>NC_062282.1:4353125-4676562 GCF_902655055.1 Lutra lutra
GAAAACAGCTTGCCAGTCCGGCCAGCACGCACATCTTGCCTCTGCCACGAGAACATGGGGGGACTTAGAGGGGCTCCTTCTACCTCTGTGGGAGGCGGGTTAACAGATGCCCACTGTTCTTGCACACCGAGGTCAGCTGGGAGAAGACCACCAGCCTTCTCCTGGCTAGTGAGTCAGCTGTGCCCTGTGCTCAAGAACCCTCGCAGAAGAGCTGTCTCACAGATCCTAATACTTACCCATAACTGGTGGTTAGTCCGGTGGTCCCTGTTGGTGGGAACTCTGGAGCCTTTGCCCTTGAAGGAAGCCCCACCTGCAAATGTTCCCCACAGCTGACTGGAAAAGAAGCACCTGGGATTTCAGTGAACCACAGCTCACTCCCCTGATTGTTCAAAATCACTTTCAACTTGTGACCCTTCATTACACTTTGCGGATTTAAATGTCCCCTATTCACATAGGTTTCTACTCTGGGAGCTAAAGGGTTTTGTTGTTATTTGTTTCTTTGTTTGTTTTGTGATAACTATTGTAGTAAGATAAGGATCTTTTCTAACCTACTGGGAAATTGAGAGAATAATTTAAGGAAATGGAAAGACGGATGGTCTATGCATAATTAGGTGGCTGACTAATACGGGTGATGTGTTGAAGTCCTGCGTGGCTTCTTTTGCTTTGTTTGAAATAAACTGCATTTCCATCGTCATCATGGTGTGTAAAAACACAACAGGGAGAAATGAGTCTTTCTTCTGATTCCTACAAAGGAGGTTTTGTAATAAATCTGAATGTCAAATGATTCCTCCATCAAACACCTCTGATGGGTTGATTAAGGTTATTGGTAAACTGTAGGATGCACTTTAGGATACACAAAGCAATTCTCTGTGAAAGAGAGAGGGATGAAGCTGGCTAACAAGTCCTCAGTGACTAACCTTGTGTCAGGGACACTGAGATGTTTGCATGGGCTGAACTGTGTCCCCAAAAAGATATGTTGAATTCCTCATCCCAAGTACCCAAGGATGTGGAATTACTTGAAAATGGGTGCTTTGCAGATAGGATCAAGGTAGGATGAGGCCAAAACACATTAGGACAACACTAATCCAGTGCTAGTGTCCATGGAAGAGGAGGGGAAACAGGGACCTGGACACTGACAGGGAGAACACCATGTGATGACATGGGCAGAGATGGACATGAAGTGTCTGCAAGCCAAGGGATGCCAAGTCTCCCAGCACTGGAAGCTAGGAGAAGGGGATGGAAGGGGCCTCCTCTAGAGCCTTCGAGAGAGTGTGGCCCAGCCAACAGCGGATTTTGAACTCATCAAAGCCACAGAGCCCTCAAGCGGTCAACCGTAGAGTCTCCCAGGAAAATCATGAGTATCAGAGAACACAGTGTCCTCAACATGGAAGGAATCCCAGCCATCATTCAAGAGCTGAGATTCCTAAGTATATAGGTAAGGAAACACAACAGAGTTCTGGCAAGATCTTTTAAATTTATTTCTAGCTATATTAGGAAAAAAATAGCCATTTGCTTCTAGGCCAGTCCCCCTAGGTGGAAGCCTCAGGCATATACTTGAAGCAATTGGGAGGTCAGTTGTCCCCTGGTAGCTATAGAAATCCAGCCCTCCCTGGGCCCTTCCTCCTTGATTTGCCTAGGGCCAGGGTGACTGTCACTTTCCTGGTGACCTTTGGAGACTGGCAGCTCTGAGCTGAGCTAGAGACTAAAGACATCTTCAAGACTTCTCTGAGGGGATGCCATCCCTTCCTGGGTTTGTCCTCTTGGGGGCATAGTGGGGACACTCAGCTCCCTAGGCTCCACCCAAGTCTGTCCTCTTTGTCGACCTCCCTCCACTGGAAGAGCTCTGTGCAGGGAAGGGTTGTGAGGATGCTTGCTGGAAACTAAAAAAGCCAATTAAGCCAGAATGGATGCACATACTGTGGGCTGCGTCCTCTTCCACCAGCCAGGGGCTGAAAGCCAGTCCACTGTGAAGACTCCAAGGGCTCTGCCTCTGCTGGAAGGCTCGTCTCTCCTCACCCCTCCATCCAGTTCACTCGCTCTCCTCTCAGAGGCACTCAAGAGCACCTCGGTTGGGCAATTTCGCTTCACCCCAGGAATGGCCATGTTGTTCTGCCTTTCTTGAGACAAAAGGATGCTCCCTGCTAGTCACGTAGAGAATTTCACTTTTCACAGTAAAGTTTTCATATCTCATATTCCAGTGGGATGTAGCATTTTCCTGCACATTTTCCTTTGAAACAGGAAAAGTGAATTCATTATGAAACTAAGAATGGAATGACAGACCAAGAGTAAAATAAGTATTTTTCTGGGATCACAATTTCTAACAGGAGAATAATACCATCTTCTCAGTGTGGAAGCCCCTGGCATTATGCACATGTGATGGGCGGGTTGTGTCCTGTTCAGTAGGTCACTTATTGGTCACTATTGGTCACTCTACCAAAGCACGGCCTGAAAGTGGGCTTCCCTTGCCATCCAGAACTTTCCCAGTGGCAGCAGGCACCCTGTCTGCAGAAAACAAGGACAGAACCATGTGTTCAGATTCAATTACTCTAGTACTAAAAGCCTGAGCAGACACACTGGGGAGTTTACATGTCCAATGTCTGTGGTTCCTTCTTCATCCATCTTTCAGCCAGAAAATGATAGCTTTCTTTTATTCGAACGTAAGAATTATATCTATAGCCGGACTTCTCTCACCTCACCCCAGAGACAACACTAGCATCTGTAAAATTGATTATATATCAGCCAGAGAGAACCTGGAGTACTAGATTTCACCCTTAAATTTGCATGCAGTGACCTCCATGTGCCAAACCTCTACCAGAACCTCCCAGAAAGCATCTGTTCCCTCTGCTGGACCAAGCGCAGAGCTCTGTGGTCTGTCCTCTTACTTTCTTTTCTATTATCCTGAGAGCCCACTTTGGTGAGAAGATTTTGCCCAATGGAGCCTCCTTCCTCTGTTGCCTTCTGGGCTGCTTTGCTCTTGTACCATGTGGAGTACTTCTAGAATGTGTGCAGAGTCCTCCTTCCCTATCTGTCTGTCCAGTCCGGCACCCAGAGAAAGGCATGGGGCAAAAAGTCTGCAGGGAGCCTGAGGTGGAATCCGGGAGAAAAGTGAAGTTGGCTCACCATAGGACGCTTCTGTTCCCAATCCATGCCCTGGTCTGGTGAAGGTGTTTTAAGATGTTCTACAGTGAGGATCTTAGAACAAGGCAATTTTAAGACAAAGAAAGAGAAGGATGTAGGGACCAAGGGAACCCCAAAATGTGCCACTTTAACATACTGATTATTTTAAGTAAGTTTTTAAGAAACAGCAAAGACACTCAGACCCTCCTCTGTCCCCCTGAAAGCTGGAAGTCAATCTCCCACGTAAAAGGTCCCTACCCTTTGCAATGAAGTAAAAAGACAACTTATCACCATACATAGCAACTTCTAAGGCAAGAAAGCTGTAGAAATGTCATATTTTTAAAAATTTTTATTTATTTTCAGTGTTCCAGAATTCATGGTTTATGCACCACACCCAGTGCTCCATGCACTACGTGCCCTCCATGATACCCACCACCAGGCTCATCCAACCTCCCACCCTCCTCCCTTCCAAAGCCCTCAGTTTTTTTCTCAGAGCCCACAGTCTCTCATGGTTCGTCTCCCCCTCCAATTTCCCCCAACTCACTTCTCCTCTCATCATCTTTCTTTTTTCCCCTAATCTGCTACCTCTGCCCAAATTCTGTTTAGAATTCCTTACTAATACAAAACTAATGAATCATTGGGCACTACATCAAAATCTAATGGTGTACTATATGGTGGGCAACCGAACATAACAAAAACAAGAAAAATAAATAAATAAAATCTTTAAAAAAATAAAAAAATAATGGTCCTGAACATCTGTTTTCTTTATCTCGTTAGTGGTTTACAAAGTTATTATCTCTTAAAACTGTCCACTTGGCCACATCTTTAGGTCTCAAGTTCATTACTGGGTCTCTGTGGGCACATAATAAAATTTTGGGTATTTTCCTCCTATTAACCCATCTCATGTAATTCTTCATCCAGCTGAAAAACCTTGGAGGGCAGAGGAAGAATTTTTCCTTCCCTACAAAAAGGGAGAGAAGGAGAAAGGGGAGGCGAAAGGGAAGAGGGGAACGAAAGAGATCAACTCTTTCTCCTGATTGAGTCAAGCGCCTTCAATCCTAAAGCCATCTTCTTCAAAGTGGAGTTAATGAGGCACTCAGGAACACAGTCCTTTAAAAGCCCAACACTGTTCTTCAATATATTTTAATAATGATGTCTTAAAATTAGTCATCACTTTATATTTTACAAATCGCTTTTAGGTCCAAATACCATTTGATGTTCACATCAATCTTGCAAGGCATGGAGGGAGGCGTTTTTACTGTATCTGGAGATTTGAAGTTATAAGGGATTATTTCCAGACGACACAGGCAGTGTGCTGCCTGCTGGGGACAAGTCTCTAATGTATGGGGCTGGCTTGCATGTTGTCCATCACACCTACTGCCCGTGATTGTTCCAAGAGCCCAACCTCCCTAACATTCTGCTTTCAATGAAATACGACTAGTGAGGATAGTTCTGTAAGTCACGCTCACGTGTGAAGTGAACATATCATGGCGGGTGATCGTCCATGCTCTGCTCTCGCCCAACTCATAGGGTTGTGAGAGAGCTAGAAAAACAACAACTACATTTAAATGTCATTCAAATTATAACAAAGACAAAAGAAAAGGAGCAGGTGCTCTAGGGTGACACAGACAGGGTGTCCGTGCCTCTGGCTCTGAGCCCTCAGGGCACATATCCCCAGTCCCTCCCCAGGACTGTCCTTTCCAAGGTGCAGCGTGGAGGGTGACAGCTGGCCCAGGAGTCTGCTCCCATGGCCCTGCACCAGCCAGTGGCCAGCACCTGCCTGATTAGTCACCTCCTCCCATGACCAGCTGTAAACTTTCTTGGCTGTGAATCTGGGGTTGGCGACGGGGGGTGTATGAGTATGAGTGATGTGTTGAGAGCAGTAGTGGGGGGTATTGAGAGGGCCATGCACAGGGAGGCACAGCCAGGTCATAATTCAGAGGGAGACACGCACAGGTGTTTCATCGAGCCTGATCAGCCAGCAGACGACCTCAGTGGGACAAGCTGACAAGTGACAAAGCTCCTGCCAGAAGCCAAGCCACAGAAGAGTTAGGGACAGCAGAGGGGAAACGTACTGAATATGAGGAAGGTAAATTGGTGGACACGTTTACTGGCCAGATACAAGAGAAGGTGACAAGATGGTCTGGGATGTACCGCAGATGGCTAACTAGAGTGAGTGCTGGGGGACAACCAGTCAGAGAGTTTGGCCAAAGAGGGAAGATGGACTTGAATAAACATAAGACGTCCAGAAGAACTGAGTTCAAGGTGTGGCTGGGTGTTAACCATGAATGATGGCATCCACACTCTCCAGAACCAAAGCCAAAAATGAGTCAACCCTGATTTGTAAGGTGAAGGAGGGGGGCTGCCATCAGGACAACCCACATGATGGTCCCTCAGCCGAGAGGCTCTGACTCGGGACCAATGAGGAAGCAGTCTCAACCCTGCAGACACTTCAGGTTTGAGAAGTCTGTGCCTTACCAGAGAGAAGTGAGCTCCAGCAACCAAAGGGACCTGGGACTCTGAAGCCCAGAAGAGAGGTGCAAGCCACAGACCCAGATTTAGAGTCAGTGCCACTAACTCTGACTTCAGTTACAAGCCTTGGAAAGCAGGAGGGATGACTCCAAGTGAGCTTGTGGAGTGAGCACAGAGGAAGGGGATGCCACCATTTAAATTCGCAAGAAGAGGCGCTCACAGGGAAACCAGGATCAAAGGGCTGGCAGACACAAAGAAGAGCAGAGCGTCATGTCCCTGGAGTGACAGACGCAGAGAATCCCAAGCAGGATGGAGGGCTGAGCAGTGTCCACTCTGGCAAAAAACCAACAAGCACAGGACAGTAAGGTCACCATCAGGGTTGACAGCTACATGTCTTTGATGACATTACTGGAGGCCACTTCAGGGCCACGATGGCATTAAGAGCTGGCTGTGGACTGAGAAGTAAATAGAAGTGCTAGGCATAGAGAGAGAGGTCTGACAATGGAGGGATGGGAACTCAGAGGAAAGACAGAAATACACTTTCCTTTAACTCATGACTGCATTACCGTAACATTTAATGGTGTCTTACCCTCCATGACCCTGCAGATCGGGTGGGGTGGGCTGAGCCCAAGGGGTTGGGTGCATGAGCAGTGAAGTCTGAGGGTCAGCAGGGAGACAGAGATAGCAACAGACAGGGCTTCCTCATCGCTCCCGAGTCAGAGCCTCTGGGAGGAGGGACCATCATCTGGGTTGTCCTGATGGCACCCCCCCCTTCACCTTACAAATTGGGGTTGACTCATTTTTGGCTTTGGTTCTGGAGAGTGAGGATGCCATCATAATTGGTTAACACCCTGCCAGCACCTTGAACTCAGTTCTTCTGGATGTCTTATGTTTATTCAAGGCTCTGCCTAGAATAAAAGTCCTCCCCTTCATTTCCCTGCTTGATAGAAGCAGGGCAAATCAGACTTGATTTTCAGTAAGACACTCAGATATAAGAAGTCAAAGGGGAACATCAGTTGCTGTAGCAATGCAGAACACAAAAACCAGCATTCTTGAGAAAATTCTCCTATTAAACATATTATGTTTTGTACCACTGCATATTTATACCACTGGAATCCAATTTTAAATCTGCAGTATTAGGATTTATGTGGGCTTTAACCACATAAATTCAGAATAAAAAGGATCTAGATTTTCTTTCCTTTGGACGTGATTAATTATAGTCCAGACAAAATGAGGGATCAGTGGATGTCCCAACCATCTCCTTTAGGAGGGCTTCATAAAGAAGGATGTCAGGGTCTGACTCAGTCTTCCTCTAGAGCCCCAGTGACAGTGCATTACCTCTTGACTCCCATGCCCCTTCACCAAGCCCACGCTTAGCCTCCCATCTGTAACACAAGATGTATCAGGCATCTAAAACTTGGGTCTCTTGCAAGAGGCAATGGACAAATTGTCGCATGCACCCCTGAAAGCAATAACCTGTGGCACCTACGAGAGAAAATTAATGCAGGAAGCAATTGATCGATCCCGTGGTGGAATCAGAATGTGATGCAATTTTCAAATGCTAATTTTAAGTGCAACAGAAGCCACCTATAAATTTCCCTTTATGACTTTACATTCATAATTTATGTCCTGCCAAGAATCTGGTACCTGGCTATGTAGTTAGTGTTTAATGCAGAGGCTTCGAGAACAGAATTAAAAGGCAGAATGCACATGCTTGACTTTTCCACCTCCAAAGCCCCTGGGATTTCTGGATTCAGTTTACAATTCCTGAGACCAGGAATTCCGGGCTCTGTGGTTAGCAATGGAAGCTCAACAATGGCCCTGCCTTGAATAGTTCTTAAGGGCATGTTTAGCGTCGTGTGTTCTACGCGTCTGAGTTCTCTGGGATGGCTCCGAAGAGAGTGAGATGTTGAAGGGGGAGCTCTATATTTTTTGGTCCTGAGCCAGGAACAGAGATGAGTAAGGGGATCCCTGTGAGGGTCCCACCTGCTGGTAGCGAGACATGAGCACTGAATATAGAAATAGATCCTACCTGAGTGATGTGCGACTTAGTCTTCATTAAGGTAAAACAAAGCAACACCAAGAGCTAACGCCAGTGTTTGGTCCTTGTTCCTCCAAGTGAGATCTGCAGAGCAGCATTAGTGTCCCCTGGGAGCTTTGTGAGAGATGCAGTCGGGCCAGAACCCGGACCAACTGCACAGAATCTGCATTCGATAGGACTAGCACATGTGTTAGAGTTTGAGGAGCACATGGTCACAGCACATCTAAGACTGAGGCCAGGGTCCCTTGTGACAGAGGTCAGCGGCCCTGGGTGACCCACCCCTCAAGCTCCCTCCGATGCCTAGTCTCTGTCCCCTTCACTAGTCTGCATCAGTTTCTCCTTTCTGATTTCTTATACTATCTCCCCTCCAAGCACTGGACTTATCCCCAGTTTCTTCCTTTTCCTTTTGCTATTCTCACTGACTTCTCTGTCCCAGGGAAAATCTTTCATGCCTGTGCCTTTAACCCCCCCCCCGTGGAAAAATCACAGGTACGCTTGAGAGCTGATTTGGGCTACAACTGTGGAAGGAGCATTACATAAATGTTGGCTGTCATTAAACATGGTGGAGTGCTTCCCTGTGCCAGCCCCCGTTCTAGAAGCTTTAGCTGGGTCAAATCATAAATGGACCTTCATAACGACCCCCTAACGACCCCCTTACTTTCATCACTTTGCAAATTAGGAACCTGGAGAGGAGAGACATTAAAGACACACTCAGGACCTGCAGGGAGCACAGGGAGGAAGGAGGCATCGAAGCTGCCTTCCAGGAAGGAAGGAGGCATCGAAGCTGCCTTCCAGGGAGGAAGGAGGCATCGAAGCTGCCTTCCAGGATTCCTGCAGCCTATGCCACAGCCTCCCTGCCATAAATGCTGATGTGGCCGCCATCACAGATGGCCAGGAGCCCCAAGCTCACCACACAGCTTTCTGATGCACAACTCAGACACCTGAACCATTTCAACCTGCCGGTCCCTGTCCCCAGGCCATCCCTGGTGATCCAGCCTGTGTCTCCAGGGGACCTGACCGCCATGCTTGACCTCCCTCCCACTCCCCACCCCCACTTCCACATCAAACACTTAGTGCTTATTTATCTCACTGTTGAGGTGCTTAAGTGGGCTCCCCAGTGTGTGCCCGCCCCTCCGCTTATACTCCCATGGCCTTCAGTCAGTCCCACGTTTCATTACCAACAGCTTCAATGACCTACTCATTTGTTCTACCCGTTTATAGACTTATTTTCAACTTTAGACATAGCCACAAAGTTAACACCAAGCCGCCTCCAATGTGAATTAATGTAGTCCCTCACTTGTCTAACAGAGAACCATTTTCTGCAAGGCAGGTCCAAGTTCAACGATAGTAGCCATTATGGGACATTTGCATGAACTTAACAAACATGCTCCCCATGAACACCGGCAAAGGCCCCACGTAGGCCTACGTCCCAGGTCTCTATCACCATACATACCGAGCTGTATGTACATGCATATTTCCCATGTAACCACATGCATGCATGTCCTGTATCTCTATATACACACAGGCTATATTCCCATATAGATACAGACAGGTATCCCCGTGTATCCCATACAGGCACATGTCTCCCATACAGACGTATCCCATACAGACACATGCACATATCTGCACATGGGTGGCCACAAACTCCCATGTGTACAATCATACCAGTCTGTAGGATCTATATCTGTACCTATATTATAGCTGTCCTTACATCTTTATCATCTACATATAGGCAAATATTATCATATCTGGATTGTATGTACATGGTTCTGCTGGCTGTCCCAGCAGAGTGCAAAAGTTCCAGAGGGGGTGCTGGGGTGCAGTGGGGTCCCCCACCTGTGTGCTCCATGACTGCCTGGCACTTTATTTACATCACAAGTGGACAGTGTTTCTGAAGGTCCTCTGGATCCACGATCCCACTTGACCTTTGTTCAGAGGAACGATGACACATAGATTTTGGTGAAAATGACCATGGTATGACCCCTCTGCATGTGAGAATTGAGTAATTAATACCAGGGGATGATGAAGATATAGGACCTGGATATGACATTGATGTCAAATTCAAATATTTGCCATGTGTGTCCCTTGCTGAGTACAACATCCACACCCTTTCATTCAAAGCACCACACTGCCCACCCCCACACCTTCTACCCTCACACCCACAGCAGTCGGGACTGCACTTTTCTAGCCAGAGAAATCGAGTGGCCACTGATGTCCACAGCTAGGGCGTGCCGCCTTGAACCCCCATTAACTTCTGAGATGTTTATTTTTTGCATTTGCATTGTTCAGATTACTCGAATCATGTAAGAGAAGAAGAAAATGTAATGATTTTTATGTGTGTCAAGGGCTCTTTGTCTAACTTGTCTTTTGATGTAATTTTGGATAAAAACCAGCCCAGCCTTCAATTATCATGATCTGTGCCATGAAAGAGGGCAAATTTGGGACCCCTCATTCTCAACGAATACTGTTTTGTTCCAGGGAAGAAATGAAGGCAGGACTCTGGTGTATTTTCCAATAAACCAGTGCTGAAAACACTGTTTTTGCTACAAGTTATCTTTCAGGGGCATACGAGCCAAGATGAAGTATTTGAAAATTTGGTATGATGATTACCTGAACAGCAAGGTGTTGGAGAGTTGGGTGTTGGGCTTTGGGTACGTGGAGTGCATGAGAGAGGAAATGAGCAGTGTTTTGAATGAGACTCGCAAGGCCCTCAGGGTGGGCAGTGGAAAGACGGGGGCTCAGACACAGTAAAGAAGGAACAAAGTAGATGAAGCCGTGAAACAGCAGAGCCCGATTTTTATCCCCAGTGTAAAACAGACGCTTGTATTTTTTTTGACTAAAAAGTAAATAATTTACTTTACTCCACAAAGTAATTTGCTGCAGATATATTGTGATAACAAAACCTTCATGGATTGTTTTATTTTATTTTGTTTTTCCTCTATGCATTCTTTATTCAACTCAGAAGCTTCAGGGATACCTTACAGTTAAATAGATTATCCTAGAAAGTAGGTTGCTTCCAAGGAATAAATCGGTTCCTTTTACATGCCGGTGTCCCACCAAGCAGCCAACTAGCCCAGTTGTTGATTGCATTTTCGATAAATACTCACTGGGTGAAGGAGATGGTCGCCGAGTTTTGTGTATCTAAGAGCACAGAGCTCTCCTACACTTTTGCCTTCTGGCCCCTCTGCTGTCCATCTGCTGGACAGAACCCAAGCATGGACCACATCCATCTGTACACAGGGCTGGAAATTGTGGATGTGATATATGCCGCCAATGAAGGAGATGGATTTTTGGCGAAGAGCAAGCAGCCGCCACCACAGTCATCCATCTGAAGGTGTGCTGAGCCTTCAGGGAAGAAGCACGGCTCAGTAAAAAGCCATTGCTAGTCCTAGAAAGATGCCTCCAACTTCCAGTCCTTTCTGAAACACTCTAAGTGCCGGGTGATTATTTTAAGTCTAACTATCTCATTGTATCGCCAGCCAGATGACTGTGTCTGGAGCTCAGAGCCAAAGTCCAGACAGGACTTAGAAACACAGCAGCGACGAACAATTAGGTGATATTTAAAGTCAGTGAGATAGATGAACTCATTTAAGCAACAATTGCAGAGACAAGATCAGAAGGTGGAGGGCTAACCCCAGAGGCCTGTCAACACTTAGAAGCCTGTAGGGCAGCAAAAGCCGGCAGAAAAGACTGTAAAGGAGCTACCACCAAGGAAGGATGCAAAAAGTAGGGTGTGTGTCTAGGGAGGAGACACTGCTCACTCATGGCCAGTGCTGCAGGGGTCCAGCGTGCAAGTGGAATGTGTGACTTGGAGATCATTGTTGGCCGTGGAGAGACTGGGAGGGAACCCTGTCTGAAGTGGGGTGGGATGACCAGGAGTTGAGAAAGCTCTTATTCCTCTTCAGAGAGCTTGCTCTGACGAGTCTGCTTCATGGTACACTGCTGGTTCAGCAGGCTGTTGCCTCAAACAGCAGTCGTATACTGGAAATTTCTTAAAAAGCTTTGTCACCCATGTGAGAGGTGGTCTTCATTTTATTTATTGCTTTTTTGGTGGTCTTCGTTTTAAATTCTGGAAGCCCGTGATTGGCAGCTTTTCTTTATCCTCCTCGTACATTACCATTTACACCAACCAAAACACTCATCTTGCCAGAGAAGAAAATTGCCACTTTGGAACATGGAAAAACAGGCAAACACATAAAAATGTGAATAATCATCATTGTGAGTGTGGTAAGTACCGTGTGATTGGGTGAATAAGGCAATTTGCAGCCTGTTATGCCTCCCTCCTTTTTGCTTTCTAATTATCAAAGCACTTTTTAGATTATTAATGCTGCCAAGTACAAATTAGAGGAAAACCTCTCTCAATTGACATGGATGTTACGAAGTCCCCAGCTCCAGGCTCCAAATCACAGAATTTTCCAGGTGAAAAGTCTTTTTGTTTGTTTGTTTGTCCCCCAACTTTATTCCAAATTCATCTTAACCTCTATCTATTTGTTAAATCCCACTAAACTCATGTTGGAAACAATTTTTTTTAAAGATTTTATTTTATTTATTTGTCAGAGAGAGAGAGAGAGAGAGCGAGCACAGGCAGACAGAGTGGCAGGCAGAGGCAGAGGGAGAAGCAGGCTCCCCACAGAACAAGGAGCCTGATGTGGGACTCGATCCCAGGATGCTGGGATCATGACCTGAGCCGAAGGCAGCGGCTTAATCAACTGAGCCACCTAGGCGTCCCGGAAACAATTTTTTTTTATCATGTTATGTTAGTCACCATGCAGTACATCATTCGTTTTTGATGTAGTGTTCCAAGATTCATTGTTTGCATATAACCCCCAGTGCTCCATGCAATACATGCCCTCCTTAATACCCATCACTAGGCTTACCCGTCTCCCACCCCCCTCCCTTCTAAAACCCTCAGTTTGTTTCCCCGAGCCCATAGTCTCTCATGGTTAATCTCCCCCTCCAATTTCCACACCCCTTCATTTTTCCCTTCCTTCTCCTACTGTCCTCCATGCTATTCTTTATGCTCCACAAATAAGTGAAACCATATGATAATTGACTCTCTCTGCTTGACTTATTTCACTCAGCATAATCTCCTCCAGTCCCATCCATGTTGATGCAAAAGTTGGGTATTCATCCTTTCTGATGGAGGCGTAATATTCTATTGTGTATATGGACCATATCATCTTCATCATCATTAGCCATCAGGGAAATTCAAATCAAAACCACATGGAAGGAGTCAAGATGGCGGAGAAGTAGCAGGCTGAGACTACTTCGGGTAGCGGGAGATCAGCTAAAGAGCTTATCTAAAGATCGCAAACACCTACAAATCCAACGGGAGATTGAAGAGAAGAAGAACAGCAATTCCAGAAACAGAAAATCAACCACTTTCTGCAAGGTAGGACTGGCGGAGAAGTGAATCCAAAGCGACGGGAAGATAGACCGCGGGGGGAGGGGCCGGCTCCCGGCGAGCGGCAGAGCAACGGAGCAAAATCAGGACTTTTAAAAGTCTGTTCCGCTGAGGGACATCGCTCCAGAGGCTTAACTGGGGTGAAGCCCAGACCGGGTAAGCGCGGCCTCAGGTCCCGCAGGGTCGCAGAAGGATCGGGGGTGTCTGAGTGTCGCAAGAGCTTACCGGTATTAGAACGGGGAAGCCGGCTGCAGAGACAGAGCCGAGGAGTGACTCTCAGCTCAGGGTTGCCTTGAACTGGTCGCAGGCTCGGTCAGCTCGGAGCGCGGCCAGAGGCCAGGGTGACGGGAGTCATTTGGCGCTGTTCTCTGAGGGCGCACTGAGGAGTGGGGCCCCGGGCTCTCGGCTCCTCCGGGCCGGAGACCGGGAGGCCGCCATCTTCATTCCCGTCCTCCGGACTCTACGGAAAGCGCTCAGGGAACAAAAGCTCCCGAAAGCGAACCCGAGCGGATGACTCAGCGCGGCCCCGGGTAAGGGCGGTGCAACTCCGCCTGGGGCAGAGACGCTTGAGAATCACTACAACGGGCCCCTCCCCCAGAAGATCTACGGGAAACCCAGCCAGGACCAAGTTCACCTACCAAGGAGAGCGGCGGAATTCCAGAGGAGAAGAAAGCAAAGCACGGAACTCATGGCTTTCTCCCCATGATTTTTTAGCCTTGCAGTTAATTTAATTTTTTTTTCTTTTTCAATTTTTTTTTCTTTTTCTCTTCTTCTGCTAAATTTTTTTTAACTTTTACCGTTTTCTTTTTTAACGTTTTTTAAATAGTTTATCTAATATATATATATTTTTTCCTCTTTTTATATTTTTTCTTTATCGGCTTTCTTTTTTTTAATAGTTTTTTTTTTCTTTCTTTCTGAACCCCTTTTTATCCCCTTTCTCCCCCCTCACAATTCAGGATCTCTTCTGATTTGGCTAAAGCATATTTTCCTGGGGTTGTTGCCACCCTTTTAGTATTTTACTTGCTCCTTCATAAACTCTTATCTGGACAAAATGACAAGGCGGAAAAATTCACAACAAAAAAAAGAACAAGAGGCAATACCAAAGGCTAGGGACCTAATCAATACAGACATTGGTAATATGTCAGATATAGAGTTCAGAATGATGATTCTCAAGGTTCTAGCCGGGCTTGAAAAAGGCATGGAAGATATTAAAGCAACCCTCTCGGGAGATATAAAAGCCCTTTCTGGAGAAATAAAAGAACTAAAATCTAACCAAGTTGAAATCAAAAAGGCTATTAATGAGGTGCAATCAAAAATGGAGGCTCTCACTGCTAGGATAAATGAGGCAGAAGAAAGAATTAGCGATATAGAAGACCAAATGACAGAGAATAAAGAAGCTGAGCAAAAGAGGGACAAAGAGCTACTGGACCACGAGGGGAGAATTCGAGAGATAAGTGACACCATAAGACGAAACAACATTAGAATAATTGGGATTCCAGAAGAAGAGGAAACAGAGAGGGGAGCAGAAGGTATATTGGAGAGAATTATTGGAGAGAATTTCCCCAATATGGCAAAGGGAACAAGCATCAAAATCCAGGAGGTTCAGAGAACCCCCCTCAAAATCAATAAGAATAGGTCCACACCCCGTCACCTAATAGTAAAATTGACAAGTCTTAGTGACAAAGAAAAGATCCTGAAAGCAGCCCGGGAAAAGAAGTCTGTAACGTACAATGGTAAAAATATTAGATTGGCAGCAGACTTATCCACAGAGACCTGGCAGGCCAGAAAGAGCTGGCATGATATATTCAGAGTACTAAACGAGAAAAACATGCAGCCAAGAATACTATATCCAGCTAGGCTATCATTGAAAATAGAAGGAGAGATTAAAAGCTTCCAGGACAAACAAAAACTGAAAGAATTTGCAAATACCAAACCAGCTCTACAGGAAATATTGAAAGGGGTCCTCTAAGCAAAGAGAGACCCTCAAAGTAGTAGATCAGAAAGAAACAGAGACAATATACAATAACAGTCACCTTACAGGCAATACAATGGCACTAAATTCATATCTCTCAATACTTACCCTGAATGTTAATGGGCTAAATGCCCCAATCAAAAGACACAGGGTATCAGAATGGATAAAAAAACAAAAACCATCTATATGTTGCCTACAAGAAACTCATCTTACACCCGAAGACACCTCCAGGTTTAAAGTGAGGGGGTGGAAAAGAATTTACCATGCTAATGGACATCAGAAGAAAGCAGGAGTGGCAATCCTTATATCAGATCAATTAGATTTTAAGCCAAAGATTATAATAAGAGATGAGGAAGGACACTATATCATACTCAAAGGAACTGTCCAACAAGAAGATCTAACAATTTTAAATATCTATGCCCCTAACGTGGGAGCAGCCAACTATATAAACCAATTAATAACAAAATCAAAGAAACACATCGACAATAATACAATAATACTAGGGGATTTTAATACTCCCCTCACTGAAATGGACAGATCATCCAAGCAAAAGATCAACAAGGAAATCAAGGCCTTAAATGACACACTGGACCAGATGGACATCACAGATATATTCAGAACATTTCATCCCAAAGCAACAGAATACACATTCTTCTCTAGTGCACATGGAACATTCTCCAGAATAGATCACATTCTTGGTCCTAAATCAAGTCTCAACCGGTATCAAAAGATTGGGATCATTCCCTGCATATTTTCAGACCACAATGTTCTAAAGCTAGAACTCAATCACAAGAGGAAATTTGGAAAGAACCCAAATACATGGAGACTAAACAGCATCCTTCTAAAGAATGAATGGGTCAACCAGGAAATCAAAGAAGAATTGAAAAAATTTATGGAAACAAATGATAATGAAAACACAACAGTTCAGAATCTGTGGGACACAACAAAGGCAGTCCTGAGAGGAAAATATATAGCGGTACAAGCCTTTCTCAAGAAACAAGAAAGGTCTCAGGTACACAACCTAACCCTACACCTAAAGGAGCTGGAGAAAGAACAAGAAAGAAACCCTAAACCCAGCAGGAGAAGAGAAATCATAAAGATCAGAGCAGAAATCAATGAAATAAAAACCAAAAAAACAATAGAACAAATCAACGAAACTAGGATCTGGTTCTTTGAAAGAATTAATAAGATTGATAAACCCCTGGCCAGACTTATCAAAAAGAAAAGAGAGAGGACCCAAATAAATAAAATCATGAATGAAAGAGGAGAGATCACAACGAACACCAAAGAAATACAGACAATTATAAGAACATACTATGAGCAACTCTACGCCAACAAATTTGACAATCTGGAAGAAATGGATGCATTCCTAGAGACATATAAACTACCACAACTGAACCAGGAAGAAATAGAAAGCCTGAACAGACCCATAACCAGTAAGGAGATTGAAACAGTCATCAAAAATCTCCAAACAAACAAAAGCCCAGGGCCAGACGGCTTCCCGGGGGAATTCTACCAAACATTTAAAGAAGAACTAATTCCTATTCTCCTGAAACTGTTCCAAAAAATAGCAATAGAAGGAAAACTTCCAAACTCATTTTATGAGGCCAGCATCACCTTGATCCCAAAACCAGACAAGGATCCCAACAAAAAAGAGAACTACAGACCAATATCCTTGATGAACACAGATGCAAAAATTCTCACCAAAATACTAGCCAATAGGATTCAACAGTACGTTAAAAGGATTATTCACCACGACCAAGTGGGATTTATTCCAGGGCTGCAAGGCTGGTTCAACATCCGCAAATCAATCAATGTGATACAACACATTAATAAAAGAAAGACCAAGAACCATATGATACTCTCCATAGATGCTGAAAAAGCATTTGACAAAGTACAGCATCCCTTCCTGATCAAAACTCTTCAAAGTGTAGGGATAGACGGCACATACCTCAATATTATCAAAGCCATCTATGAAAAACCCACCGCAAATATCATTCTCAATGGAGAAAAACTGAAAGCTTTTCCGCTAAGGTCAGGAACACGGCAGGGATGTCCGTTATCACCACTGCTATTCAACATAGTACTAGAAGTCCTAGCCTCAGCAATCAGACAACAAAAGGAAATTAAAGGCATCCAAATCGGCAAAGAAGAAGTCAAACTATCACTCTTCGCAGATGATATGATACTCTATGTGGAAAACCCAAAAGACTCCACCCCAAAACTGCTAGAACTTGTACAGGAATTCAGTAAAGTGTCAGGATATAAAATCAATGCACAGAAATCAGTTGCACTTCTCTACACCAACAACAAGACAGAAGAAAGAGAAATTAAGGAGTCCATCCCATTTACAATTGCACCCAAAACTATAAGATACCTAGGAATAAACCTAACCAAAGAGACTAAGAATCTATACTCAGAAAACTATAAAGTACTCATGAAAGAAATTGAGGAAGACACAAAGAAATGGAAAAATGTTCCATGCTCCTGGATTGGAAGAATAAATATTGTGAAAATGTCTATGCTACCTAAAGCAATCTACACATTTAATGCAATTCCTATCAAAGTACCATCCATTTTTTTCAAAGAAATGGAACAAATAATCCTAAAATTTATATGGAACCAGGAAAGACCTCGAATAGCCAAAGGAATATTGAAAAAGAAAGCCAAAGTTGGTGGCATCACAATTCCGGACTTCAAGCTCTATTACAAAGCTGTCATCATCAAGACAGCATGGTACTGGCACAAAAACAGACACATAGATCAATGGAACAGAATAGAGAGCCCAGAAATGGACCCTCAACTCTATGGTCAACTCATCTTCGACAAAGCAGGAAAGAATGTCCAATGGAACAAAGACAGCCTCTTCAATAAATGGTGTTGGGAAAATTGGACAGCCACATGCAGAAAAATGAAATTGGATCATTTCCTTACACCACACACGAAAATAGACTCAAAATGGATGAAGGATCTCAATGTGAGAAAGGAATCCATCAAAATCCTCGAGGAGAACACAGGCAGCAACCTCTTCGACGTCAGCCGCAGCAACATCTTCCTAGGAACATCACCAAAGGCAAGGGAAGCAAGGGCAAAAATGAACTTTTGGGATTTTATCAAGATCAAAAGCTTTTGCACAGCAAAGGAAACAGTTAAAAAAAACCAAAAGACAACTGACAGAATGGGAGAAGATATTTGCAAATGACATATCAGATAAAGGGCTAGTGTCCAAAATCTATAAAGAACTTAGCAAACTCAACACCCAAAGAACAAATAATCCAATCAAGAAATGGGCAGAGGACATGAACAGACATTTCTGCAAAGAAGACATCCAGATGGCCAACAGACACATGAAAAAGTGCTCCATATCACTCGGCATCAGGGAAATACAAATCAAAACCACCATGAGATATCACCTCACACCAGTCAGAATGGCTAAAACTAACAAGTCAGGAAATGACAGATGCTGGCGAGGATGCGGAGAAAGGGGAACCCTCCTACACTGTTGGTGGGAATGCAAGCTGGTGCCACCACTCTGGAAAACAGCATGGAGGTTCCTCAAAATGTTGAAAATAGAACTACCCTATGACCCTGCAATTGCACTGCTGGGTATTTACCCTAAAGATACAAACATAGTGATCCGAAGGGGCACGTGCACCCGAATGTTTATAGCAGCAATGTCTACAATAGCCAAACTATGGAAAGAACCTAGATGTCCATCTACAGACGAATGGATAAAGAAGATGTGGTATATATACACAATGGAATACTATGCAGCCATCAAAAGAAATGAAATCTTGCCATTTGCGACGACGTGGATGGAACTAGAGGGTATCATGCTTAGCGAAATAAGTCAATCAGAGAAAGACAACTATCATATGATCTCCCTGATATGAGGGAGAGGAGATGAAACATGGGGGGTTGAGGGGGTAGGAGAAGAGTAAATGAAACAAGATGGGATTGGGAGGGAGACAAACCATAAGTGACTCTTAATCTCACAAAACAAACTGAGGGTTGATGGGGGGATGGGGTTGGGAGAGGGGGTGGCGTTATGGATATCGGGGAGGGTATGTGCTATGGTGAGTGTTGTGAAGTGTGTAAACCTGGCGATTCGCAGACCTGTACCCCAGGGGATAAAAATATATGTTTATAAAGCTGTAAAAAAAAAAAAAAAAAAAGAAAGAAAGGATGAATACCCAAGTTTTGTAGCAACATGGACGGGACTGGAAGAGATTATGCTGAGTGAAATAAGTCAAGCAGAGAGAGTCAATTATCATATGGTTTCACTTATTTGTGGAGCATAACAAATAGCATGGAGGACAAGGGGAGATGGAGAGGAGAAGGGAGTTGAGGGAAATTGGAAGGGGAGGTGAACCATGAGAGACTATGAACTCTGAAAAACGATCTGAGAATTTTGAAGGGGTGGGGGGTGGGAGGTTGGGGGCACCAGGTGGTGGGTATTGTAGAGGGCATGGATTGCATGGAGCACTGGGTGTGGTGCAAAAATAATGAATACTGTTATGCTGAAAAAAAATAAAAAAAAAATTAAAAAAAAAAAAAAAAAAAACCACATGGAGATACCTCCTTACACCAGTTAGAATGGCAAAAATTGACAAGGCAAAGAACAACAAGTGTTGGAGGGGATATGGAGAAAGGGAACCCTCTTACACTGTTGGTGGGCATGCAAGTTGGTGCAGCCACTTGGGAAAACAGTGTGGAGGTTCCTCAAAAAATTAAAAATTGAGCTACCCCACAACCCTGCAATTGTCCTACTGGGTATTTACCCCAAAAATACGGATGTAGTGAAAAGAAGGGCCACCTGCACTCCAATGTTCATAGCAGCAATGGCCACGGTCGTCAAACTGTGGAAAAAGCCGAGATGCCCTTCAAAAGACAAATGGATAAGCAAATTTAATTTACCCTGAATTCCTTGATTGTGCAGTAACTACACATAATTCCTTCCTCACACTCTGAGGATGGGAAAATGGCATAACAGTGATCATGCAGAATCATTCCAAATGTGGTCAATTACTGGAATGATACAGTACCTAAGCAGCATGGGGTGGTTGGATTATTTAAGGGTTCTTCTCATTTTCATTAATAATCTGAAGATACTTTAGAGTCTCATAAGAAAACATTGGAGAGCTTCTTAGGCTTTGAGAACATCAGAAGACAAGATCAGAGAAGGAGTAACCCCAACACTCAGGATAGTATTTTCCCTCAAGACATTTTCTGACTAAAAAAAGTGGACTGATTTCCATTCCTTGGATCCAAATCCAAGGAACAGAAAAAGTCAAATGGCAGAAAAGAGTAGAAGACCCCCAAAGTAGGCATAGCTTGAAGATCTTCAGTAGGGATCTCTAAAGTGGTGTGGTCAAGGAGGAAGGGCAAAGTAGACCAATGTTTTCAAAGATTCCAGAAAGCAAACCAATATCAAGAAAGAAACACTTGGTTTATCTCAAGGTTGAACAACAACAAAACGTTATAGTAATATTTTTGTCCACTTAATATAAATTTATAAATATATTGGCATAATTTTTAAAACACACACACAATAACACAACAAATAACATAACATCTATCTTCTATCATTTAATCCATAATTCTAGGCCCAGCTGACTTCATCAGTATATTCTAAAAACATTTAAAGTATAATAACACCAACTTTGCACAAAATCTCCCAGAGAAGAGGAAAGGAGGAAACAATATCCAGTCAATGTAGAAAGCTAGACAAAACTTGATAATAAAACCTAAAAAGGACAATTCAAGAAAGGAAAATTACAGTTCAATTACTCCATAAACACAGGTGAAAAACCCTAACATATTAACTAGCTCACTAGTTTGATAGATATAAATTAGTAGAGAGATATATCAGATTAATGCATTAGAAAATTCAATAGCAGAAAAACAGCTATTTACCCCCAAATTGATCTATAAATGTAATGCTCTCCCAATCAAAATCTCAGAGACAAGACATTTTGTATGTAAACTGACCCATTGTCTGTGACCGGGAGATTGAGGCAGCATGGAGGACAGGCTTGGGACCGGGAGGTTGAGGCAGCATGGAGGACAGGCTTGGGAATAGCTACTGTCTTGGCAAGCTCTCTGGGTGGTCCCCAGCAGTGACGGGCCATCAGTTTACATTAATGGGAAAGAAACATACTTGGCAATGAACATAATGACTTTAATCCCCCTGCCAGCTTTTGGATCACTGGGACCCCTTCTAAAAGCATCATATAAAGGGGGGTTTGGTTGTCTTGGGGGTAAGGGAATTGACCCAGTTGGGTCTGCACTATCGAGCAGCCCGTCCTTTTCCTACCCCAGCCCTATGGCAACTCCACAGCCTCAGAGAAGGATGTGGCATCGCTGACTCCCCATCACAGAGGCAGCAGGTGGGAGGTGCCCTTCCATTCCTGGAGCCAGACTTCATGAGCTTTCTGTCGTCTGCTTCATTCTCTGTGGTTTTGTAGCAGCCAGACTCAGGCCCACCACACAGAGTCAAGGACTCTCCCTCAGATCGAATCCCTACTAAATTCAGCTATACTAAGCAAATCCAAAACAGATTTTATAACACTTTGGCATATTTTTTTACAAAACAGTTTAAATCTTTTTTTATGTTTTTTTAAATTTTTATGCATTTATTTGACAGAAAGAGAGATCACAAGTAGGTGGAGAGGCAGGCAGATGGGGAGGGGATAGCAGGCCTCCCGCTGAGCGGGGCCGGATAAAATGGGGCTCGATCCCAGGACCCTGAGATCATGACCCAAGCCAGAGGCAGAGGCTTAAAACCCGCTGAGCCACCCAGGTGCCCCCAGTTTAAATCTTCTTATTTCCTAATACTTAACGTAAAAAATTGAAAAATGTGGAAATACATAGAAACTCCTCTCAATAAATTGTTCCTGAGCACCAACCCTGCACAGACTATTGAAGACTCCATGTGCAACCAGGCGCGTCCATCTGAAGGAGACATCCTCAGGGAGGCATGTCTGTTTGATATACATGGTAAATGCTTGTGTGAAAGTCACATGTACACGCATGTACACATGTGACTAGGCATAATATTTATAGATTGCCCCATTATTTCAATTACGCCATTGTTTTATAGTTCTGGATATGAATTTGGCCAACACACGTACACCTGTAATCCTCATTTAACTCAATCCATGCGGAGCCTCTGGAACATTCAAAACAAGACTGTTTGCCTTTATTTTGTTTGTTTTAAATGTGGAGCTTCAGAAAACTCATTACTTTAGATATTTGGAAGCCAAAACGCAACTTTAAGTTTCTTTTGTAAACGCATGATTTTTTAAGAAGAAAGCACACACCAGATGCCATGGAAATCTATAAAATCAATATTCTCACTAACCTATTTTTTATGCACTTACTGACCTTAGAAATATGCTAAGATGTCATCCTGTTCGTTTTTCTCTGCATTTATCTTCCTGGGCTGCTCTGTGTTACTCCAGAGTTGTGATGCACCAGGCCTGTCACTGCATTTTGCAAAGGCTCCTGAATTACAGAGGCCATGGAGCACGTGGGAATTATTGACGGATAAAAAGAGATGCTTTGTGATTTTTTTTCTCCCCCGGAGTGAGGGTGCGGAGTTAGTCTGTGGTCTCCAGAGAAACAGCACGAATAAGATGTGTGTGTATATGTGAGTAATATAGTATATGATATAGAAATAATATATTAATTTAATATATTGAATATATGTTATATGTAAGTAATATTATACTTTAATATATGTTATATAAACATAATACATATTTTATATGTTATATAAACATAATACATATTTTATATTTTTAATATATGATATATATAAATAATATAATTAATTAAGTAGTTAGTTAGTTAGGAATTGGCTGATGGGATCACAGAGACTGGCAGGTCCAAAGTCTGCAGCATAGACCAGCAGGCTAGACACCCATGAAAGCTGATACCACAATTCCAGCTTGAAGTCTTACAGGCTGGAGACAAGAAAGCCAAACTTACAACTCTAGTCCAAAGGTAGTTGTAGAACCAGGAAGTTCCAGGCTGGTAGATAAAGTCCAGAGGCCATCTCCCGGAGAATTCATTCTTGCTCAGGGGAAACCAATCTTGCCCTTCTATTCAGGCCTTCACCTGATCAGATGAGGCTCACCCACAAAATGGAGTGCAACCTGCTTTACTCACAGTTCAGCGACTTAAATGTAAATCTCCTCCTCAGCACCCTCACGGACACTTCCAGAACAGTGTTGACAAATATTCGGGGATTCCATATCCCAGAGAAGTTGACACATAAAATTAACTGTCACAAGCACATAACTTCATTTCCAATAATCTTTAATATAAAAATCCTATACATTTAAAATCTGCTGCCTATAAGCCATGTTTTCCTGCCTTCTAAAATGAAGAATGAAAGAGGAAATACATCAGACAAAGCAAAGCTCTCCTCTCATTAGATATATTACCAAAAAAGAAAAAAAAAAGTGGGTTTAGGAAGGTGGGCCTAGTCCTTAGCATTTAATCAAAACCCAGGGGCAAGATTAAAGTATGTCTTCATGGAAAACCCTATACAAGGTTATGTTTCCTTAGTAAGGAATTCTACAATCATAAAACAGATGGCGCTTTATCTGCCTTTAGGGAAGGGTTGTTTGTGAAAAGTGAAAGTCACATGAAAGATAAAATGGGTTGTATAAGTTGACTTTAGTCCTGAATCACTGTGAACTCATAAACTGTTTTGACAAACATCACTACACTCTTCAATACAACACTTTGAGGCAAATATCATGATACACACTATATATTTCCAGACTGTTAAACGGCTAACTAGAAATCAAAGAATGCCAGCCCCAGGGCCTGACTGAGCCCTGCTCTCATTCCTCTGAGCATCTCAGTTGAAGAACAGAGTCTCCACACAACAGAATGAAGTGGAAAGAAGCAATCGGTGGGATCAAGAATGATGGGAAAGTGGACTCGCAGTTATTCTGCTGACCAGGGTAGGTTCTCACGTAGGTGCGAGACACCTACACCTGTCTTGAATCATATTTGAAGACAATAGCATGTCTCGGACCTCCCAACTGAAGCTTCCCCCTGCTTACCCCTGGACCAAAGCTCTTCTAAGAGGCAATAGGGTAGAGTCACCAACTGGGATGAAAGCCTGGAGAGATTTAATAACACATACAAGGTCACACCACAAAGCCAAAAATAAAACACAAGTGTTGAGTGTCACAGCTCAGAGCATTTCCCTCCATGTGATGGGGGCGTGGTCACACCAAGGCGCCTCCATATTCACCAGCTTCCATCCAACAAGAGGCAAGTGTTTATTGCCATCCCTCCAGAGCAGGGGACCCACTTCGTTCCTGCGTAGCAGAAATGTGACCCCTGGTATTTAGGCACGTGTTTTTTTCCCCCATCAGATACGTCAGTCTTCCCCTGGCACTGCCTCAGCCTCACACACTCAGTCCACCCGAGTCCCTTCCTAGTCCTTAGCTGAGGGCAGCCTCCACACTCTACTCAGAGATCGTAGCGAGGGGACAGGATGTGGCTTCCTGGTGTCAGTCGTAACCCACTTTCCTCTGATGCCCTGCAAGAGGCTTTGAATTCTGAGTCCTATACGGAATGACATTGATGGATAGCTAAGGAAGTGGACTATTGTTTTAGCAAAAAGAAGACTCTAGGTTTCTTCAAGTTTCCTGAAAAGTCAGTTTAAGGGAGTGAGAGGTGAGGGGTAATAGAATGACTTTTCAAATTAGGTGCAAAGCTGGAAATGGCTTTCTATTGCCAAGATCCAGAAGTGATATATGATAGAGAAGGCATGAAGTCAGCTTTTCCACGGTTTAAAGGTGGAAATACTCTCTGAGTGTCTCAGTTTCATAAAAGAGAACTATACTTTTTATCAGATAGGTTGCATTTTGAGATGTTTATTTTTTCGATGTTTGTTTATTCAGTCTAGCACTTTTCTGTTTAGAATTGCAGTTGGACATACGGTTGTGCAGCGTAGCTTTCCTTTCAGGGAGAGGAAGACACCCACATTAGCTGTGTTCTCAAAAGACCCAACAGCCTTCATATTTATCTTATTAATCAATTGTTGCAGCTCCTGAGAACCAACACACCAACAAAAACAGGTAAGTACCTGGGGAAGAATCTCAGTCCTAGAAGGGCAGAGCCTTGGGGCATGAAATGACCTTCAAGCAAGGAAAATATGGTGACCAAAGAGGTGAAGGTCATGGAGACAAAACCCTCATGCCATGATCCATTCTGGTCCTATGTGCTGGGCACCACAGACCAGTTCACCAAGTGAACCAAGGCTGCTTGATAGGAAGGGAGCCCAAACAAACATACTGGGCCACCTGTGAACAAAAATCCATGTCAGCAAAAGGACTGAGGGGATATGCAGGTCACAGGTGATCCCACCTGGGACTGGGAGGCGAGAAGCAAGAGGCCTAAACTGGGTGCTTGGCATCATGGGCCTCAGGGGGCTCCAACAATTTTCCCAAGATGCCCACTACATGCAAGAGAGGGGCACACATGAGACCTCAAAACTGTGGATGTGGTCTTTGACCTTGACCTGACTCTGGGTCTTGTCTGAGGTGCTGGAGGAGACAAGATGAGGGTGAAGTAATCATATGGGGAGCTGGTAAGACCGGGAACCTTTTTGTTGAACTTGCCCTGGAACTTAGATATGATTCTACTCATAGACAATTCTTGATGGTGCTATCTGTCCCAAAGCTTGTGTCCTATTCACGACCTTCGTGTGATCCTGGCTTGCTGTGTCGGTGTCCCTCAGGTGTCCTCTCTGCACAGCACCTGCCCAGGTCAAGAGGGATGAGGGGTGATCTGAGCATGTGCACCGCACCTCCCCCTGCACCCCGAAGCCCTAAGGGCCTCCCACGGATCATCTAGAACACAAGGTCTCAACAGGACTAGGGCCCATGCATCCCAGATCTAGCCGTGCCTTCCCAAGTTAGGAGACGCAGGGCTGGCAGTGGCGCCCGCACCCTCCTGCCCCCCGCCTGACTGGGATGCTGGGATGTTCTCTGAGAAACAGGCTGAGAGAGACATGAAGAAGAAATCCACTCATTACCACCAACTGCTTGGTCCACACTCCCTCCATAATCCTTGCAAATGCAAAAGGTGTGCTCTCCGGAAACCGGAAACCAAGGTGAGGTAGCTTCCCTGAGGTCACACAGCTCGTCTCTGGAACTCAGTATCCCAACCACGGTGGGACATTTTCCTGATGTAGGGGCGGGGGGCGGGGGTGCCTCGGCGGCTGTGAGGGGAAAACTGCATGATGAGTGTGTGTCAGGGGCACGCCTGCTCTATCCTGTTGGCTCTCAGAATGTCTTAAATTCTGTGATTTTTTTATTACTTTTTTTTTATTTTTTATTATTGATTTTACTGTTATTTGAGTTATTACTAACTTGGTCACACCTCTGTTTGGTGACCAGATTATTCATTTAAGCATTCGCTTATATTGGATTTTACTCTTACTTCCTTGGGGCAGTGCTAGTTTTCACTGCAGGTCACATCCTGATCTATTGTCCCCACAGACTCCTTTAGGCTCTGCTTCGGAGGCCGCCAGTGATCTGCCCAATTACACCAGCATCCTCCTCCTTCCCTCCTGCCCTGGGGGCCACAGAAGAGAACAAGGTCAGCTCTCACTCTAGGTATGACCCACACCCCAGCCGCTCCTCCTGCAAATGCTTTCCATTTAGGGTCCTGGGAGCCACCTGGCTTATGGGCTGCACAGGTGCGCACCATGGGAGTCCAAGAGGAGAGAAGTTGGCGTGTTGATGGCACACGCAGCTGCACTCTGAAGTCGAGGGAGAGGTGCCTGCGGAACAGAGGTCATGGGCAGGTGGCTTCAAGGGCATGGCATGGAGATGAATCACGGAAAAGGCAAGGTTTCTCAGTCTCTCACCAGGGGTCTCCACGAGCTGTTTCCACACAGACTGGAATCAGGAGAAAGCATCCAGATAGGACCTTGGACCTTTTCGGGGCTTTTCATCAGAGCTTGGCACTCCAGCCGTGACTGGGCTTTTGGGGCTCTCCGCAGGGACCCCGGGAAAGGCAGTGGGCCAGCGGATTGAGGCCCGTGAAATCCAGTGTCACATTTCAGGCATGGATTTTCCTAACAACAAACAAGCATGAAGAAAAAAGTAACAACAACAACAACAACAACAAAAGACAGACTAGTTTTGCTGGAAATTTCTTTCCAGCAACCATGGAGAGAGGCCCCGGAGCACAGGTGTGGTGCTTCTTCTCGGTGAAGGATGTCCGTTCCTGCCCCGCCAGTGGGAGACGACAAAGGCCAAGTGTCACCCCAGTCCTGGAGACGCAGGCTGCTCAGAGAGGGGAGGCCCCCCAAACCCCAGGCATCGCTTTCCAGGTGCCAGGGCACAAGTGAGAGTGAAGGCGCTGGGAGCAAGGGAGCCCAGGCGAGAGGTAAAGTCATGGATCTCAGGTCTCCCACTTGGGCCAGTAGAATCATTTTCAGTCACAAAAGGGCCTCCAGCTTCAAAGTGATTAGCATGTAAATTTTCCATGAAATTTCTTTTTATTTTCCGTTGCTGGATTTAAAAAGCAAACCAACCTCGCCATTAGCAGGGCCCAGTAACTGCAGTGGTGTCCAGCTGTCCATCCTGACCTCCCTTTCCTTTCTCCTGGATCGTGCGGAGAGGACCACGCGTGTCCTGCCTCTTTACCTCAGACCTACAGCGGGGCGGGTCCTTCTGCAGTGGGGGGTCCGTGTTTGGTGTGAGTCCCCCTCTCCAGGGAAGACCACTGGCAGTTGCTGCGGATTTTCCTGTTAGATCTGAGCCCCTGGCCCCAAACACTGCGTGCGCACCAATGACCCCCACCTGCGCTGTCTCCTGTCATCACTAGTTGTCCCCAGCCCTGGCTCCCTGCACTACAGGCTGAAGCTGCTTTGTCACCCCTGTGCCTTCCTGAGATGCTAGTTTGCTTCTGGAACAGACACCTGCATGGCTTTTCATGAGCAGCCCAGAAAGTTGACTCGGAGAGCCTGTATTGGTTTTGGGGACGGTTCCCGCACCATCCGCCTTCAGTGCCCCAGGGCCCAGCGAGCTCAGCCTGCTGGACACACTGCGCTGTGAGCTCCTGGAGGGCAAGCAGGGTCTTTCTGGGCCCTGATGCCCAGCATGGAGTCTAGAGTGTCAAAAGCATTCAAGGAGCGTTTGCAAAAATGGCAGAATTAATAAATCAGTTTCTAGATGAGGGCACCTCTGCCCACACGCCCTCAGCCACAGTGGTTTTGTTGGTGGTGAGAAGGCTCTTGGAAGGGCTGCAGGTTTGGCTGGGATTTCAGAATGTTCCCAAGGCTCCAATGCCTTCTCCATGAGGTTGATGATTACCTGCTCCCCCCACGTGCTTCCCAGACACCCCCCCCCGGGGAGGGCGCCCTGTCCCCCCCCCCGGGGAGGGCACCCTGTCCTCCCCCTGCAATCTGCGTTGACCAAGAGAGTGACGGGCAACAGGGTTTGGTCACTGTGTCTTGGATGTGAATCTTGCTGTTAGCAATTGCAGGAGGTGGGGCAAATTGTGTGATCACTAAGCCCCAGCCGCAAACTGTAAGAAGGTACAACTGTAGAATAGGGAACAAAGTAGAACCTGTAAGACAATGCACAGTGAAGTGGTTAATGAAATACAACCAGAGCAGGGCGCTTGCCCAGTACTAACTGACTTTGTTATTGTTGCTGGAGTTGTTACCATCACTGTTATTCCTCCCACCCCATGGCCATAGAGCCCATCTCATTCTTGCTGATGTAGCTTTGGGTCCCCGGAAGCCAAGTGAATGTTGGGTCTGCCCACCTTTGTCCAGCCTTAACCTCACATGAGCTAAGTGCAAACAGAAGCAACTTAGACCTGCAAAGGAAAGTTCTGTCCTCCGAAGGTTCTGGGCCATTCACTCATCATTCTCTTCTTACTGTGTTTACTTTGTCCTTTGGTATCATCTCAGTGTTTGGGGACACTGTGGCCCACTTTAAGGTGACATCTACTCAGATCTTTACCAAGCAAGGTGTGATGGGCTCCCCAGTGGTCCCCAGGAATTTCATGTCCTCCCCTTGTCCTTTGTAAGGGATAACCTCTCTCATCCCTGTTCCTCCCTCCGGTTAACTCATGCTTACCTCCTGAACTCAATGTAGTCACCACTTCCCTCAGGACACCACCTGACCACCAGGATGCCCAGGCATCCCTTGCCAGGCTCAAAACCCCTACTCATTCCCCTGCAGCGAACATTCGTCAAAACCTAACCACTACCCAACTATTTAGTTCCAGCTATTGAAAATAACACTTTCCCTGCTGTGGACATCTGCTGTGTGTGAGGGCATGTGCCCACTTTATTTCATTTGGTTCTACAACCAAACAATTGATCACAATATTGCCAATCCCCCAGATAGTCACTCTTTGTGGATGGAGAACCCCATGTTTCCGTTACGCAGCTGAGAGGCACAGGGCGAGGCCTGACCCCAGCACAAGATGATTCTCCAGGTTTCCACAGCCTCTCACAGTGTGCCATTGACTGCAAGCTCTGGAAGGTGAGAGACTACGTTTTATTTGAATTTTAATTGCAAGTACCTAGCGCGATGCTCAACACAGAGCCTGGCATAAGGCGGGTTGTTAATTGCATTATTTAACAGCTCTGCACAGACGCTCGCAGTTCTGGGGAATAATAGGTGAAGTCAGCGATCTAAGGCTACCCATCTCTGTGGACGGCCTCGTGCTTACACACAGAATGGGCGAACACGAGATGAGAGTTGAATTTAATTGACATGGGCCCTGAAAAGAAGGCATAAGAGCTAGAAATTATTTCAGAAAAGTGAAAAGCTACAGATGAGTATTAGAATTTCCTGGCATTAAGGGAATTTGCAAAGGGAATATGGTGCTAAAGACCTCCCATAGACATGTGGGCCAATTTGAACTTCATAGTGGGTCATGAAACTCCAGCTGTTTCCCAGAGGAGACTGCGTTAGATAAGAGTGTCGTCTGTTTCTTGGGGACTCTAACTGATGCAGCAACTGATTGGACCCCAGGACCTCAGTGGCCTAACCCAAGACAAGTTCATTTCACTCATGTGAGGTCCGATGAGATGCTTCTGCGAGCTGGTACCCAGCTTCCTTCCATCAGGGATTCTGCCCTCCTTGGGGCACGTAGGGATGGAGATTTATGGGTCAGTCCTAGAAGTGACACCTGTCACTTTCCAGCACACTGTGGCCAGGACTTTGTCACTTGATCACACCTAAAAGCAGAGGAGGCTAGAAACACAGTCTGGCTGGTGCCCCGGCAGAATGGAGAGGGGCTTGGGGAAACATGAGGCAATCTCTCTGCCCATTTCAAAACTGCAGACACATTTAATCTGTGCAGAAAATGCGTTTTTGCTGCAATGTACAACGTGCCCTTTCATGGCCAACGTGCATGCTGCAGGGTACGTTTGGAGATGTGGCGAGAAGAGGCACAACATGCTGGGGGCCTGATGGCACCCAGCCAGCCGCAAAGATGTGATTCTAAAAACACCCCACAACTCATCTGGCTGAGACCAATGGGTGAACAGGTGTCAGAGGGTAAACTGATCTTCTGGGGGGGCACCTTCAGCCGGAAGAACCACCCAGGGACCATGGGATAGCTGATGTTTCTATGGAGAAGCCGGGTGACCTTGACTGTAGAGGAGACTTTCTTGTATTCTTTTTGTTTGTTTAGTTTTGTGTTTTAATTCTGCAGTCCTCCCAGAGCGGGAATACAAATTCTGTACTCTGAAATTGTGGCAGACGCGGAGCCAGGAGAGCCAGGGAAGAGGAGCACAGTGGACCAGGAAGAAATGCATTTTGTTAAATGAAGTTTCACTCCAGTTCAGAGGTGGAAGGACTGTGTGGCTCTCTCCCCAAGAAAGCTGTGGTCCTGGAGGTCTGGTGATTTTTCTGTAGCCACAGCAGCTAAGAGAGCAGCAGGGAGAGACAAGGTGGCCAGCCCTGCCCCAGGCCCAGTGTGTGGTAGCCATGCAGCCAGTGCTTACCAGGGTCCAAAAGCACACCTCTCTGGACTGCTGTCACACTGTGCACATCTCGGCAGCTCAGAGCTCCTTCCAAGGGAAGGACAGGAACTCTGCACACAGATAGCAATTGTGAGGGGTTAGCATGCCTCCAATCATGGCTGCTAGGAATCCATGGGTACCCAGCAGGTCTCTGCGCCCTGGTGGGTGGGATTACCCTGGGCTGCGTTTCCCCAACTTTTCCTAGAACACTTACGTGGGGGTAAGCAGGTCTGGTGATGCCATTTGCTGACCGTCTTCCTTTACTCCCCCACTTCTCCAGCCACTCACAGTGACTCCTGCTTTGCCCAAACCTACTATTCTTCCTAAATCCTTGACTCAAGCTCTGCCTCCAGGAAGCTAAAAATAGAGCAACTGCCGACATTTTCTGGACATTTCTGTATTTCACCATTTATTCTTACCAGGTTGCTCTTTTTTGGATACAGTGCTTATTTCCTGGTAAACCAAAACCCCCTCATCTTCTGTAATTTCTGTAAGGGGCACAGAATAAATACCATGAAGGTGATAAAGATGGAATGGAAACGATCCAATGTAATTACAGGCAGAAGAACAGGAAGAGAAATTTGGGCCATTTTTCGATAAGATGCTAATGAGTTAGGAAAGAAAAGAAATGGAAGGTTGCTTTTCAGGACGTAAGCGGCAGCTCAGAAAATGTAATAATAAATTCTGCTGGGGGGCGAGACCTGCAGGAGGAAAGGTAAAGCGGAGAAGAGAAACCAGGAGGGAGCCCTGCTGTGTGGCCACAGGGTGGGCATGTGTGGGCTTGTGAGCAGGTCTGTATTTCTGTCTGGTTCAGGTGGAAAGGCTGCAGCGTCAAGGGGCGAAGCAAGTCCAGGGGGAGGGGAGAAGCATCCGGAACTCGCCACACCACCGCGCATTAGTGCGTCACCCGGGGCGGGATCGCGAACCACGGAGGACCACTACGTGGAACTGGCTTGTGCCTTGGTGAATGGAAACCACAGCAAGAGAGGAGACTGGAAGCCCGGATCTGTCAGACGCCCAGCTGGGAATGAAATCATGCCTGTCATGGGCTATTATGAGGTGCTTGCAGGATGAGAATATTAACCCATTCACTGTCACCAACGCCATCCTGCACCTCAGCCACCCACTGATGGCAGCCCAGTGTTTGGTGTGACTGCTGCCGTACCCTCTGGGTTCCGTGGTCTTTTCCTCCGCACATCAAGCTCACCCCCTACGCTCTGCTTTCATGTATCAAAATGCCTCCCAAGGAAATCCATGATCAAGTCATTCGCCAGGGATGTTCCTGCAAAGACAGAGCATCCGTTGCCTTCCTGGGGTACCAGTGTCAGAACCCTGATTGAGAGGAAGACTGCTGGCATCACCCGCCCTAGAGAAGGGAGGGCTGGGCTCTCACTTCCTCTTAGCACCTGAAGGAACCATTACTTGCCCCCCATTCCCGACCTGGTAAGGCACTACTCCTAGAGGCTCCCTGGTATCCTGCCCCCAGCTCTGTCATTGCTCTAAAGACACCTGCTGTTACCGACCATCACCTGTCTGTGTGTTCCTCTAGACGGTGAATACCCAGAGGGTCTGGGATTATTTTCATGACACACATTTGTGTCTTACTGCTTAGTGCAATGTTTGGTGCTCAGTAAACTTCGAGTGAGCAAATGAATCCATGACTACTTTGTCCACCTGCAGTCCCCAACTACATACCCGAGACCTGCAAGCCTTTCTAGGTCTCCACGGAAGGTTACCCTTAGGTGACTTCTCTGTGTCCTTAACCCATCACACTTGACTCTATTTGTCTATTTGGTTGTTTGTTTTCAAACTCCTTCCATCTGTGTCCTCCTTCACGGTCAATTCTTCCCTCCCCAATGCCCATCTCCTACCAGCTGCCAGGGAGACTTTTCAAACCCCGTCCTATTTCTCATATTTCAGAGCTCCGGCTGGCATGGCAGAGACAGAAAGAATTCTCTGCAGCAGGCCTCATCTTGATCTTGACTTCTTTTGACAGTGTCTCACATGGTCTCAGTACTGCCTTTAAAATTTAATAAAACCCCAGCTCTTGGCTCTAAGCTGGCTTATTAACTGACCCTCTGTTACCTACCTAAAATCTTCTGTTAAATGCAATTAAAGTTATTTGATTCCAGCATGGAAACCTGCTGTTTAATCCCCTTGTCTCTGCCATTTTCTCCCATCCGGATGCCATGTGCGTCCCTCTGCAGAGCTCCCCACAGGCTTGCTGCTAAACCCAGCTGTCCCCTGTCCACACCTCACTTCAGCCAAGATTCAAAGACAGACAAAGTGTCCCGGGCTGGACTCCTGCAGTTATTCTAAGCTCTGCCCTGCTCACATGAAGGACCTCCTGCACTCTTCTTTTGTCTTCTCCTCCTTCCAAGTGCTCGTCCTTAGGAAGATGTGTGTGGTTTTCTTTCTCTGAACAGACTTACATGTTCCCTTCCTGTGGGTTTCCACCCTTTTGTTTTCTGCATTTTCCACTCCCTTCAACAAAGAAGCATGGGTTTACCCCCCTGCAGCAGTTCCCTCAGAGCCTTCCAGCATCACCTGCACACCCAGGGTTTGTAGTGAGGAGGAGGAAGGTGAAGGAGGGAAGGGATGACTGGATCTGTCAGGTTGGCCTTAGAAGTCTCATTTGTCAGCTACGTCCATCTACCCCATGTACAGGAAGTCGTCCTTTGCCCAGCAAGCTTGAGAATACTAAACAAAATCCAAGTAGGTTTTACCCAAGTACATACCCAAGTGTTCAGGATGGCTTGAAGAATCCGTGCTATGGGATGGCATAGTAATGTCATCTGGATTCGCATTAGCTCTTCTTTGGGACATGTCTTAGTTGTGGAAGAGCACAGTGCAAATGTTCATTTATCTGTGGGGGAGATGAAGCTCCTGAGGAAGGACGGGCTTTCTCTATCATCTGTCTGGACTGTGGGGAGAAGAATTGCCCTTCCCATGGAACTGAAGGCCAAGTAATTAACCTAAGAGAAGAAGCACTTCTTGCTTTGGAAAGGAAATAATGACTCTCTTTCTCTCTCTCCCTCTGCGTGTGTGTGTGTGTGTGTGTGTGTGTGTGTGTGTGTTAAGGTAATGTGTGGAGGATATCTCCCTAATCCCATACAACATGAAATGTATTGGTTTCGCTCTCTAAAAAGAACTAAAGACCTAATTTGAGGGTCTTGAGAAGAAATTGTTTTGGCCTGATTTTAGGGTCAGGATAGAATGTCCCTGTCTGAGCACCATTTCTAGACCTTGCCAGGGCTCTCCATGGTCATTAGGGTGCTGCTAGCAGTGGTGGTGATCTGGGGGATTTCTGTGATTAATCAATTTGGGAAATGTTACATTTTTTCTGTGTTTTATTGTTATAAAACACACATAACATAACATTTACCATATTAACCATTTTTAAGTTCATAATGTTGTACTACCATCATGACGACACATCTCCAAAACCTTCTACCTTGTGAAGCTGAAATGCCACTGCCATTGAAACATAACTTCCCACTTCTCTGGATAGCCCCCATCAATCTACTTTTGGCATCCATGATTGTGACTAATGCAGGTGCTTCATGTATGTGAAGTCATGCAGTATTTGTCTTTTCATGACTGACTTATCTCACTTGACATTATGTCCTCAATGTTCATCCATGTTGTAGCTTGTGCCAGAATTCCCTTCATTTTAAGGCTGAATAAGATCACGTTAAATGTACATACTACATTTAGCTAATCTATTTATCTGTTGATGGACATCTGTATTGCTTCTGTGTTTTAGCTACTGTAAATAGCACTGCTATGAATGTTGATGTTAAAAAAAATCACTTTGACAGTCAATTCTTTTGGGTGTATACCCAGGAGTGGAATTGCTGAATCATATGGTAGTTCTATTTTTATCTTTTGTGGAAACATCGTACTGTTTTCCACAGCAACTGTATTATTTTCATTCTCAACAACAGTATGCAAGGGTTCCAACTATCCCATATCCTCGAAGACACTTGCTACTTTGTGTTTTCTTTTTTTGAACAGCCATCCCAATGGACGTGATATGCATTTCCCTAATGATTAGTGATGTCAAACATCTGCTCACGGGCTTATTTGTATATTTTCCATGGAGAAATGTCTACTCAAGTTCTGTACCCACATTTGAATGAAGCAGAACACAGAGCTGTTGAATGTACAAGGGTAGACCAAGTTAAACCAAGTATAGTCAAAGCAAAAGAGATATTAGGCAAAGCAAATATGTGTTAACATAGGACAAAGTAAACTTTAAGACAAAAATCATCATCAAAGATAAAAATATCGACGTAATGACAACAGTAAGTTTCTTCAGGGAAATTCTAAATATTGACATGTAAGACAGTGTTCACGTCTCTGTCAGAGCTTCAGGACATATAAGGGCAAAAACTGACACAACTATAGGTGGAAAATGAAAAATGTGTTATTACTGTAGAAGATTATTAAGACTATCTCTTCCAGTAATTGAGACATAAATAAATGCAGTAGAGATAGGATATAGGCTAGCTTAATGTTGCAATTATAAAACATCTTGACTTAAAAAATCTATAGAACATTGACTAATATTGGAACCTTTGTTAATATTGATTTTGTTATCTAGACCATAAAACAAATCACAGTGAGTTTCACAGACTATTTCTTCTGACCACAGTGCAACTAAACTAATTTATTAAAAAAAAAATGATAATGCATGTTAGGCTGTTTCAAAGCAAACGTGGGCAGAACCCATGACTCAAAGTAGAAAGTATAATCAAAATTAGAATATATCTAGAAATAAGTGATAATAAAAATGCTACTTCTCAAAAAAAAAGAACTATAAAGACATTCAGAATTATACTAATATTAGCAAAGAAGATTGACAGAAAATACATTACTATTAACCTCAATATATTAGAGAAAAAAGCAAATGAAAAAGCATCTACAAAGTAGAAGTATTATAAGAGAACAGCAGAAATTAACAAAACATATATATATATTTTAAAAGAGACAAAAACTCAAGAAGATAGTTATTTGAGAAAAAATAAAATATAAAAAATTGAGGAAACTGATAAAGCAAAAAGGTTTTAGAAAATATAAATTCCCAAGTTTTTTAAAAATGAAAAATTACCAGGTACAGTATGAAAAAAAAAGATTGAAGAAAGAAATTAAGAAGACAGTGTCCTGGGATGGGGCACAATTATATTAAGGCAACTCAGGGGGAAACAAAACAACCTGGGTAGAAATATAACTGTCAATAAATAGAACAGTATTTAAAATTTTACAAAACACCAAGGTCAATCAAAACATAAAAAGCTCATTTGTGGAGCATAACAAATAGCATGGAAGACATGGGGAGTTAGGAGAAGGCATTTGGGAGAAATTGGAAGGGGAGGTGAACAATGAGAGACTATGGACTCTGAAAAACAATCTGAAGGGTTTGAAGAGGTGTGGGGGTGGGAGGTTGGGGAAACCAGGTGGTGGGTATTAGAGAGGGCACGGACTGCATGGAGCACTGGGTGTGGTACAAAAACAATGAATACTGTTATGCTGAAAATAAATTAAAAAAATGATTAAAAAATAATAATAAAAAACATAAAAAGCTCTTCAAGTAAAAATTCTACCAATAATTCAAGAAACAGATATTCTAACATTATAGAAATTATCCCAAGGACTATGGATACAAAAGCTAGGCTAAAATCTAATAATGTTTGTTCAAAGGAGAGACAAGGACACTATAAGAAAAGGATGCTGTAAGCTAGTTTCACTGTTGATCATGGAAGCAATAATATTCAATATATTAGCAAACTAAATCCAGTGGTACATTAAAAAAATACTACATCATGAACATAGTGGTTTTATACCAAGAACACAAGGATGATCAATATTATAAAATCTACTATTGTGATTTAAAATGTAGATGGAAAGCAATTAATTTAAGACATACCGTAATTATACTTAATTCAGTTCTGTTCAATTATACTCAAAATAAAGCTTTTCTAAAATCTAGAAAGTAGAGCATTTTCCTTATTATAATAAGTATTTGCTAAAAACTACAATGAATCCCATATTTAATTGTAAAATGATGGCAGGATTTTCTCTGAATGTCAGGAACAAGAACAAAAGTCCTATTTTCACTACTTCTTTTTTCAATTTTTTTTTTCTGGGTATCTAAGACAACACTATTAAGCAAGAATAAAGAGGTAAATATTAAAGGCTAGATGAGTCGATATATTTGTATTCATAGAAAACCCTAGAGCATCTAGAGCTAAATTATTGGAATTAAAGAAAATTCAGAAAGTTGCTAGATATAAAGTCAATCCATGAAAGTGGATTGCATTCTAAATAGCCATCAACAAAAAGAAAGTCTATTATAAAAAATATTATTTACAAAATGACAAATACATTGCCAAGGATTAAGTCTAGCAATAGGTATGCAATAGCTTTGCAGGTAAAATATGAAATATTATTTAAAAGACATAAAATAAGTGATAACTAAATGAAGTGAGAGAATATGTCATGGCTAGAAAGATTTAGATATCAAGATTTTCTATAAAATAAAAGTGAGAGTGTGATGTTAGCACTGGAATAGAAAAAAGAGACGAAGAGAACATGATGGAGAGCCCAGAAATAGACCCTCACACACGTATAGAAAGCTGGTTTATGGCAGAGGAAGCTTTGCAAGTCAGTGGAGAAATGCCGGCATATTTAGGAAAAAGTATGAGGAAAAGTAGTTATCCAAAAAAAGAAAAAATATATGTAAAATTTAAATACTAGATTATATCTTTTACAAAGATCAAAGCTAAGTGGGATAAAAAAAAAATCTAAAGATGAGAAATAAAACTAAAAATTTGTGAAGGAGCGTAGACTTACACCCATTTAAAGATAACTCATGTGGGATGTGCCCACCCACCATAAACAAGTAGAAATAAGAACTATACAAAATATGTCCAAGGATCAGACAATAGGCAGCACAGAACTCTGAACCCGAAGAGAAGGAAACAACAAAGAGACCCCTGTCACCACTTCCTACCTGCAGGGAACTTCTAGGCTTCCATCTGGGGAGAGGAACCCAAGCAGAAAATTGCAGTCTTACAGAGTTCAAGAGAGAGGGACAGCAATTGAAGGAGGCAGAGGTGGGTGAAGTATGCATGGCAGGTAATGGAGTGGAGGGAGAGAGTGTCCTCTTGAGTCTTTGGCTGAATCTCATTTGCTCAAGCAAGAGAAGAAATCCCCTGGGGCTGGGAGAACTAGTTCTGGTTCTGAACCATTAGCAGGGAAGCATAAAAACGCCCATGCAAAGGCAAGAAGTACTTGTATTCCTGTATTCCTGACGAGGCAGTATGAAGCTCTCTTGTTGAATACACTGGGCATTTTAGTAGAGATCCCAGGAAATCAGTAAGCGTATAGAAGTCACCCAGAGAGAAGTAGGCATAAAATAGCCCTAAAGTAAAAGCTACTCTAGATGTGTTCAAATAAACTCCTAAAACCAAGCTTCAAAAGGTACAATAATTTGTAAAATGCCTGGCGACATTCACGCTCAAGTCCAACAGGTTCTCAAGCAGGAAGGCAATACTTGGAACTCAAAATTATAAATTCACAATGATTCCAACCAAAAATAACTAGGTAAGACAATAAGCATGAAACCATCCTACCCATTACCAGGAGAAAAAGAAGCCCATAAAACAGACTCAGAAACAAGAGAGATTAAAAATTAGCACAAAAAGACTTGAAAACAGTATTTATATTATGCTCAGAAAACATGAATACGAAGAGAAGAACAATTGGGGACAAAAGGAAAGCTAACTACACATAACTTGTAGAGATGAAAACGAGTCAAACCCATGAAAAGTTCCATGTATAAATAAATTCTCTACTTTGAGTATTGGGAAAATTTCACTGGGTGGTTAACAAAATATTAAATACTGTAAAAAAAATCATGAATTTGAACACAGGAATAGCAATGGTACAAAATGAAGCATAAGGCCAAATAAAGTCTGGAAAAAATTGAGCTTCCTAAAATTTATCAATAACTTCCAAATTAGCACTCACAGCATGCTTGTGGCCTAACAAGACAACATTCTGCCTTTCCGTTTTACCTTTCCTCCTGAAAACAAGTGTGCTTTTTCTAATATATTCTATGTTATGTTTGTGTTTTGGGGCTTTTTTTTTTCTTTTGGTGATTTTGCTATCTAAACTTACCCCCAAGCATAACACTGAGGTGTTGTCTGGCTCTTAAGCCCAAGGAGGCTGGGATGTGCCTGATGGAGACAATAGATATGTGCATTCAGGCATGAGTTGTAGTACTGTTGGCCATGATTTCAATGTTAAATAATCAACATAGTATACCAAATAAGATGTCTTTAATAGGGACACAAAAAGATTGTGTGTTGATTGATTGCTTAAAATATAGGCTCACAAGAAACTAACTCTGTATGTGTCAAGGAAACAAAGTTCAGTATTCACTAATTCAGTAACTATGGCCACTTTGTAGAATATAACTATTGAGAATAATGAAAACTGGCTATATTTTTTATTAATACCATCTCTACATTTTAAAAACAGAAATATTATAGGAACTACATTAAGAAGATGTGCCTTCTCAGGGTGCCTGGGTGGCTCAGTAGGTTAAGCATCTGACTCTTGGTTTCAGTTCATGCTGGGCATGGGGCCTGCTTGGGATTCTCTCTCCCCTCTCTGTCCCCCTCCCCACTCATATAAGCTCCCTAAATAAGTAAGTAAATATCTTAAAAAAATAAAGATGTGCTTTCTCCATTCTTTCCCTCGTAGAACTCCTTCCCAGAGGAATTCCTTATGTTGAACTAACTTTCCAGATAAGAACCATGATAAATTTTGTGTAAAATATGATAGACAAATCTTGACTTAGGAAATGACTACAAGTTGGCATAACCAGACGGGATTTGACTCTTGAAAGGAGACAACCACACCTATGAAATGCACATTCATGTCTTTCACCTTCAGTGGGAAAGACAGAATAAACATCACTAGAGGGATCTTGAAAATAGAGGAGCACATACTAAGATGACACTTGATGTCTAGGGAAGATGAGCTGCAGTCTGGTCCACAGAAACAAATTTATGATACGATGCAGAGCACATTAAGTAATTGTTGAAATATTGCTAAGTATCTTTTATGAAGAAAAACTAAATTCTTAGCATAAGATATTTTTAAATTGTAACTGGTCCCATGAAGAGTTCTAGAAGAACCAGTAAGTGGGGACAATGTCAGACACCAGCAACAAGGAGTAGTCACTAGTGCTAGTAATTCTAGTAACCACTAGATAGTAATGATAGTATTTAGTAACTAATAGTCATTGAAACCTAGAGGAACAACCTCACATGTTGGCTTTCTGTTTGTTGTGTTTTGACAGGCTTGCTGGAATGGAATATCCTGAGAAAACTGTCAATACAGAGTGTCTTGACTTCAGCAAGGCATTTTCAATTCAGTGGATAAACAAAAGGATGAAGCAGGAATGAATTTAAATTCACATGCACCTGGGGATGCTCTGTTTAGAACTCTGTGCTAATCTCTGGTGGACAGAAAGCAATTCCATCACATCCTCATTATTGCTGAAAGGCAGAGTGCCATCCCAAAGTGCTCACAAGAAGTGATTACACAAGAGTACACAAGGGAAGATGTAAATGTGTTGTATCTTAGCTGCTTTCAGAGGGAAGAGTGATCAATAATAAACAGTGAGTATCTCTCTTCTCTCTTCTCCTGCTGTGTCTAGGTTTTATTTTCTGTTCTTTTCCCAGCTCCTTTAGATGTAAGGTTAGTTTATATGTTTGAGACTGAATGGAAGAAGATATTTGCAAATGTCTTATCAGATAAAGGGCTAGTATCCAAAATCTATAAAGAACTTATCAAACTCAGCAGCACCCCAAACCAAAAAAATCCAGTCAAGAAATGGGCAGAAGACATGAACAGGCATTTCTCCAAAGAAAATATCAGGCCAACAGACATATGAAAAGATGCTCAACATCACTCAGCATCAGGGAAATACAAATCAAAACCACAGTGAGATACCACCTCACACTGATCAGAATGGCTAAATTTAACAAGTCAGGGAACAACAGATATTGGTGAAGATGTGAAGAAAGGGGAATCTTCCTATACTGTTGGTGAGAATGCAAGCTGGTACAGCCACTCTGGAAGATAGTATGGAGGTTCCTCAAAAACTTAAAAATAAAGTTATCCTATGACCCAGAATTTGCACTACTAGGTATTTATCCAAAGGAAACAAATATAGTGATTTGATGAGGCACCTCCACCCCAATGTTTATAGCAGCAATGTCCAGAATAGCCAAAATATGGAAAGAGCCCAGATGTCCATCAACAGATGAATAGATAAAGAAGGTGGGCACATGTGTACAATGGAATACTACTCAACCATTAAAAAGAATGAATTATTGCCATTTGCAATGACCTACATGGAACTAGAAGTTATTATGCTAAGCTAAATAAGTCAGTCAGAAAAAGACAAGTATCATATGACTTCACTCAAATGTGGAATTTAAGAAACAAAACAGATGAACATAGGGGAAGGGAAGGAAAAATAAGATGAAAACAGAGAGGGAGACAAACACTAAGAGTCTTAACTCGAGGAAACAAACTGAGGATTGCAGGAGGGCAGAGTGGTGGGGGATAGGGTAACTAGATGATGGGCATGAAGGAGGGCACTTGATGGAATGAGCATGGGGTGTTATACGCAACTGATGAATCACTAAATTCTACCACTGGAACTAATAATACACTATATGTTAATTAAATTGAATTTAGGGGTGCCTGGGTGGCTCAGTGGGTTAAAGCCTCTGCCTTGGGCTCAGGTCATGGTCCCAGGGTCCTGGGATCAAGCCCCACATGGGGCTCTCTGCTCCGCGGGGAGCCTGCTTCCTACTCTGTCTCTGCCTGCCTCTCTGCCTACTTGTGATCTCTGTCAAATAAATAAATAAAATATTTTTTAAAAATTTAAATTGAATTTAAATTAAAAAAAAAAAAACAGCAAGCATACCCCTTGCTCATTTATTTTGGTTTTTATAACTGAATTTCTGCAATTATATTTCCCAAGGAAATCTAAGTAGAGTATCTCCATATATATAATGAGACTTACTTTTGTTTATTTTCAATTTTTATTTTTAAAAATAATTATGAAAAGTTGGATTTACAGAGCTAGGGGTTGTGATCCACACCTTCATGATCTCGAAGTTCTGGTTAAAACACAAACAGGATATGTTAATACTATGGGTTTTTTTTAATATTTTATTTATTTATCTGACAGAGAGAGAGAGCACAGGTAGGCAGAACATGAGGCAGAAGAAAAGGGAGAAGCAGGCTCCCCTCTGAGCAGGGAGCCTGATGCAGGGCTCGATCCCATATTCTGGGATCATGACCTGAGCCAAAGGCAGATGTTTAACCAACTGAGCCACCCAGGTGCCCCCACCATGCTGCCCCCCTTTTTTAAAGGTTTTATTTATTTGAGAAAGAGAGAATGAGAAAGAGCATGAGAGGGGAGAAGGTCAGAGGGAGAAGCAGACTCCGCATGGATCTGGGAACCCAATGCAGGACTCAATCCCTGGATTCTGGGATCATGACCTGAGCCGAAGGCAGTCACTTAACCAACCGAGCCACCCAGGCACCCATACTATGTTCTTTCCATACAACTACACTGATGGTCATAGTGCCCTTATACATGGAAGAATAAAAAAATAAAAAGTCAGAATAAAGACTAATGTAAGTTTATGAGAGTATTTATACGCAGTCTGGTAGAATGGATGCAATATGCAAAGGGTGATGTCTTGCTTATGTAAAAATATCCCCACAAACCCAGGACACTTGTGGCAAGAGGCTTCATTGACTGGGGTGTCCTCTCTTTCCAGAAATAGCTGCTGGGTCTTGTTATCCAAGTACACAGATGGGACTGTGCTGTGCACAGTCTGACTCCTCTCTGAGGCTGCCACGAAGCACAATCTCACTGTGCCACTGACTCCCCAGCTCCTCACTCACACATCAGGACTCAGGTCACAGCACAGCCAGGACCCTCCAGTGCTGCTAGCCTGGGCTTCTGCTGGGCTTCAGATGTTCCAACTCTGGAAGCAAAGGGATGAAGGAGCTAGAGTATCTTAAAGACAAAGTTATAAAAATTAACATTTTAGGAAACACTGTTAAAGAGCACTTTTAATAGCCATAAAGATAATACAAATATATTTTAGAAATGGGATTTAAAGAAATAATTATTTACTACTTGTGGTAATAGTGAAAATTATCTAACATTCATCAAATAGTTATCACCATCTGGAAACTCAATACTTTTTATGCATTTTCAATTTGTTTCTTCCCAAGCCTCATGAATTAGGTAATATAATATTAGTTACATTATACAGATTAGTACAGTAAGGATTAGAGACATAATTATTATTTATACAACCATGATATGATTGCACAAGTAGTAAATGGGATTCAATCTCAGACCAAGTAATAAAGGATATTTTTTTACCATTGTAATAATTTAATGGAGTACTAATTGTTCTTTTCCCTCAATCTTTCTGTCTTTGAAAAGATTTATATCTTAAAAGGAAATTGAGATTACACTACATATATTGAATTGGTTGGCTTATATTGTTAGAAATATTATGAATATCTCTCCATATCATAGACTTATCTTATAAAATGCTGCTTTCAGGAGCCTCATGACATTCTGTTGAGTGGAATGTTGTAAAATTTAGCAGTTATCTATTGGCATATCACAAATTATTCTTTAAAAATTAAAGCTTAAAACAAACAATTACTATCTCACACAGTTTCTGAGAATTAGGAATCTGGGAGCAATTTAGCTCAGTGGTTCAGGCTCAAAGTCTCTACATGGGAGATGGAGTATTACAGTCACAGTGCATTCAAGATGGCAAGTGGGGGCAGTGGTCATCTGAGGGCTTGACTGAGGCTGGAAAATCCATTTCTGAGAGAGCTACTTCACACGGCTCACCATGTGAACCTCTCATCATAATATGGCAGGCAACTTCCTGCAAGAGAGATCTAAGGTAGAAAAAGCAAAGAGTAAGCAAAAATTAAGTCTCAACAACTTTCATGTTATAGTTTCCAAAGTCACACAGATAACATACTGTTTGTTATACTGAGTATAAATGACTCATTAGGTCCATGACACACTCAGAGGAAGGGACATTAGTTTCCATCTCTTGTAAGGAGGAGCATCAAAGAGGAGTGGGAACCTTAAGCTACACCATAAAATAACTTTCTATATTTCACTTACACGTTTTCTAACTGATTTCTGTTTCCATTGTTAATAATGTTGTTATAAATATCTTTGTACATTAATCCAAGAGTGTTTTGTTCTTAATTTCTTTAGGATAATAACCAAGTGAGATGATTGAGGAAAAGGGTATACACAAATATTTTTTAGTTTGGAGGTATATATTGCCTTATAGAAAAGAGAGTATCTCTTATGCCTTTATGGAGATTATGTTATCCAAAGATGATAAACAAAACACACTGCATCCCACACACGATTCCTATATCATGATTTTGACAATATTCCCATTGAGTGTAAAATGTATGTCCTAGCCCCCCCACCCTTGAACCTGGGCGAAATGCTGTGACTGTTTCAACCAATAGAGTCTGGGAGGAAAGACACTATGTCACTTCCAAGCAGGTCATAAAAATATCATGCACTTGGACCTTGTCCTCCTGAATGTTTGCTGTTGGAACCAGCCAGCATGTCCTGAGGAAGCATCTTCAAGGAGAGACCACACGTAGGTATTCTGAATGTCAGCTCCAGCTGAGTCCTGGATACCAGCCAATATCAACCACCGGATAAGAAGTGAATGAGCCTTCTGGTAACTTCATCCCTGAGACACAAGGCAGTCCAGGTTTCAGGATGCCCCAGTCGACACTATAGGGAGAAAAGCTGAGCTTCCAGACTGAGCCTGGTCCAAACTGGAGATTCATGAGCAAAATAAGACTGGTAATTCCAGTCCAGTACATTTACCTGAAAAAAAAAAAAATGAAAGCCTAGGCCAACAGAAGAGTTACACAAAAAAAATAGCTACAAAAACTGGAAAAAAACCCATATGTCCATTGACAGAAAAGCAGATAGCCAACTGCACCAGACCCATAAAATGGAGATGCAGTAATAACATACATGCAGTGATGGGCAAGTCTCACAAAAGAGGGCACACTGCATAATGTCACACACATGAAATATGAACATAGTTAAAACCAAAATATGGTAATTAAAATAAGACTGTGGTTCTAGGGCCCAGTTGAGAGAGAGGTCAACAGGAAAGGAATGCAGTGGAATTTCATGGGCGTGGAGACATTGTGTATTTATTTTGGGTGTAGTCAGGTGTATACAGTTGTCAAAATTCAGCAAACTGAACCCTTGATATCTGTGTATTTTAGTGTGTACTGATCATATCTCACTTTTAAAAAATGCTACCTGTACTGTGCCCACCTTATAATGTACTTTTGTTCTGTCTGTCCGACCACCACATTTAATAACACTGGGCAGGAGGTCCATGAAGTACCTTCCATTAAAGCATAAGAGGATGGGAAATGAGAAACCATATTTATTGAAGGTCATTTTCCACCATGGAGGTTTCATTAATTCAACTTGGGGACAGAAGATGCCAACAAGTAAAGCTAACTGGTTGGTGAAAAATGGGGTCTGAAGATAGGAACTCAAACATTAAAAATTCTAGCAGATGAAGATTGAGTTGGGCACTCTTGCTACTAATCATCCCACATGAATTTATTAAGAGGAAATTAGCACAGGCACTGGACTTATTACCTAGCCTACACTGCTTCTGACGAGTTGTAAGAAATAATCTTGGTAGAAGAATGACTATATTAACACAATCAGTATTCACATCTAAGGCCCTGAAATTCAGTTCTGATAGAGAAAAAAGTAAAATCTTAGTTGTGTGGTGTGCTTTTGTGAGGAGTTAATATTCAGTCCTGAGTCAAGGAGAAATCCTGAATGAAAATGAATCCTATAGTCTGTCATCCTGACCTTTGAAATTTAGGAATAACAAAGGAAGTGTTTTATAGAGGGAGGGGTCATCCCTTTGCCTTGTAACCTTTAGAAATGGTGTATGTCCTGCTCTGGGGGAAAGCTGAGTAAATGTCCCATCTACTGCCCTGCTGTCCAGTCAGAATTAGAAACAGGACACTATATCTCAGAACATATGGAATGTTCTGAAGAGTTACCAGTGGTCTCTGTGAGTCCTATTTCATTTCTGATGGTTTTGTCAATGATGTATTAGTAAGTTTGGGGGATGTGATGGGGCACTGATAGCAGATAAAGACGGCAGTCGGGGTTCATCCACAGAAATGGTTTCAGAGTCAGACATGAGGCCCTGAGGCAGGTACAAGGAGTAAGAGGAGGCACAGGGCTGTGAGAAGGTAATGTAAGAGCCCCACTTCATACTAAATTGTAGTTAGAAAGGGAGTATCCACTCCTCAAGCTCAATAACACGGTACTCGAGCCCTTGATCTGTGTGCATGCCCTGCTGATGGACGGGCGTGTCCAGAGAGAAGCCATGACCAAACCACAGGCAGTGACACCTCACTCAGTCACCCACCTTATTGCCATGCTTGGCAGCTTACATAGGCCAAAATAAGTAGATTTAAAAATTGTGTTAGCTAATGTTACTTAGCTGTATTTTACAAAATAGGAAACTGGCTTCAAGAATACATACACAGAGATAACATTTGGGTCTCAGTAGTTACCAGTCCAGACAGGAGAGGAGAGCAGTCCTGTCTAGTCCCTCCCTAGCAGAGGCCAGTGGGTGAGCAGGGTCCCACACCTTACATCCACACTTCTCTAAGGACACAGGTTCTTGTCCTCTGCTTCTGGCCAATGTGGAATCCATCACAGGGATTGAATATGTCTTTTCCCCTGAAAGGAAAGAAAAATGCACAAAATTTAGAAAATGATGATTTTCAAGATGCTGGAAGTCAGGCAATGAAGGACAGTGATCCTTGGTTGGCAGGAAAAAAGTGAGGTGAGCCCTGCAGCATGTACAGCTTACGACCCCGAGAGAGAACTAGCTGGAACACGTCAACAGCCTCAGGTGAAAGATAGAGCCAGGATTCTGGGGATGAGGTCATGAGAGTTTGCATGGCAGGGGAAGGGACAGGATAGAGCCATGTAGAGAGAGAGCCCCAGAGATCCACAAGGGACCTCCCTCAAATATTGGGCTGTGTACCAATCGATTCACTTATCTGTCTGAGGAAACTATCAACCACCAACAGGATTAGAAAACAAAGCCTAGTGTTCACACGAGGCTGGGACAGCACCTGTTTCCACCAGCCAGACCAGAAGCCCGCTTGGCTCGTGAGAAGCTGGGCAGAGTACTCAGCTGGCTCTTGCCTCCACAGATGAGATAATCCCCAAACTGACCACTGCTCCTGTCCCACCCAACAAATATTAAAAGTAAGACCCGAAAGGATCAAACCATTTGCAAGCGGCTTAACTGTGCCTCAGAACAAAGCTCGAGGACGCTTCCGGAAATGCAAGAATGTCCAAGCACCAACAAGGTAGAATTCAAGATGTCTTTCCTCCAGGAAAAGATTATCAGGCGTGCACGAATCAGGAAAATACCACCTTACTGAAAAATAGGAGAAAAAGATAAATCCACCATTGCACTCAAGTATGACAATATCTCTTTCAATAATTGATAAAATGGACAGAAAATCAGTAAGGATGTAAAAAATTTAGGTAACACTACTCACCAAATTGACCTCATTAGTTTTATAGTAAAACCCACCCAATAAATAGCAGAATACATGATTTTTGCAAGTGTCCCCAAAATTCTTAGCAACATATTTAATGCCAAAAAACAAATCTCACTAAATTTAAAAGAATTAAAGTCCTATAAATATGTTCTCTGACTACAATTAATTAAATTAGAAATCAAAACAGACAGCTTTCTGGAAAATCCCTGGATATCTGTAAAGTGCATAATATGAAGGCATTAGAGGAAAAATCAAAAAGAAAGCTGGAGAACATTTTGAGCTGTAGAAAAATAAAAAGACTCTATGATAAGATTTGTGGAATGCTGCCAAAGCAGTGCTTGGAGGAGGACGTATTTAGTTCTATATGTCGATACCTGAAAAAATACGTATTCTCAAATAAATGACTTAAGTTTCCTCTTTGGGAAATGAAAAGGAAAAGCAAATGAAATATCCAAAATAAGCAGAAGAAAAGAAACAATAAAGGTTAGAGTGAAAATCATGGAAAGAGAAAACCTAAAAGAAAGAGAAAATCAATGAAATCAATAGCTAGTTCTTTAAGAATATCAGAACACTGATGAACCTGAAGGCAGACTAATTAAAGACTGAAAGAAGGGAGATTTTACCCATATCAGGAATTAAAGAGGTAGCCGCACTGTTGGCTCTCTGGCTGTTGAAAGGACAAGAATGTACAGTGACTATCTTTATGGCAATGAGCTTGTAAACGTAGATGCAATGGATACATTCCTTGAAAAACACAAATGATCAGTGTCCACGCAAAAAGAAATAGGTCATCTGAATAGAGCTGTGTCCATTATTTTTTTTAACTTCTCATAAACTTGGGGCATCTGGGTGGCTCAGTTGGTTGGGTGTTCCACTCTTGGTGTCAGCTCAGGTCGTGATCTTAGAGACCTGGGATCAAGCCCCACATCTAGCTCTACACTCAGCATGGAGTCTTTGTCTCTCTCCCTCTGCTCCTACCTCCATTCATGTTCTCCCTCTCTTTCCTTCTCTCTAAAATAAATAAATAAATAAAATATTTTTTAAAAAAACCTTTCTCACACGCTTTCCCATAAAAAATTCTAGGCCTGGATGGTTTCATTAGTAAATTTCACCAAAAATGTAAGAATGAAATAGTACCAGTTCCATGTAAACTCTTACAGAAATTGAAAACAAGAAGAGTGTTCCCAAATCATTTTATGAGGCCAGCATTACCCTGACACTGAAACCAGACAAGGACATCACAAAAAAGAAAATTACAGACCAATACTCACTCATGAACATAGATGCTTAATTCTAAACAGAATTTTAGCAAGAAGAATCCAAATTACATATTAAACATTCATCATGACTAAGTTGAGGTTTTCTTAAGAAGATGAGGTTAGACTGACAATCCAAAACAAGTCAATGTCATTTAGCCATATTAAAAACCTAAAAATCAAAAAAGTCATTTGGGGGCCCCTAGTTAAATGTCTGCCTTTGGCTTGGATCATGATCCCAGGGTCCTGGGATTGAGCCCCAAGTTGGGCTTTCTGCTTAGCAGGGAGTCTGCTTCTCTCTCTTTCCCTGCCTGTCCCCCTGCTCATGGTCTCCCTCACAATCTCTCTCAAATAAATAAATGAAATCTTTTTTTAAAAAGTCATTTGAGAAGGGAGTTGAGGGAAATTGGAAGGGGAGGTGAGCCATGAGAGACTACGGACTCTGAAAAACAACCTGAGGGTTTTGAAGGGGTGGGGGGTGGGAGGTTGGGGGAACAAGGTGGTGGGTATTCAAGAGGGCACGGATTGCATGGAGCACTGCGTGCGGTGCAAAAACAATTAATGCTGTTACGCTGAAAAGAAATAAAAAAATAAAATTAAAAAAAAAAGTCATTTGATTTTCTAAACAGACACAGGAAAAACAGTTGATAAAACCCATCAAACTTTTGATAAAAACTCTCAACACACTAGGAATAAAAGGAAACTCCTTCAAACTGATAAAGGTCATCCATGAGAAACTATAGTTAACATCATTCTTAAAGATAGAAGGTTGAATGCGTCTTCCCAAAGATCAGGAAGGAGATGAGGAGATCATCCTCATTACTTCTGTTCAACTTTATATTGGGGGTTCTCACCAATACAACCATATAAGGGAAAAAAAGGGAACCATATAAGGGAAAAAAGAAAAAAAAGCCTCCATCACAAAAGGCATGATCATCAATGTAGAAAATCCAAAAAATTCTTTAAAAAACTATTAGAACCAATAAGTAGTTGGTCAATCAATGTCAAATCAATATATTAAAGTCAACTGTATTTGTATCTGTTTCCCACAAATAATTAGAAATTGAAATTAAAACAGCAAAAACATTGGCAATAGCACCAAAACATTTGAATAATTAAGAATAAATCTGTCCAAAGATATGGAAGTCCAGCACACTAAAAATAACAAAACACTGACAGAAGTTAAAGAAGAACTAAGGAAATGGAGAACTGTATTATGTACAAAGGTCAGAAAACTCAGTATTATTAAAATGCTGATTTGCCTGAAATTAAATCAAAGCAATCCCAATAAAGGTACTAGCTGATTTTTTTTTTGGTTATTGACAAATTTATTCTAAAACTTTTATGGAAGGGGCCTCTGGGTGACACAGTCACTTAAGCCTCCAACTTCTGCTCAGGTCATGATTCCAGGGTCCTGGAATGGAACCTCTCTCATCAGGCTCCATGCTCAGCAAAGAGCCTGCCTCTCCCTCTCCCTTTGCCCCTCCCCCACTCCATGCTCATGCATGCTCTCTCTCTCTCTCTTTCTATCTCAAATACATAAATACAATCTCTTAAAAAATAGAACTCATATGGAAATGCAAATGACTAGAAGTGGACAAAATAACTTTAGAAACAAAGAACAGATCAGGAGGATTAATACTGCCTGATTTCATGACTTCTTAGAAAGCTATGGTAACCTAGAGATTGTAGTATTGGTGTAGAAATAGGCAAACTGATCAATGGAACAAAAGAGAAGAACCACACACATATATGTACAATTGATTTGAAAATGGGACAAATGCAATTAATGGAGAAAGAATAGTCTTTCTACAAATAGTGCTGGAGCATCTGAATATCCATACATGAAAAAAAGAAATTAAAACTACACCTTTTTTGACATATAGAAATGAACTCCATATAGAAGTGGATTATAGGGCGCCTGGGTGGCTCAGCTGGTTAAGCCACTGCCTTCGGCTCAGGTCATGATCCTGGAGTCCTGGGATCGAGTCCCACATCAGGCTCCCTGCTCAGCAGCGAGTCTGCTTCTCCCGCTGGCCTTTCTCCTCTCATTCTCTCTCTCTCTCTCTCAAATAAATAAATAATATCTTAAAAAAAGAAGAAGAAGAAGAAGAAGAAATGAACTATAGACCTAAGTATAAGATTGAAAACTCAAAAACTTCTGAAGACAATGGAGGAGTAAATTTTTACAACCTTGAGTTAGGCAAGGATCTTTTAATACAACATCAAAAGTACAATCCATGGAGGAAACTCTTGCTAAGTTGGGCTTCTCAAAATGAAAAATATCTAATTCTGGAAAAATTGTTTAGAGAACAAAGAGACAGGCCCCAGTCTGGGAGAAAATGTTGTTAAATCACATACCAGAAAAAAGACATTTATCCTTTAATGTCCTTTAATTTATAACAGGATTCATAAAGAACACTAAAACTAATGATAAGTGTCTCAGTCTGTTCAGGCTGCTATAACAAAATAGCACGGATGGCGTGGCTTATAAGCCACAGAAATTCATTTCTCAGTTTGAAGGCTGGAAGTCCAAGATGAAGACACTAGCCTGGTGAGGCCGCTTCCTGGTTCAGAGGCGGCTCTCTTCTCGCTGTGTCCTCACCTGGAGGAAGGGGTCAGGGAGCTCCCTGGGGCCTCTGTTATGGTGGACGTCATCTCATGGAAAAGGCTCCACCCTCAAGACTTCAACACCTCTCAAAATCTCCATCTACTAATGCCATCACCTTTGGGGGTTATGAATTTTGGGGAGATATAAGCATTTAGATCATAATGATAAATATATAAACAAACCAGTTAAAACCTTGGCAAAAGATTCAAACATCCATTTGGTCAATAGTTGATCAATAGTTGACTAAAAAATACTCATGGCCAGGAGGCACTATAAAGATCCTCAGCATGACCGTACGGGGGTAATGCCAATTAACCCACAATGAGATGCCACTATTAAATGTGGATCATTTTAAAAGCTGACCATAGCAAGTGTGGGGGCCTCGAAACTTCCCAAACCATTGGGGCATAAGGGCCACCTTAGGAAACATGGTTTCCCATGTTTCTACACACCTCTTAGTTATTATGGACAGTTTGCAACACAAACACGGTTCTCCATCCTTAGAGAACCTACCTTTATGGAGAGAAGGTAGACAATCATTAAATAAACATTTGTTGAATGAAATCACTGAATCACATATGCAGCTGAAAAGTTGACCATAACATTTTAATTTATCAGGAAGTCCATTCTAAAGGTGGATTTATTTCTACTCTCGTTAATTAATGACCTTGCTCAAAGTCTATATATGGCCTTGATATTGATGATGGTGCAATGCATTATAAATCCTAAGTTCATGGATATACCTACACGTGGGACATGTTAAGAAATGCTTTGTTGAAGTGATGCATGATCATAGACATGTGTAGACTGCTGGTCCGGGTTGAGGCCACATGTGGGAGCAGGAGGCATGTAATGAACCATCTTTCCCCTTCAAGGAGAGAGAGATCGACCCCTGAAATGTTGGTTTGAAACCTGGCTTAAAGAATGAGCTGATTTATTTAAACTTGTTTGTTTCTGTTAAAATATTTTGTTTGACCCTCTTCCTACAAGAGGGGAAGGGAAGAGGAAGGAGGAAGAGCAACAATGATTTTTCAAAAGCATCGGTGTGTGTCCCAGTGGGTCTCTGTGTAGGCTCCCCTTTCCCAGCCACCCATGAGCCACCGCAGCAAAAATAGCCATGAACACAGAGTCTGGCTGAGTGCCCTGGCATGGGATTTTTTTCTTTAATTTTGTACATCATTTACAGCCTGCTGCACCGAGCCACACATCACCTCGAGAGAGAGGAAAGTTGACAGAACAGTGTGCCCATGCGTGGGCTTGGTGCACTTTTGCTGCAAGGAGCCTGTGGTATAGGCCGTGCATTTTCTACAAATAAAGGGAAAAATATATTTGAATCAAGAACCTTCATTTTTCTTCCTGGCTTTTTTGATTTCAGCATTTCAATAAGTCAGCCGACTGTGGGAGTAAGTTTGAATCCTTGTTTTATAACTAAACAAGGAAAATAATTTTCTTTTGATGTCAGTGATTGGCAGATCCAAGCCTAAGGGAGACCTTGTCTTCTTGGTTTGCATAAAATTATTTTTTATAAAAAATGTATGCACACACACACACACACAAACACACACATACACACAGAGGCACACTGACAGTAGAATAAGGCCGTCACATTTCCTTCTGAATTTCTGATTAGGAGGAAAATTGAGGACATGTCAGATAAATAAATGTCATTTTTTTCTAAATCAACAATTCTTCATCCTATACAGGTCACAGACCCCTCTGAGAATCTGAGAAAGTTATGGAAACTCTCCTGGGGACAGGGGTAGGATGGAGAACATAAACTATTTTCCATACAATTTCCAGGGACATGTGGCCCCTTGGGGGCTGGAAAATGCCTGTTCCAGATCTGAAATTCAGTATGCACCAGCAAAGTCCATTATTTATAATTCAATAGCAGAGACTGAAGAAGAAAAGGGACCTTCATCCTTGAAACAAAAAGAGTGGCTGCTGCCTTACCTAGACACTCCCCAAGGCCAGAGGCCCTGTCTTTGATTTCAGTTCTGTTTCCACATGGCCTGAAGCTACAACATCCCTACCTACAGCAATCTCAGAAAATGAAAGGACTGAGCAGTAGTTTTAAGAACCTCCTGGGTTGCTCTTTTATGTAGGGATGATTCTAACCTGGAGTCCAACTGGGAGGAAGTCACAGTGGGTGACCGCTGTCCACAGCTGCTCACACCACCTCTTCATGACTGTGGTCACCAAGCTCCCCATTCTTGGCTCTCTTCTGACAAGGGCAGCCTGGCAATCCTCTTGGGTGCAATCCCAGACAGAAAATCTTTGATCTCTCCATAGTTGTTTGGCAGCCTTCACTCTCCCTGCCAACTCTTACAAAGAGAGTTTAACTGGGCTTTAGGACAGAATAGCCCACGTGGAAACATAAAGTCCCATCCACCTTCCCCCAAGGAGGCAACGCGCCTGAACACAAACACATGTGTCTGTGTTCACCTCCCTTGTTTATTACCCACAAGCTGTTGCTTAGATCCAAGCTCGAGAATCTACAAATATTAAGAAGCACTGAAGGCATTTGAAAGACTCCAATAGTCATAAAAGGATCCAAAGGATCATAAAACCCCATGGATAGTGTTTGCCCTTACATGAACGGGGTGCCCCTGCAAACTTTCTCAGGCTGGTGCTGGGGATGCAGCCACGTATCCTCTGCACATTAGGAAACACGCAGGCCCTGTGGGAGGCAGTAAGACCAGCTTTGCTCCTCAGCAGCCAACCTGAAGCCAGACCCTTCATGGCCACATAAAGAAGTGAAGGCACCCATCCCTTGTGTCCATGCAGGCCTGGCTTGAACACGGTCAGCCCCACTCTCAGGCTCCCAACCTACTTGACTTGACTTCTTGGGTGCTAACATTTATTTGCACATCTAAAAGCTTAGATGCTTTTGATCCTTTTCTATGAAGTATTTTTAATCTTCCCAATGAAAATTAACCATCTTCTCCTCTATACCCTCAGTATCCTTTGGTTGTTCTGTCTTTGTATCTCCATCTAACATCATCTTGTAAAAAGATGCACAGGGTCGTGGCCTCGAATAGCAGAACCTCCAACAGTGGGGCTCTATGTTACTACTGAATTGTAAGTGTCAGGAAACAGGAGCAGGGCAATATAAAGATGTGTCATCCAACCGACTGCCATTTTTATTAAATACAGCCATTTACTCAAACTGTGGGTCCATCTTCCCAGAGGCTATATAAATGATTATTCTCAGAACAGTCTTTCTGGGGAAGAAAAGAGAGAGTACATCCTCTGGTTTGCTCCCTCCTTGGGGACACATTCTCTCCATAAGGCATTACTTACCCCGTGCATTCAGGTTGGACACATGTGGGCACTCAGCACATCCTAGGAGATGCCAAGGCAGGAGGCAGATGAGATATGTGGTGTAGGGCTCCTGGGCTGTGCCCGCAAGGACTTGGCTGGAGACCACACAAGATGAAATGGCATGGCAAGGAGGGCCAGGATGAAACAATTGGTCAAGGATCCCTGAACAGATCCATGACGACCTAATGCAGCACATGAGGGGTGTCTAATATTCACAGATGCACTAGTTCTATCTCTCCCATCATGTGACTAGATGTGCTAGAAAAGTGTTCTATGTGGAAAATTCCAGAATCTCCAAGTGTGAAGGGAACTTGGGATCTAATCTATACCCCAACCCCAGAGTTCCTTTTGCAGCATCCTTGACAAAGTCATCTAGACCAGGCATGAAGAATATAAGCTCTCCTGAGACCAGCTCCCTGGGATTTGCCACTAAGACCACAGGAGTCCCCCACACCTACTGAGCCAACAGCCATCTCCTCCGAGCGGTTCTCAGACTTGACTGCAGTTCACAGAATAGGGGAGCCCTCTGCTGCATGGCCGTCCTTCAGGTGTTCTCAGAGTGTTCTTTTCAAGGTGGAACATGTTCAGGTTTTAGAATAAATGAGCCACCAGTACCCATAACAATGGTGGATTCTGTAAGCATGATGCTGAGTGCCAGAATCCAGATGCAAAAAAGTACGTGACGCAGGACGCCATCTATGTCAACCACACACAGCCACAGCTGTTCTTACGGAGAAGCCTGTGAGACTGTCATGGTGGGGCAAGGGTATAGCAAAGGGCTTCCGGCTGCTGGCGATGTCCCGACCCTGGCCCGGGTGCTTGTCTTCATGTGTGGAATTCATCAAGCCGTCCACGTAAGCTGAGTGCTCTTTTCTGCATGCATATTTCTCATTGATATTTTCCTTAACATCCAGTCTCCTCGAACATTATTCTTATGAAAGGGTGTCCAGGTCCCTCATGGTCACTTGATACAGACCTTCCATATCACCTCTGTTGCATGGTGCCCACCTGAAAACAGAGCCTCCTGGGCAGCATCCGATACGGATGATGTGGTCTATCAGGCCCAAATGTCATCGCAAAGTAATCTCCATGAGTAGACACTCAGCCTCCATTGATACAACCTTCAGCGGCTCGGGAAGTTTGACTATCTTTCAAAATTGGGTGAGCCTGGTGGTGGGTATTAAGGAGGGCACGTATTGCATGGAGCACTGGGTGTGGTGCATAAACAATGAATTCCGGTACACTGAAAACAAATTTTTAAAAAATGATAGGCTCCTAACTTTTGACAATGATTTTTTCTTATATGTCCCCTATAGTTATCAAGAAATTAAGCATGTGGTTAAAATTATTTTATAAACACAGCTGGAAATTCCATGGCTAACATACAAACATTTTTAGAACGATGTGAAATGGAGCATGAGATCTCAAGCATCTGTGCCCATCTTAAAACTCCCTAATATAAGCATTTTCTTTCCACCTTGACTGTACTTGAAAATGACTGATTAAATCACAATAGTCCCAGGTGATGGGATTTTAGCCAGTGTTAAAATGACAGGTGAAAAGTTTGCCATCCTAACAACATATTCATGTCAGTGAACACCAGGAGGAGTACGAAATTCTTCATGGATACAGGCAAATGAGCAGGTGATTTCTCTAGTGTGGATACACTGGGGGGCAGGGCATTTATTCCCATGGTCTGGAGGCTGGCAGGAGGTGCCCCTCACCCAGCCTTATCCCTTATCCAGAGATAAGAAGGTAGCACCTACGTGTTAGACAATGACCAGGCCAGGAAGAGGCCCAAGGTGAGCCTGCTCTCACTTGTGGAAAAGCCTGAAGCTAAAGGAACGAAGGGAACTATTTCAGTGGGAGTTGGAAATGGGTGAGATGTGGGCAGATGGAGAGGAAAGGCTGGGAAGGGAAGGGAGAGCCAGCTCCTGAAGGCTTCGGGGACGCACGGGAGGCTTTTTGGAGAAGGCAGGCTGCGGTGTGAGTGTGGGTGGAGAAGGCCGGGTAGAGGCAGACTGGCCGCTCGGGAGGATGGAGCTTGCGCCCACCTGAATCGAGGTGAGGAAAGGAGGAAGGTAACAATGGGGTCTCAGGGTAGGATCTGCCGTGTGGAGTCCTCACCGGATGTGGATGAGGGAGACGGTGGTCAGGAAGGACTCGGGTTCCTGGCTCATACGCCTGGTCCCATGCCATGGTGTGCCTGCACCGAGGTCACACGAGATGCCCCATCCAGCCGTAGACTGTCCCCTCATGTACACCTGTGGGATGCCCACGTGGAGACTTTTGGGAGGCGGCTGGAGACGGGCATCAGAAGCTACAGGTGAGAAGTGGGTGACGGTGTCAGACTCGGGCTCAGGGCCATGGCAGGTCCCTTCGATGACTGGCCGAGCGAGGAGAGGCTGAGGGGTGTAACTCCTAGGACAGCAGGAAGGAAAGGACCCACCCAGCAGCTGAGCAGCAGCCCCCGAGGTGAAAGGACAATGGCCAGCGTGTGACATGAGGCAGCAGAGAGGAGTCTTCCCTGGAGGGCTGGGGGTGTCAGTGCAGGGCGCCCCGGAGGCTGGGACGCAGGGGGACATGCAGTGGGGCCTTGAGGTGGCAGAGACCACAGGGGAGAGAACTCAGGCGTCTGGACAGTCGTCACTGCTGGGACCAGAAGGAGTGTGAAGAAGGGAGCACGGGGACCCGGGTGGGAGGCAGAGTCCTCCCGGAGCATGAGGAGGGGGTCCGCCACACAGGAGGGCAGGTGGTAAGCTGCTCTGAGGAAGGAGAAAGCCAGCAGCCTGAGAAACCAGGGCGGGGCCAGCGCAAACCCGAGGGGCCCTCGCAGGCGACTTGGCGGCATCCCCAGCCGGCTTGGTGCCCCGCTCTGCTCCACAGCCAGGGCTTAGGGCGGGATGATGTGAGGTGCATGGGTTAGCTACCACCAAAAAGACACGGGACGAGACCCTGGGAAGACAGAGGAATGGTTTTTGAACCTCAGCTCTTTTTGTCTGAACCCCCGACGCGCCACAGAGCAGCTAGAGAACCCAACCCGAGAGCCACGGTGCCCCGTTCCCCACAAACCCCTTTGCTGCTAGGGTATCCCACAATGGCCAGCCAGCCGTGCCCTGTTCCCTGTCAGGGTCTGTCCACCCGGCGGGCTCATGGAGACGGGGGGGTTCCCAGCAGCTGAGGGGTCAGGGCTGGTCCCGGGGGACTCCCAGACCCACAGCCAGGGCTCCCGCAGGGCAGCGTCCCACACCGAGAAGCTGCAACTGTAGGAACAAGCCAACGTGAGTGGGACAAGGACAGACAGAAAAAGCAGTGCCAGCTGAATGTTGTGTTGCCTCGATCCAGAAGCCACGTTCCTTCTGTGAACTTACATCATTCCTGAGTCATGTTTCCTTCTGAAATTTCAGGAAACCTAATTTCAGATTAAAATAAGTTTCAGAGAAGGATGAAGACGCACCCCATTCAAAGTTGTCATTAAAGGGAGCACAGGACAGCATCCTCGCAGGCCGTGGAAGCACAGCAGAGAAGTGCGAGCTCCAGGGCTGGGCACGGCCACCTCAGTCAGCCCCACCGGCTGTCCCTCCTTCTGCGTCAGGGCAGTGGGGGCTGCGGGTGTCATGCACAGTGACCATGCGGCTTGGGCCCAGGGCACCAGGGAGCAGAAGAGCAGGTGGGCCCAGTCCCAGAACTCAGGACAGTGTGATGTCTTGTCTCTTTCTGTAGTGTGCGTTTGTCTGTGTGTCTGTGCATTTGTCTCTGTGTGTGTGTGTGTGTGTGTGTGCGCACGTGTGTATGAGTATGTATGGTGCATATTTGTGTGTTCGTGTGTATATGTTTGTGTGTGGTGTGTGTCTGTGCATCTGAAAGTGTGTGTGGTGTGTGAGTGTGTGCACATGATGCGTGTGTGTGACTGTGCCTGAGTGTGTGTATTTGTGTGCCTGTGTATTTTTGTATCTGGGGGGGACTGTGTGGGGTGTGTGTGTGCGTGTGTGTATAGCTGTGTTGCCTTCAAGGGAGAAGGTAAAGGAGACTGTGTGTGAATAACTGAAGGACAGGGTGACGTCCACCCCTCAGGCACAACGAACATCCGAAGGATGGGGGGAAGCCACCAAAGCATTAGAGGCCAAAGTCAAAGACAGACGGGAGGGGACCCTCGCTCTGCCACCAGCCCACCGCAGACCCGGAGCAGATTGCTCTAGCTCTCGTGCCTCAGTGTGCCCCCCGGAAACGGTCATGGTGGCAGCGTCTGCCTTGCGTGCTCTGCCAGGAGCGAGGTCCCGGCAAACCACAGCTGCCTGTTTCGGGGAAGCCTGGAAGCCAGCGCAATGTGGGTGCGCGATTCCGGCATTCTCTGGGCGCCCAAGAGCATGCTGGCACTGGGGGACATCAGAAGGCACCAGAAGGCTGTGCCACAGGCAGGAACCGCACCGAAGGCTCCCTGTCTTATGGGACCAGGGCACGGGTGCTACGGGAAGTGAAGTGAGTGCTGGAATCCCACCTCCTGATGCCTGCAGCTCACTCCTCCCCAGGAAACCCCGACAAAGCTTGTCTCCATATTAAATACTATAGAATTAATAAGACATTTAGCAGTTTCTGGCATAAAATAATTTCTCATTATTAGTTTGCCTCACTGCAGTTTAATTTTGGCTACCTGGAAAATTCAGTAATTTAAATGTCCATTTCTCAGATGAAGAGACTGAGGTCCAGAAAGGCCACGGGATTTCCCCAAGCCCCAGTGAAACTAGAGCCGTCCTGAGCACTCCAAGGTGGTGGCTGACACGCGGCCTGCTCAATAAATAGCATAAATAGCTCTACGGTTGTGTGAGTGGCTAAGCCATTCAGCCAGTATGTGGCAAATGAGGTGGGAAAACCTTGACTTTCTGACTTTGAGGGCACCTTAATTTCCTTCCTCCTGCTGTGGTTCCTCCTTTGACTTCAGAATAAGGCCTTGGAAGGCCGTCTCCGCCGGGCTCCTGACTGTCGAGATGGAGAGGAGTGGTGTGTACAACACTTTACAAACTAAAACACAATATGGGCGTGCAGAAACCCTCACCAGCAGCTGAGACATACAAATGAGAAATGCTAGAAAACACCAGTCTTACTGAGCTCACCCTTTCCCACACATTCTTTCCTCCAGTTTGTACCGCTTGGGCTCACAGGGGTCCATCCCTTTTTCTAAGTGTCCAGGAAAAGTGCCAGCTGCTATCCTCAGAGGAACGTTTAGTTGTGGACAATTTCTCCTTGTTAGAACATTTGCCTCTCTGTGGCCCCATCGCCAGCTGTCTTCTGCTCTTTGCCTGGTGTGTGCATTCTTAGCTTTTCAGTGTTTATGGATCTTAACCTCAAGCATCTGGGTCACAGCTAGTTAGTCTTCAAATCACCAGTAATTGTCTCCTAAAGCTCAGTCTTCTGTTTACCTAATAGGGAGCTCCTGGCATTTTCCTTTCTGTGAAAGTCATGAGCCAAGAGTCTGCCTTAACCTTGAAAATGGTCCCCAACCACTGAACTATTATAAAAGGGCAAATGGGCAAAGGCAGGATGGTCATTTCAAGCTGTAGAGAGATTCCTCAGCAATCTTCTTGAACTTCAAGAAATTGTTTTCCCATCAAATTGAGAACAGAGATTGAGCAGGAGGCAAATTTGCCTTTGTAAAGCTACATGGTTGCCTTACGGCTACCTCATATTTAAGGGATGCACTTATCCCTACCTCTGTTGGAAACCATTGGACCTTCCAGTGATACACTGTTTCAAAGATTCTGTCACTCATTAGCATTTTTTCAAATAATATTCTCAAATTCCATCACAATGTCAAATCCAAAGCTGTAACTGCACTGAGGTACAGAATAAAGCAGAGTCACCTCTGGTATGTCAAAAAAGTCAAAATTAAAGAATACTTGTATCCTATAACCAAACAATAGCAATGGGTCATTCTACCTAAAGAAAAAAGCAGAAGAATTTTAAAAAGTGAAAATAAATAACAATAATAATAGTAATTGTTCATGTTGAGACCCGTAAGTCCCACAAGTTAGAGGTTTGAGAAGTCACCGTTGGACACTTGTGTGTAGGTGTAAGCATGCGTACATGTGTGTAAGTCAGCTAGAGTCAGCGAGATCTCATTAAAGAAATTAATGGAGAGCTTGAACTATTGAATGTTTTAAAGAAATGTAAATTACACTGGTTGATACTTTAACAAAGAGCTTTGATTTATTTTTTTAATTAGCATATATCAATTGTTGACAAGCAATTGGGTAATTTGAAGATGCTTGAGAGAGTCTGAAAAAAATTGCTATCTTAAGCCTGCAAATTTATATGCATGGTTATTTTGTTAGTAATGTCTTTCTTCCCTGGCAGTGCTTCAATTAATCCTGTTGAATAATCAAAAGTTAAAAATTAGCATACAATGGCCAAGATGTTACTGCACTTGTGCAATTTCAACACACAAATGCATTATCTTTTTCTCAGCACAAGTGAAGTGTGTGTGTGCATGCACTCCCATGTACCTGTGCATGCGTCAGAGCCCGAACCTTTCTATGGAATCATCAAAATTCAATACAAATGCAAAAGAGGATGAAGAAAAGTCAACACCTGCCTACACATTCCCTCTGCCAACTCCTATATTCATCATCTCTTTCCTTCCCTGTCTCATTTTCTAACTTTCTAGTTCATGTCAAAATTTTCCTTTTTAATAAATGTTAATCCGAGTCTACAATTATTCCTGGTAGGCATAAAGTGTTTGGGATTCTTTTCAAAGTGGGAAGGCTGTACTGAATACATTGCTTCATTTGAGCCCCAGAAAGCAAGGTCAGCATGACATTGTTTCATGAAGGCATTTGTGTTCCCCACTGGGTGAGCTCCATGTCAGGATGGGAGCTGCTAAGGGAACAGTATTTGGTGCAAGGAGCCCAGGTCAAGTGGTGCCAAGGAGTCATCTGTGCACTGGGAAACTACCCCCCACACACCATTGTCACCTGGGACAGAGGGAGTAACGGAAGGGAGAGAAAGGAGATGGAGCGTGGTTAACTTCCTGGAGAGCACGTCCCCTGTGCACTTGGCGCCGGCTATCAGCTTCCAGACACTGGGGTTTGGAGGTGTGTCTCATTTCATTGAATAAGCTTTGTATAGAAACCATCTGGGTGCATGAATCTGATACCATGCATTAGGAGTGTTGGTGTCCAAAGCAGCCTTGCAGGTAACATTTTCATACTGAGAGGACTCCAACCAGATGGCTGTCAGATGACAGGTTTTCTTGAAGCGAGGCTTTTGTGCCATTTACTGGGCTGGGCTCTCTTCCTGCTGGTACAAAGTCGTGGCTTCCCACGTGCTGGACAGCACCTTGTCCCTGCCAGCCAGGGGCAGGGGCACTGGGCACGGGCACACCTCCTGGGAGCTGGATATTGGCGGTCTCCGGGAATTCGCAACATCAGAGGCAAACGAACATCCACTTGGCTCTTTGTAAGGGCTCCTAGAGCTTCGTTTAATCCTTTGGACATTCTGGGAGCAGTGATTATGATACCCACTTCATAGCTGAGGGAAATGAAACAGAGAATGCAGTAAAGCAGCGTGCTGGAAGTGCCACAGCTCATCAGCGGGACACACACCTCACACCTGCGTGGCCAGAAAGATGCCAATGAGAGGAAGCAGGTGGGAGGTGACGACAGGGAGGTGGCCGTGGACCAGCCTCTGCCAGGCATGGTGGGTTTTATTCTGCATGATCATTTTCACACCGGAGAACACCAGTGTGTTGATTGCCCCGCTGCTCCGTTCAGTCCATACCTGATCAGCCGCACGAACGTCCCAGCCAGTTTTCACCGCTCAGGGGTGTTTGTGCTAGTCCGCTCCCTCATTCTGAATGCAATTTCCTCATCACTGATTTCCTTCAGTTACTAAAAGCCACTCCGTGAGAGTCTGTTAGTGATCCTTTCTCTGTGTCTTGACTTTCCTGGTTCCTCATTTGACAGTTCTATGCCCTCAGCCCTTTGTTAGTGGTGAAGACCCTGAGGCTGGTTAAATTGTCATTCCTTTGTATGCCGTCTCTCCCTTTCTCTGTTTGTCCCAGAGGCTTTTCTCCTGGTATTTGCTGTTACATAATCACAAAACAGTCTGTTCCGGTGTGTGTTTAGTTCATGTATTTGGCTTGGAATTTGGTTCGTTCCTCAACCTGCCCCTCTTCGGGTCTGAAAAATTTTTAGCTACTGCTTTTTGGAAAACTGACTCAGACCCCAGATTCTATTACTATTGTGCTAAACCTCCTTCGCCCACTAACTTGGGCTATTTTCATAAAAATCCATGTCTCCCACCCTTTGTGTCTAATTCAGGTTGACTTCCATGTATCTGTTGTCCAGTTACCTCCTGTCTCTTCGCAGGTATCAAACGTGCTGCTTGCCGTCCGTCGCTCTCTCGGATGGTCGTATTTTTCATTGCTAGAAGTGCTGTTTATTTCCTTCTCCAAATCCTCTTTTTTTCCCTTCTTGTCCTGAACTTACATCAGGAACTCTGTACCTTTAAAAAATCAACAAATTTAAACATTTAATATTTCATAATCTCTTTCCAAAGGTGAAGTTCTTGAGGGTATAATTCTGCCATTTTGCCGTGTCTGTCTGTTCTGACGCACAGAGAACTGACTCGGTGTGGTTAATTTTATTTCCATTTTGAGTGCCTTTGGAGTACAGAGTTTCTTCCAATTTTTATTCAAGTAGTGTTGAACTTACAAATCCTATTTACATTTTTCTGGATTACCCTTAAATGTCGGTTCCATAAATGTATTTTATCCATGTCTGGCTTTCACCTCCTCCCTGTGACGAGGCGAGAGCCAGCTCCTACTGCCGTTTCTTCTCTGTTCCCATCGCCTCCCCCATGTAATCCTTTGTGAACTTCTTGTCAGATGTGTATCAGTTGTCTTGCTTTATGTCATTGTTTCGTGTCTGAGTTTCTCTCATTGTACTGTATCCGTTCTGTGCTTTGCTACAGTAAAGTTTGAGTGACCCCTCCAGAGAGGGCGTGAGGTCTGTGAAGCTACTGTAGGTTTGCCTTACACTCAGAAGTGTTTAGATCTTACCCTGGAGTGTGATTTTAGCAGGATGTAGGATTCTGAGATTAAAGTGATTTTTTCCAAGGACTTGAGGATCTTACTCCTCTTGACTCTAGCATCATCCTTGTGGATGAAAGTTTGAGGCTGATCTAATTTCATTCCTTGTAAGTACTTGGGTCTCGCCATCTGAATCTCTCTCTCTCTCTCTGGGTCTCTCAATATTTTCAAAATTTTGCTCCTTAGATGTGTTATTCTAAAATCTCTATTATTGTTATGTCTTCTTTACAATAGACATTCTTTTTTTTTAAGATTTTATTTATTTATTTGACAGACAGATCACAAGTAGGCAGAGAGGCAGGCAGAGAGAAAGGAAGGGAAGCAGGCTCCCCGCTGAGCAGAGAGCCCGATGTGGGGCTCGATCCCAGGACCCTGGGATCATGACCTGAGCCGAAGGCAGCGGCTTAACCCACTGAGCCACCCAGGCGCCCCTACAATAGACATTCTTTAGAATTTGATGAGATTCAGTCATCCATAGGAGCTCAGTTTTTACAATGGTTCTATATGTGTTCAAAACCATTATAAATGAGAACTGGAATGGATGGATATTTCACTCAATTAAACTACTCAATGAAAATGTTTATAATTACTGTATCCTTACAACTGAAAAGAATGCTAAAATCTCCCATTATTTCTGTGAGTTTGTTCTCTATTCTCCTTTTCTTCTTATTTTACTGGTCAAATATACTTTAATCCACTTGCTTCCTTTAATCTTACAAGTTTTGTGATCACACTCAAGATCACACTCAAGACTTAACCAAAAACGTAAAGTTAATCATCTCTAAAGTCTTCCTCATCAGTGATCTAACAAGACTTTGGACCACTGCCCTCCCTGCCTTAACCGTTCTTCATTGTAGTGCGCCAAAAGGTCTAGTCATTGTTCTTTTTATCGCATTAGAAAGACAATGCTCATTTAGATTGACCAACCAACTATTATCCCTGCAGCTGATTTTAGCTGCAGTTTTCTTCTTCCTAAAGTGTTTTTATCTTACTCTTCTATGGAGATTTATGGTGGTGAAATTCCTCAATCTTTGACTAATAGATAATATAGCCATATAGCTATATAGATTATATATAATAATATACATATAATATATAGATAATATAGATAATAGCATTATCTAACACTATATATATAGGGCTTTTATAAAATATGAATATTATAGATATAGAGAGATACAGAGATATAGAGATAATATAGATATACCTATATAGATAATATAGATAATAACATTATCTAACACTTATTACTAAATAATACTAATACTTTAGCTGGATATAGAATTCCAAGCAGAAGTTTATTTTCTTTTAATATTTTATAGATTATTTCATTATCATATGATTTCTATTGTTAATATTGAGAAATGTTTTGTCAGGCAAATTTTCACTGTGTAAGTAACTTTACTTTTTGTTGGACACACTTAAGAGCTTTTTTTTCTTTTTGGAGTTTGTACCTTCTTTTTTTTTTTTTTTTTTTTTGAGTTTGTACCTTCTTTATGATGTGTCTACCTACATACATCTTTTATTTATTCAGTTGCACTCATTGATATTTCTGCTTAGGAGAATTCAGGTTTTTCCTTAATTCTGAGAAATTTCCAGCCATTATACTTTGACTGTTTCTTCTCTCTTATGCTCTCTTTTTTCTCCTTTTGAAATCCTTTCAGAATATATAAGTATAATTTGGTCCCTCACTTTTGCTAGGAAATCTTTATGTTTCCTTTTAGAAATTATATATATGGTTATTATATGTTATATATAATACATACATATGTTATGTATAATACATGTATATATATGCATAACACATATATGTGTTATATGTAATATATAGAATTATATATAGCTACATTATATATAGTTGTACATAATTTTATATACTTATATATAATAATATATCATATATTTATTGTATTATATAAGTATATATAGATTTATAATTTAAGAAGAGTTACTCACTGTTTATACTTTTCAAGGCATTATTTAAATACCATTTCATTTAGTCTCTCAAACAAGCCTCGAGGGGCACATGTGTGGCTCAGTCATTAAGCATCTGCCTTTGGCTCAGGTCATGATCCCAGGGTCCTGGGATCAAGCCCCACACTGGGCTCTCTGCTCAGCGGGGAGCCTGCTTCTCCCTCTCCCACTCCCCCTGCTTTGTGTTCCCTCTCTCAGTGTGTCTGTCTTTGTCAAATAAATAAATAAAAATCTAACAACAACAAAATAAAAACCAAACAAGCCTTGAGATAATGTTGAGTAAATCACTAGAGCAATTCTGTAGTTCACTGAATCTCTCTTCTGCTTTGTATAACTTCCCCCATTTCTTCAATTATCCATTTCAATTACTGGGTGATTTCCATGTCTGCCTGGTGTTCAGTTTTATCTCATAACTTCCTCATGCCCTGGACTATTTTTAATGATCTTGTGTGCTTGGATCTCCCCTGCTTTCTTCCACCAGATACTCTTGGACCTCTTACATGAATGGCTGTCTTCCAACTGCTGTCATGGCAGGTTTTCCTTCTGTGTGCTTGTCTGTGGGTTTGTCTTGTTCTGTGGGTTTGTCTTGGGTGGCTATTGTAGCTGGGAATCCTTGGTAGCCTGGTTGCAGGTAGGTCCCTAAAATGTGTTTTAAGTGTTTCTGTTTGGTTGTCATAAGGGTATTCTGGCTATGTACCCCTTATATGCCAATTCATGACCTTTCAGATGGAGGTAGTATAAAGTTCAACCAGTAGGCTGGCCCACATTCCATATTCTTTGGAAGCACTTCTATTCCTCTCAAAGCCTCAAGGTCAAGGCAAGAAAGCTTAATAGTTTGCTTTCTGAACTAATCAGAAGACTTTTCCTCCTCCACTTTTTACTGAATATGTGATTCTGTGAGGTTCCTAACATGATGTCATAGACTTTGCGTAGACCCACGGCTTTTCTTACACAGATCTGCCCCTCCCACCCACAGTCTGGTCTCCCCATTTCTCATCCCTTCCAGAAGGCTTTAGCAACAGATGCTCCTTGTGCCTTTCTTCTCAGGGCCCACACATCAGCGTTGCTGGAAATTTCTGTTGCTTTTCTGATACCTTATCTATATATTCCAACACATATCACTATAGTGTTCCCAGCATTTTTACCTGTTTCCTAGTTGATTAACAAGAAAATAGAACATCACAGCTAACAGGGTGAACTCTGAAGGCGTAGAGGCTTGGTTCCACTCCCAGTCTCACCCCTGAGAAGACGTAGAAGCCTTTGAAAGTTTTATAAATTTTCTGTGTCAGTTACATCATTTGTAAATTGAGATTACGGCATTCCCTTTCTCTTTTGAAGTGTGAGAAATGAGTAAGTTAGCTTACACAAATCATCTAGAGTTCTCTGTGACAACTATCATTATAATTGTTACATGTTTGTGTTTAGAAGGTCAGCTTGTCAGAAACCCATGTCCCCTTCAATGCAATTTTAATATAATAGGTACTATTTTGATTGTGTTTTGAATAATTCTTCTTGATAAATGTTTTTACACTGGCTTATCCCATACATACATTTCTTACAATGCCCCAGTGCCACCTGAGCCCCGAGAGATAGGTATTATTACCTCCATCTGGCAAATAAAAAAAGTGGACATGCAGCTACCTCCCAGACCCTCCGCAGGATGAAGGATGCAAATCCCAGCCTCTACAAGCCTGAATTCCTTGTTTTTTCCCACTTGTATTGAAATCAGGCATCCTTATCTCTAGTTACTATGACTGTCTCTTAATAACCACATTTTTTGTACCATTAGACACTAGGCATGCCTCCCATAGTACTATCTTCTCAGAGTACCTGAGTTGCTGTGCACAAGAAAGGGAGGAGGAGCTTTATGAGTATGGAAATGGCAAATCTGAGCTGCTAACAGGATGCAAAACCCAACACCAATGGGCAGGTGGACAGAATAGGCTCTGGCTGTTAAGTATGATTTAGGTGTGATAACGATGGAGAAAAACGTAGGCAAGAGCAGAGATTGTCCATGTTATTTACTACCACAGTCTGTCCTGCTGGTAGTCCTTGCCTTACCAATATTTAATCGAGGAACAACAATACCTTTTCAATAGGCACCAGGAAAACCCAACGTAAAACCTACTGCCTTATCCCATGTCCCAATTCAAGATACCTTCAGGGAGAGGAATATGTTCACTGTGACAGCTGTGCCAATCCTTCATCCCCAGCAACACTTTGCACAGTGTTTTCTCTGATTTGAAAATGAGTTCATGGCCACTGGAACTCAAACATACGAGTTTCCCCACAAAGCCCTGTTGGGAAGGTGAGTGCATTCCTGGGCCGGTGCACAGAGCATTTCAAACATTGTGACAGAACAGAATACAGACCATTATGTCGCCTGACTCAGCTATGATGTATGAATTTGTTCGGTTTTAGAATAAGTGGTCAAAATTCCTCACAAAAGGCTTAAAATGAGCTTTTGGAATTCAATCGCTTTCTGAGTTAGAACTAGTTGTATTAACATTTGTTTTGATTTGTTGCTCTGTTTTGTTCTGTGAGCCAAAAGCAATTGCGTATTTTCCTTTGAAGTCTTGCCTCTCTTCTGTGAAGGAATACGAGTTAATTCAGTTTTGTTTGTGGGAACGTAAAGGTTCATTAAGAATTAATCACAGGATTGAAAAATATCTCACCATCTGTAGCCCTCCTTCTTATTATTCCCAAAAGTTCTTGAGACTTCTATTTCTGGCCCTGTTCTCTCTCCTCAGCCATTGAAAAGCGTCAGCCAAATTGGACGGGATCCTTCTCAAAGTTAAGAATCCAGGGTTTGGTGCCTGCTGAGGTGCGAAGATGTCCCACTACGGGGGGGTGGGGGGGCGGCAAAGGGACAGATGGGAGGCAGCGTGTGGCCGAGGGGGCGATGCTTGTCAGACTGGAGACCATGTGTGGGTGTATCCATTTGTGGGATTTATGTTTGTCCTCAGCACTTTTCTTAGAGAAAACTTTTTCTCTATGTATAAAAATATCCAGGAAGGAGATGAACGTGATGCTGTTTGCAGGACCCTGATTCATCTCGTTGCTGGGCCATCAACATCCCTCACTTGTGCTTCTCCAGGGACCAGCTAGCTCCGAGTCTCCCTGCCCTTGGGACCACTGCTCATTCATCAGTGCTGGCCCTCTCTGTAGTTCTTTAACTACAGTACAGAGTTCTAGGGATGGGCTGTCAAAAGGCGAGAGAAAGAAGTCATCCTTGGTAAGGGAGATCCAGAGGAAAAGATCTTTGCACGTTTGGAGCAACCTGGTTGACGGGAAGACAGCCTTTAAATCCTGGGAGGAGGACTGGTTCGGACATGGGAGTGTGCTGTTGACAGTACTCAGAGAAGCAGAGAAAACGAGACCCTCCACGTCCTCATGCAAGGGCGTTGTGGCTCTCTCTCTCTCAGGAAGATCAGGAAGGAAAGTGCAGCGGAGAGCACAGAACTGCGGAGCACTGGTATTCGGAGCTGGAGGCATCTGTGTCTCCTTTCTGGTTGCTTAAATACACTGTCTAGACACATGTCTCTAATCTCATTTTCGCTGCTCTGAGTACGGCGAGCTAGGCTCTTGCTGAGGGGCTGTCTGCTGTTGTCTCCATCTTGAACAGAGATTGGACAAGACACATGGAAAGTGATATGAAACACTGCATTGGGCCATGGAGACATTTCTTCGTGGAAAATTCTAGAAACTGTTGTGTGAGAATTTGAGTGGAGATGGAGGGCAGTTACATGGGGTGGGGGGAGAGAAGAGAATGTTGGGCTGCTGCTCCCTCCTTCCATTGCCTTTTCTGAGTCAGGTTGCTGTGGGTAGGGGAGCACAGGTGGGAGCCTGTCCTGGCTTCTGACACCTCCAGGCTCACTTCTCCTGAACTCCCTGCCTCCCTTCTGCCATCCTGCCACCTCCTTTCAAGTAAATTTCAGCTGCTTCAAATCAAGTCCAGAATATAGATGTGTCATCAACACTATGCTGATCGATGTCCCGTGCTCTGCCTATGTGACATCACAGCCTCCAGCACCCCAGGGATGCCTCCCCAGATATCCCTGGAGGCTGAGGCTTACCCCCAAGGGGAGTTAGAGACTTTGGCCCGCAGCCACCCTCCCCCCAGCCCCTTGAATCAAAACTTCCATAGGAAGCTCTCATTTGAAAACTGTTTCATAGTTACAACGTGTGCATAAATCTATAGCCTGTCAATTTTTTTTTTTTTTTGGTTACTTAAAAATCTTAGCCAGTAACATGTTTACCTGCAAAGGTTGAAAAAAAATCATGTGTATCTATTTGTGTCCATCCTAGAGGCATAAGGGGTTTGGAGTCAACAGTTTCCACCTTATTTGGCATGCTACCTGGCGCTGAGTTTGGAAGGAGAAGGGAAAGAAAAGGGACATAAAAAGATACACGGCTTATATCCTTACAATGTCCTTCTGGAAAAAATAACCATGGTGGGCAGGGCTGACACTTAGGACCCCCATCGTTTGCCCCAACACCTCTGAAGGGCTATGGCTCAGCCCCCCACCCCGTGACCTGATATGGCTCTTCTCTCAGGGGTGTGCTTGCCTGGGGATGTTCTCGGCTCCCAGGCCCAGCCTCATAGCCTCCATGACCTTGGCAGCAAGCCGACCTACCAACAGCTGGGATGGTGTGCCCCCAGAGCCTCCGTGCAAGACCACCTCCACATGAGGGTGACTGGGTGTACACCAGGCTTTCATTTTCAGGTTGAGTGGCACATGGCTACATAAAAGTCATACCAGAAGGGCTAAAATTGCAAATATAATAAACTTCGGAGTTTCCACATGTTCCTTGGGAAAAAGCCTCCCCCCCTCTTTCTTATTATATTGATTTTCTACAGTCCAGGGCAGGGGGGGCAAGGAACAGACATTTGCAGACGGATGCGATTCTGATGTGCAGAAAGTGTATGTCGTCGTATTGCTCTGGACTGTCTAGATTCTCATCCCAGTGGACTCTCCTTCTTATTAAGGTTTGAGATAAAATCTGCCAGTCGCTGCTGCCAGCCAGCATGCTCGCAGGCCAGCACTGTTTCTCTGCAGGCTCTGTTTCCAATGCTGCCAGTGGTCCAGAGCTCCCTAGAGGGAGAAATCACAGGAAACAGTCCAGCCTCCTCTGCAGTGTGAATTCCAAATTCAAGTCAGACCTCCTAAATGAGTCGGAAAGCTTTGAGATGCCCATTTCTGACCCAGGGGGTGGAAATGTGCTGTTCATCTTTATATATGAGATGCGACCTCTGGGCACTGCTATTGAGGGGGCAGTTAGGTCAGGGCCCGGATAGAACCCATCAACAGTCATTCGGGATGGCCATGGGTTTGCAGAGATGGGGTCCAGCCCCAGAGGAACTGGGAGTCTGGTAGAGGAAGAAGGGATGGAAGTTGTCATCCCATGTGCACAAGGGCCTTTGTGGAGGTCTCTGGCCTCAGAGGGATGGTGCCTGTGAGCTGAGGTATAAGGGGCCACGGGACTCCGGGTGCCTGGATGACGCTGACTCAGCAATCTCAGAGTCCAGCCTTTTTCTTTTCTGCCAGCCTCAAGGAAGCAGCCAGCGCCTGTGGCAGTGGGTAAGCCAGATGTTAGTGGCCAAGGCCAAGGTCTAGCGAGAAGGCTGGCAGTGTCCTCGGCAGGAGGCAGAAGGGCTACAGCACACGGCCCGCAGGGCGGGATGTGGTGTTGTCTCCAGATGGAGGCTGGGACCTAGGGGACACGGGCAAGCATGAAGGGCAGTGACCCGTTCCTTGAGGTCTTCTGCTTTGCTGGAGACCACATCTGTGTGCTGTCCCCCCATTCATATGCTGAACACCGAGCCCCCCTCGTGATGGTATCAGGAAGCAGGACCTTTAGGAGGTATTAGGGTTAGATGAGCTCATGAGGTCGGGGGCTTAGTGCCCTTGTAAGAAGAGACCGGAGAGCTCGCTCCCAGGAATGACCTTGTGAGGGCACACGGAGACAGGCCATCTGCAAGCCAGCAGGAGGGTCCACACCGGGCCCTGATCTTGAACTTGCAGCCTCCAGGACTGTGACCAATAAAGGTGGTGTTGGTTAATCCTCACAGCGTGTGGTATTTTGTGACTGGGGACCAGCTGATGGTGCTCAGAGTTAGTGAGGGCAAGACAGGAGTTGCTGGGAGAGGAGCGAGGACTGTTTGGACATATTCCATTTGATCTGTTTTGAAACCCTCAGGAAGACTTGCCAAGTTGGCAGGTGAATGAAGTCTCCACCTGGGGCAGGGGAGGTTGGACTTAGACACACACTTGTGGTCCTCACTGCCTTCGAGGAGCCTCTCATGGTCCTCGGTGGACTACACACCCCGTCTCTGTCTATCACTGGGCAGGGTGCAGCCACGGCTTGCTCCCAGCTTACACGACAGGACAGTGAACCTCTGTGAGATTATGTAACTTGCCAAGGTCAGGAGCCCGTCTGCATCCAATTCAGAGCAGGGGAGGGAACAGTCAGGACCTTCAGCCCTTAGCCTATCCGGGGAGACAGCACGGGAGAGAAGGGAGAGGAGAGTCACCTGTGAAACCATGCCACAGCGATCTGCCTGACCAAGGGAACACTGTGGGTTTTGCTATGTTTTCCTTCGTTTTGATATTGATGTAAAGACAGACGCACCCTGGCCCACAGAGCCCACCAGGTCTACAAGGGAAGGGCCCACAAAGGCCTTGCCTGAAATGATGGATGACTTCCTTGCACACACACACACACAAAAAGGCATTTAAAATTTAGAAAATTGCAACACCAGGCAAATCCCTCCTGTTACAATTCTACCTATGCAAATTAAATTTTGAATTAATAACTCCCAGACAGTTATTTAAAAAGAAATGAAGAAACCTGGCTTATTGATGAAACCAACCACACACCTTGGAAATGAAAAACCACCATAAGCACTAATAGTGAAGCCTTCCCATGTGCCAGCTCCCCTCAAGCGCCCCAGGCCGCCGCAGCCCATTCCCAGGAAACATCATAACGCACATGGCACGAAAGCTCTCCCTTCTCCCTCCTCGCCTCCCCTAGCTGAGCTCCTAATAGACTGTTTCCCAGCGAGCAGCGGCCAAGCTGGAGGCGGGCGGGATTCTCTGCAGCCCCTCTAGCCTAGCGTTGCTGCTAACAGGACCCACAGGCGTTTCCCGGTGGCCCTGCACGCACCTGTCATCACCAACAGAAGCCCCCACCTGGGGTCCCATCAGGGGCAAACCTGGGCTGATACTGGCTTCTACTTTCCATTTATCCACAGGGATGTGCCTCTCACACACTCTGAATCACACCCATGTGTTCACATTCTATATTTTGTGCTTCACACCATCACAGCATCTGAAATGTGGGCTCGGGACTGAAGGTACACACAGAGCCTGATGCAGGAAAGGGAGCTGGCTATGAAGATAAGCAGAGAAGATAGCTCTGGGTCTGGCGGGCTCATCTCTCTTTACAGCCTTTGTAGATGCACTGGGTGGCGGGACACCGTGGTTGTCCCAGACTTGGGAACAGTGCAGCTCTCTGTCAGGTAGGAGGTGAGAAGGGGAGAGGGTGGGCTGTTCACCCCAGTTCTGGTGGGGACCTGGCAACCTGTTGCCAGTGCTTGTTCCTGGGGACACCTGAGAAGAAGGTGGCTGCCCCTAATGACTTGTCCCCATCCTTGTCCTCCTCTTACCTCCAGGACACATGCACCCCTTCTCCCACCTGCCTCCGGGTTCCCCAGTGAGAACAGGTACTGGCTGGTGGCAGGAGGGAGAGGATTGGTAGTTCAGAAGCCCTGCTCAGACCCTGCACCCGGAGAGGCCCTGATTTCCATCTGCTGTTCTGCCCTCTGGAATTACTTAGTGTTGCTTTGCTCAAGTAGCTCTGAAGACAAATGAAGCCAGCAGGTCCTGGTCATAGCAGCTCCTCTCGGTTCTCCAGCCTCTTCCGTCCCCCGCCCCATCTCCACACCATTGCAAGCACATAGGAAGCTCCAAATGAAACTTCAGTGCCAATGCATTCAAAGGTAGTACAAGTACAAGGCGTCCATTCATTAAGGAGGATTTAGAAGTGATTTGTTATGTGATAAAAACTCAAGGATATAATCTCTCTGGGCTACCTGTATTTTCAATTTTGAATTTGTATATTCAAACTCAAGTTGATATGCAAATAAAAATGATTTAAAACCTAAATCCCTGCTATTTATTTATAAAAGGGACATGTAACTCCCTTATCCCTGACTTTACTAATTTTCTGAAATGTCATAAAATTACTGTTTTGTGTATTTTTACTCATCTTTGAGGTTCTTTGAAATTGGCCCTACCATGTCTTTAATTAATCTGTCCAACTCGGTTTCAAAGTATAATTTTAACACATCCTCATTCTTCAACTCATGCATCAGTGATCAAGGTCCATAACCTCATAAAAATTGTCTTTTTTAAAGACTTTATTGAAGTTAAACATGTTCATTATAGAAGCTTTGGGAGAAGGAGAAGAAAATAAAACTTACCCCTCTTGATCCCATAACTCAAATGTCATCTGTATTAGAATTGAGAAAAACACACAAAACTGTTTTTAGTTACAAGAACCAGAAGGTGATTACCACAGAGTCACTGCCCCGGAACGACGTGCAGAGACAGTGGGTAATGCCGCAGCTCGGAAGTCAACCTGCCCCAGAAAAGCAAGACAAACACAACTCAGCTCCCCCCCAGGACAGACTCGAAGGACCGTGCCTGGATTAATTGTTTAAAAGAGGCTGTCCCCTGTCTGAAAGATGGGAAATCTGCAAACACACTCCTCACAGATTTTTTTTTCTTATCACCTGAAGAAATATTATAAAAGGTTTGATCAAAGGGAGAGTTTTCTTTTTCTTTTTCTTTTTTTTTTTTAAGATTTCATTTACTTGTTAGAGAGAGCCCACACACAACTGGGGGAGCGACAGGCAGAAGGAGAGGGAGAAACAGACTCCCCTCCGCCCCCGAGCAGGGAGCCCGATGTTGGGCTCTATCCCAGGACCTAGGACCATGAACTGAGCCGAAAGCAGAGGCTTGACGGCTTAACTGACAGAGCTCCCCAAATGCCAAAAAGGGAGAGTATTCTTGTGAGGTTCAAGCTGCAAAATAATAAGTGAAAAAGGAGTCAAAAGGTTAGAATAACAGATGTTGGTGAGCAGTCCCATGCGGGGAACCCTTCCTTCCACAAGCATACGGTACAGGCAGCTCGTCAGACACGTGGGAAAACAATTCTTTTCTAAAGATAAGTGTCAGCAGCTCCCGTGGGCAAAGTAGAGAGAGGTTTAGTTCATGCTTGAACAGGTATATTTAAATATTTGCTTTCTGCTTGGGATGGTTATGCAGATAAAAAGAAAAGTGGGTATTTTGGGTATTTGTCTAAATGACACAGGAACCCATTGCGACCTTTTTGACTTGAACGTGTGCTGTTCAGGTAGATACAGCTGTATGTGGCCCTCAGAGCACGGATCCCGTAGGCGTGGAGGTTCTGCAGCCCAGGAAGCTCCCGTCTGTAAGCGAGGGAGGGACTGGTTGCTACCGCAGCAGTGGTCCCAGGCACGCGCAGGGCCGAACCCTCAACCGGGCGCTGTCCCAGGAGCCCTACACTGCAGTGTGTGTTCCTGCAAGGCACTGTGGCTCCCGTTGTACGAGTGATGAATGCAGACAGAAGTCAGCCCCTTTCACTCAGAAGCACACCATGCTGAAGCTATGACTGGGTGTGGCCCCCTCCATTTTACCAACTCTGACATGGAACAGATTCTTTAAAATTTGTGGATGGGACATTGGCCCAATGGAAGAGAAAATGGCGGGGAGGTGTTTATGATGTGGAGTTTGCCCGCAGTTTAAGGCATCATGCTGAAAGCTCACAAAGCAACTGCAGGGTATGGGCTTATCTTAGAAGCAGAAGACGGTAAGTCGTGCACATCATTTTGCTCTTGTTTTGGCAAAATCATGAGATTTTATTCATTTTTATTATAATTTTTTAATTTAAATTCAATTAGCCAACATATAGTACATCGTTAGTAATTCATCAGTTGCTTTTCTCATCTTTAAGGCCCATCATCCAATTACCCCAACCCCCCCACCCACCTCCCCCACAGCAATGCTCAGTTTTTTCCTATAGTTAAGAGTCTTTCATGGTTTGTCTCCCTCTCAGATGACTTCCCATTCGGTTTTTCCTCCCTTCCCCTATGATCCTCTGCGCTGTTCTTATATCCCACATGTGAGTGAAGCCATATGGTAACTCTCTTTCTATGACTGGCTTATTTTGCTCAGCCTAATACCCTCTAGTTCCACCCACCTCACTGCAAATGAGACCTATTCATCCTTTCTGATGGCTGAGGAAGATTCTATTGGATATATAGACACATCATCTTTATCCACTCATCTGTCGACGGACATCTGGGCTTGTTCCACAGTTTGGTTCTTGTGAACATTGCTGCTATGAACGTTGGGGTGTTTGTGCCCCTTCAGGTCACTATATTGTGTCCTTTGGGTAAATACCTAGTAGTGAAACTGCTGGGTCATATGGTAGTTCTATTTCTAACTTTTTGGGAAACCTCCATACTGTTTTCCAGAGTGGCTGCACCAGCTTTATTCTCACAACAGTGCAGGAGAGACTTTCTCCGTATCCTCCCCTTTATTCTTTCTCCACATCCCCGTCAACATGTGTTGTTTCCTGACTTGCTAATTTTAAAGAAAGCCCTCATTCATTTGTTAAGCAGACTTTTGTTGCATGCTAAGGATGCACAGGGCATTGGGATAAGTACTGAAAACCACCTTTGCAAAGATACAAATGTGTTCATCAATCTCGTATAGGCTAATGGGGAATAAATATGTGATTATTAAAATTATTTTTCATGAAATGACACATATATGCCAAGAGTTTATGGGAAGCAGATGTCTGTCCTCCAACCTGGAGGAACACATGTCCTCCAGGTGCTTCACAAGACACCCCTGGGCTGGCTTGTGTCCCCTCCTGCAATGCTGCTGTAAAACGGAAGTCAGCATCTCTCGTCACCAGTGACGAGGAGCATTGTCCCCATGATTGCGTCTAAAGCCCTCTCTCCTCTGTCATTCATCATGAATACCTTACATAGCTTTCCTGGAGTGTGTTTTGCATGAAATGAAGTTCAGCCCATGTAAGGCACAGTGAGATGATTTATAATCAAAGTGTACCTGGCGCCTGGGTGGCCCAGTGAGTTAAGGGTCAGACCCTTAATCTCAGCTCAGGTCTGGATCTCCCAGCTATGAGTTCAAGTCCCCCATTGGCATGGCCCAGTGTGGAGCCTACTTTAAAAAAAAAATAAAATAAGGACACCCTTGTGCAATGACCACAAAGTCATGCTTCCCAGCAAGTTCCCTCAGGCGCTTCTACAGAAAAACGTTTCACAGAATTCCTATCATTCAAGATAAAGACTCTCAGGAAATAAGGACGGACAGGAACTTCCTCAATCCAAGAGAGGGGCCTCAACGTAGAGCCTCCAGCTCACAGAATATTTGGTGGAGAAAGACAGGTGCTTTATTTATATGGAGCACATAAGACAAGGATGTCCACTTTCACCACTTCTGTCCAATATTGTGTAACATGGGCAATACAGCAAGAAAACCATGCAGATTGGAAAGTGGTAAGTACACCTATAAAGGCAGATACTGTGATTCTATACCTAAAAAGTCCTGAGGGGCAAAAACTTACTCAAACTACTAAAAATCTACCAAAACAAATATGTGAGTTTAATAAGATTGTAGGTACAAGTCTGGTAATAAAAATTAATTATATTTACCTGTACTGGCAGCCAACAAATATAAAATTAAAATTAATAAAAATAATTGTATTACAGTAACATTGAAAAACCTAAGAATAAATATACCAAAAGATTTGCAAAACCTCTCTACTAAAATCCACAAAACTGCCCTCAGAAATGAAGAAAGTAGAGATGTATTAATTTCTTTGATTAGAAGACTTAATATTGTCAATATAAGAATTTTCTCCAAATTCATGTGTAGCTCAAAGATCATCTCTATGAAAACCCCAGCAACCATTGCACTGAAATTGACAACCTGATTCTAGATGTATATGGAAATGCAAAACAAAACAAAACAGAACATAATAAAATAAAACCTAGAATAACAAAATAATTTTAAAATAAAAGAACAGCCAGTGGACCTATATTACCTGATTTCAAAATTTGCTATACAATTAAGTAATCAAGGGAATAAAGTATTGGCATAACAGTAGACATAAAGTTCAATTCATTGAGACAGGATTTATGACCCAGGTTAAAGTCTGTCTAGAGAAAGTTCCAGTTGAACTTGACAAATACGTACATACAGCTGTTTTGTATTTACATAACAGTGTACTTATAGTGTTTGGGGATGTTAGGTCAAGTTGGTTGAAAGTACTGTTCAAGCCTATATACTTAGGGAATCTATTAATGGAGAGAGCTCACTACAATCTCCAACTATGAAGGTCAATATTTCTATTTTCTTTCAATTTTGCCAGTTTTTGCTATACATGTTAAGGTCTGTTTTTAGGTGCATAAGTACTCAAATTTTTCTTTTTCTAGTTTACCTTTTATCATCAAGAAATACTTATTTTTTTTTTAGTTTTTACCATAAGATATGTTTTTCCCCACAGTTAAATAGCCATTCTATTTCCCCTAAACTTAGTGTTTGCAGAGAATATATTTTTGCATTCTTTATTTTCATACTAGCTATGTCCTTGAATTTAAAGTACATCTTTTTTTTTTTTTTTAGATTTTATTTATTTGACAAGAAGAGAAACAGTAAGAGAAGGAACACAAACAGTGGGAGTGGGAGATCACCAGTAGGCAGAGAGGCAGGCAGAGAGAGAGGGGGAAGCAGGGTCCCTGCTGAGCAAAGAGCCGGAAGCAGGGGCTCCATCCCAGGACCCTGAGATCATGACCTGAGCTGAAGACAGACGCTTAATGACTGAGTCACCCAGGCACCCAAAAGTACATACTTTTTAGGCAGCACTTCATCAGGCTTTGCCCTCTCATTCAGTGTGGTAAGTTACAACTTTGATTCAATTTTTTATTCCATTCACATTTCATGTAATTCTTGACATGGCTGAATTTATAACTGCCATTCTAGTCATGTTTCTTATCTCCTTTGATTCATCTGTCTCTATCGCTAATTTCTTTTGCTTTAAACAAATATTTTTAGTACCATTTTAATTTTCTTTTTACTTTTTAGCTATATTGATATATACATATACATATATATATTAGCTATATTGATATATACATATAATATATATACACACACACACATATATGTGTGTGTGTGTGTGTGTGTGTGTGTGTGTATATATACACATATATATATGTATATATATATATATATTTAGTGGTTGTCCTAGGTATTACAACATAAATCTTTACCTTTGCAAAATCTACTCTAAGTTAATGTTAACTTCTGGTCAAATATAGAAACTTAGCAACATTACAACTCCATAATCCTCTCTTCCTTGTCATACATATTTCATGCATTTATATTATAATTCCAAAAATACAATGTTACAAGTTTACTTTAAACAACCACACATCTTTTTTAAAAAATTAAGGGAAAAAAACATAGTTATCAGCTTTGCCTACATACACACTCTTTCTGGAATATTTTATCTTTCATATCTAAAATATTCCTCATTATTCTCTACTTGCAGTCATTTCTCAGTACCATGAGATCGTTGTTTTTAATATTTTGCCGAGTTTTGTTCCTTTTTCTGCAGGGGAAATCTCCCAACCTCTTCACACCATTATTGCGGAAAGTTTGGTTCCCGAAACACACACTTCATAATCATCATCATGAGAAAAAATCCTGATTATTGAGACTCAGTGTTTTCTGTATCTTATCTTCTCATCAAAAAAATTAAGTAAAAAAGTGTAATAAATTGAAATGATTCTGCCCCAAGGAATGGTCTAGCTTGAAATAATTGTAGCTTAACAGAGACCCTGTGTGTCAGTCAATGTTCTAAGTATTAGATATCATAACACATTCAAGTCCCCAAATAAGGAAACCACATAAGAAAAACATTATCATGACTTTTTTTTTTTACAGATGAGGAACTGAGGCAGAGAGATGGAAATTAATTTGACCAAAGCTATACAACTCCTGAGTGATGACGTCAGGGTTCAAACTCAAAGATTCTCCTCCCCCAAATCCATACATTAATCATTGGACGTTTCTACCTCTTGAGTTCCTGAGACCCTAGCACAGAAAGACTCAAGGCTGGACCCCCGGGCACCCCACAGTGCTGCACTCACAGCTGCCCTCTGGCAGTGTCTGTCTCCACACTGGCCTTTTCCTTGGCTATGTCTTCAGGATCCAGCCTGATGTGATCAGAAATGAGATGACTGTGTTTGTGTACAGTTTTACAATTTGCATGTACCACGTTTCAACTCTGAGAACATGACAAAAATAAATATCTGTGTTAAGAGAAAGCATGACATCAATTCGTGAGGTACACAAAGAACTTCCCTACATGATAATGTCATGGAAATATCACAACTGAATTCTTTCAAGCAGCCCTCATACCAAGGCTCAGAACGTCAAAGTGGATTCACTGAAGCAGAAATGTGTTCCATCTGTGTCCGTCCCTCCTGGCATGGCTACAAGACCATTGGCCAAGAAAGGGAAGGAGGGGGTGTGGGAATATGTGAGGTGTGCTAAGGAAGAAAGGGGAGACCAGATGTTGAAACTGAATGCAGACAAAGGAAACTTATATGTTCTACAATATGCCCCAACACTGCTTTTGAAACAGTGATCTCTCTTACCTGTGATGTGATTGCATCCTATGTGCAGTCAGATCATCTTAAAGGTATCCAGTTAATTTCTTAGGTCATTTTGAGAGTAGAGAGATGTTTAAGATTTCAAACACTTAGCTGTCAACCTTCTTGCTCATTCATTTCGTGTAATGGATGTTTTTCCCCAATAGGCTCATGCTTATTTATGATTCAGTAATGTGCTTAATGAAGCTTATGAAATGTTTATCTATAGTGTTGATTTTTTAAAATACAGATTTGGATTTATTTTCTCATTTCAGTTGTTTTTACTGTTTTGTGCTGAATTATTTTTAGCATCTTTTAAATTTATTTTTCCTTAATTTTTGTGTTTTTTTTGTTTTTTCTCTTAATGTATTCAAATGAATACAAGTATTTTCCATATATAGTTTCTCTTCTTGAATGATGTAGCAATCTTGACATGCAGACTTTATTTTGCTCCACAGCTTTTGATAGAATCCATGAGTTATCTAAGAGAGTGCTTCTCAGTAACTGAAGAGTCAAAGACTGTTGTTATCTCTTATCACTTATTTCTAACTCATAATCAGAGACTCTGAACTACAAAAATAAATAAATAAATAAATAACAAAATACCCCCCAAAACTCTCCATTTAAAAATGAGTTCAGCTTTTGTAGCTAAGTAATACCAATTTTTGCAAATAATCCCCATATAAAACACTCTCTAACAAATGTACATTTCTCTATACAGGTATTATTCATTTACACATTTGCAAATTTTTAATTACCTTTTAAAATTAGCCTATGTTCTTATTTTGTTATAGGGAAAATGTCTGATCTAGTGATATTTATAAGAGTCTTTCATTATACCATTATGTTTGTGCTTCTGTCTCTATAGGTTAAATGTTACCTTGTTCCATATATTAAGCTTTATTACGGATATATTTTGTTTGTAAGTTTGGACTTCTGATCCTCTATATTGTTTAGCATTTTCCATATCGAATTCTGTCCTAATACTAATATTGCTTCTGAAGCTTTCCTGTTTCCTGTTCTTGCTCTCTGCATCACTGGTTGGTAACATCCCTGGATGAAAGTGACAAAGAACAGGACCTGTTCATGGTCCCAAAGCCTCTCTCCACAAAGGGCTTAATTACAAGTGGAAAAATAACAATTTTATGATGGGAAAACCTGGTGACATCACTTTAATGAAATAATCAAAGGTAATTTTATGAGCAAAGAGACAAAGGGACATCCTGTGGCTCTTGATATGATGCACAGAGAAGGATGCAACATCACTTCTGTGATGTTGCTGCAAACACATAAATAATAAGCTAAATGTAGTAACGCAGAAACGTTAAGCCAACCCAAACTCTAGGTCACTCAACAAAACAACTGGGCTGCATTCACCTTCCAGGCTGACCCTCAGGCAGGGTTTCTTATCACATCTCACTCATTTTATTCACATTGAAAATGGGATGTGGAGGGCTGCCCTTCCTTGTGCCCACAATAGTTGTCTTCCTCTCACAACAGTCATTTGAAGAAAAGATTAAAGCTGTTGTTTGTGGCAAATACCAGGGCTGCTAAATCAGGGTGGGGGTGCCAAAGAGAAAACTGGAAAAGACCCTGGACCTGTGGATTCTGCCAAGCAGTTACCCCTCCCAGGGAAAAAAAGGAGAACTCTTTGAGAAAGAGCCTGTGGATGAAGGCAGCCTGTGGGACGCATATCATGAACACAACAAGTCAACACCAACTTCTGATACTTAGTCCAGCCGGGCTTTGCTGAGCTTGCTGTGTATCCTGGAGTTTCTTTCAGACTCAAGTCAAAGGAAACAACAGATTATAGTTCAATAAATTAAATGGGATTAAAGCAAAAAAAAAAAAAAAGAAAGAAAGAAAACACACGCAGAATGATATAGTGATTTCTAATTTGAGGGTATAGAGGAAGAAAGAGAGGCGCATGTTGTTAATGGAGTTCCTGATGGCCATTAAATGCAGGAAAAAGCCATTTCCATAAATTATGGAAATCTGTGCTGGTCTCAAGTGCATCCCATTTTCATATTGTTTTGCTGGCTTAATGACATAGGCTATTTTTATAACATCTGTTTTGGGGACCCTCCCTTTCTCCTGTGCTTCATTAGAAATGCAATGGCTCTCCTTTATAATGAGCGTTGGTGTTGTCTGGAAATGGATTGTGTGTCTCTTGTTACTGTAGGGGTCATTATGTCTGAGTTGAAATGGTTTGTCCTTGGAATAGGTTCTGATGTGACTCCGGAAAAAAATACCTGGAAGGTGTGACAGTAGGTGCAGTGTGCCACATAGATGGGCATACATTCGGCAAAGGCCAGAGGCTGGGGCCTGGCAAGGATTCCTGGAAGCAGGATCTGACCCTGTTAGGTGGACATTACCTTCACTCTCCCTAAGCAGCAGTGTGAATTCAAAGGGTCTGATAGAGACCGTGTGAGATGAAACTTTAAGACAAAATCTGAATTCAATACCCTCAGCTATTAACACTGTTTTTGCAGGCTACTGTACACCCCGAAATGAGGCTCCAGCCACCAAAACTGAAGCTTGATGATCTGGTGCAATGAATGACAAGTGTCTCATGCCAGTGTCTCTGCTCCAGCTGCCCAGGGTCACCATAGAGAGCCATTCTTTATTACATTAGTGGGGAGTGCAGCTCTGCCCTGGTCCTAGGCTGCAAGTGAGAAAGAAAAACAGAAGGAGGAGAAATGAGAGAGTGAGAGGGAAGGGAGCAGGAAGCCTGGAGAGCAGGTGGAAATGTGGTGTCCCAGCCCTTCACTCTCACCTACACTTGAGCAGACAGGGTCCCATACTGCTTGTCGTTCTGGTCTCTGTTGCTCAGAAAAGGCCCCAAAGGCAACAGCAGGGAAGGATTCCTTTGGTGACGGGGAGCCCAGATGAAAAGGACTTCCCTGTGTTCTGCCTCTCCTGGCTTTGATTTGCTGCTTTGAGTTCTGCATTTTAGTCTGGCTCTTGTAAGTGTTCTTTCATTAAGTTATTTTTCCAGAGTGTCATGTATCAATCTGAACTACAAAGGCAAAAAGTTTGTGGATCATAACACCTCTGTTTTCTGAAGAAATGAGACCCTTACGTTACAAATTAGCCAGACTTCTGTCCATCAAATGGGGAACACAGATTCCAAATAAGCCCTTCTTTGTTTCCTTTCCTGAATTACCGTCTAGCCTCCTGTTTACCTGTACTCCACCACCTCCAGCCTGTTCCCTTCCCCTGTGCACACGTGCACACACATGCACAGGCATGCACACATGCACACATGTGCACACACATCCCCTCCTGGCCCTCCTGCCCGCCTGGCACGATGCATCCACTTTGCCAGGCTAGGCTGGGTGGCCGTCCGTGGGACTGCTGTTTGAGGTTAATTTCACAGCTTGGATCCTGGGCTGGTCATCTTGTCCCTCTGCCTTGGCCTCCAGATCTGCTTCTTCTTCTTCTTTTTTTTTTTTTTTTTAAGATTTTATTTATTTGACAGACAGAGATCACAAGCAGGCAGAGAGAGAGAGGAGGAAGCAGGCTCCCTGCGGAGCAGAGAGCCCGATGCGGGGCTCCATCCCAGGACCCTGGGATCATGACCTGAGCCGAAGGCAGAGGCTTTAACCCACTGAGCCACCCAGGTGCCCCCAGATCTGCTGCTTCTTGGAGACAACCTTCCACAGACCCTGTCAGCCCTGCTGTGCGGCAGCCGTTTCCAGCCCGAGGATGCGTTTCTGCGCCGCCTCGTCCTTTAGTCCATTTCATCCAGACGTGCTGCTGAATTAAGCGCCTCCCACTCACTCCCCGGCTGAGCCACAAAGGCCGACAGAGCAGCAGCATGGGAGTGAGGCCCAGCCCCTGAGGCCACAGCTGCAGGGGAAGCCCCCTGACCCAAGGCCTCTCCGGCTGGAGGGTCAGAGCGGCCCTGCGTGCCTCCCCTGCAGGGGGCGCACAAGAGCAACATAAATGCAACCCCGCGCAAATGCTGGAGCCGAAGGGCTGCTGGACCTTAAGAGCAGGATAGCTCCACCGCAGCAGGAGCGCCCGGCGTCCCAAACCTACTCTTCAGGGTATTTTTTTTTTTTTAAGATTTTATTTATTTATTTGACAGAGAGAGAGATCAGAAGCAGGATCCCTGCTAAGCAGAGAGCCCTATGTGGGACTCAATCCCAGGACCCTGAGATCATGACCTCATCTGAAGGCAGAAGCTTTAACCCACTGAGCCACCCAGGCGCCCTGCTTCCAAGTATTTAAATAATGAAAGTGAAGGGCCACACACGAAGCCCCACCCTGCACGGGTGGACTTCGTCTTCAGCGGGGGCAAGGCTGTCTGCGCATGTGCGCGTGCCCCGGTGTGGGCATGCGTGTGTGCTGCCTCCAAGAAATCCAGAAAAGATTATTCTACCATGAAATTCTTAGTTACTAAAAATCTTGCACTTTATTTCTGCCACACTTAGAAGAGCTGAGAGTGTGAGAACAAACAGTCATTCTTCCTTGGCACTCCTTGGCAGAGTGTCTGACATCTCAGACCCTGGGGCATCCAGGTAGGAGCAAGCAGTGTGGAGGGAAGCACAGCGAGTTCTTCTTCTGAGACTCAGATTTCAGTAAAAGAGGCTTGGGACTGTGTTCAGCTTGAGGATGGATATGGTCCCCTGGATTCCTGATGGTTGCTTAAGTCCCGTGTTCTTTTTCCTAACCATGCTTCTGTAATTCCAGCTTATTTGTTTGTACCTATATATTTGTTTGTTAATGTTTGCAGTAACCAATTATTCTGGAGTGGCTTTTGTGATACCAATAAGCCCTTCTCCTATGACCAGGGGTCTGAGGAAAACAAAGAACAGAAATGTTCCTCCTTCACTGCAAGTCCTTGCCCTATAGTGTTTATCACAGGGCTGGTGTTCCTCAGACATACAAGAAGAGAAAGAAGCTTTCACTGAACTGTTTTAGAATTCTGCATCATACTAACAACAATCACCATCAAAAATGTGAAGATCTCATAGCTAAAAACTTCAAGCTGTGTTTATTTCTATCTTATGCATTCTTCATGTTCATTAAGTCACCATTGTTCAATACCTTTATATTGTATTGATGTATTTTTCTGGAGGATTTGCAAACGAGGCGATCCCAGCAACCTTGGCTTATGTGTTGGAATAATCCAGAGCAGATGGCATATTTTACTAAAGCCCTTCTGGCCTAGTTTGACTGACACATATCTGTAATATATGCATATATATTTAAGACATATGCATATATGTGTGTACATGTTCTATGCAAGACATGTACACACATATACAGGATGCAAACACTACATATAAGATGTATACACATGTATCCAAGACAGGCATAGTATCTGCATGACTTGTGTACATGAAGTGAGTGCACCTGCAGTGTGAACACTCCCTCACCAGCTCCCTTGTGTGTTGATTGCCTGAGGGTAGCACCTGGTTGCAGAGGTAGCCATACGGACTGATTTATGAATGAATGACCTCCATGAACCAAACCCTGAGATTAGCTGATCATGAATCCCATCAGATCCTCCAAAGAAGCCCCTAGAATATGGGATGGAAACAGCCATGCACAGCAGGAGCCAAGCGTGCTGCAGAGCTGCCATCTCTGTTCCTGCCAAGCGTCTTCAGCCTTGCTGTCCTATAAGCCATCCACCTGAGGATGACCTTTCCGGGTAATCTTATATCATGAAATTGGAAGTAAGATGAATGCCCAGCCAGTGGGGTCAGAAAATTGTCAAAGACAATCTGACCAGCCTGAAACCAAAGACAAGATAATTAGTGTGTTCTCCTAATCACATACTTTGTAAATAAAATAGAAGATTTATTTGATTAAAATACCATATTCATCCAGTATTATCAGGAAATGGAAAGTTTCCTGGGAATCAATTCTTCAGTAAACTGAAGTGCACCCCCTTCCGAGACGAATCTCTCTTTCATCTCTTTTTGATTTTTCTCTCCAAAACTGTAGCATGGGTTTTCCTGCCTTCTTAGGCAGAAACTGTTGACCTGGCTTTGATCCCCTAATGCTCCAAGTCCTGCTGATGAAAATGTTCAAGTAACATCATGGCTGCTGCGGGGGTCCTTGGTCTCTCCTCCTCAGGCTTGGCAGTCACTTACCCCTTCCCTGTCTGTCGTCATGCCTCATGATTTCCACTGCTTTGCTGCTTCTGGTCTTCTCTGAGCCAGGATTCCACACCAAGCTGCATATTAAGCATGTCATACTGAGAAAGATTTGATCAGAATCCGAGTGAGAACTCAAGCCTTGGGGAGCTGCTTTAGGGACATCAGAGAATGCTTTGATAACTTTTAATAATGAACATGCCCCACAGGGATGAGGCTGGGAACATCTCTGGTTGACAGTTTTGGTCTAAACTAGTGGCCATCAGCCTTCACTATACATTATACTTTAATACTTCAAGAAAAACCACCTTGCATGATTGTCACTTAATTGGTTTAAGATGCAACCTGAGAATCAGGAGTTTTTAAAGCCCATCAGGCAAATATAACATGTAGTCAATGTTGAGAACCTCATTTCTAAAACATGTCTTATATGGAAACCAGGCTCTCTGGTTAGAGGTCGATGGGGTCTAGGGAAGTGGTTGCTCTTCATAGGTATTATGAGTTGAATTGTGTCCCCCATCCTGACAAATATGTAGAATTTTTAACACCCAGGGCTTCAGAATTTGACCTCATTTGGACATTGTGTTGCTGCAGATGTAATTAGTTAAGATAAGATTGGATTGACGTAGATGGGGCTTTAATCCAATGATTGGCATCCTTTGGACACAGTCCTCAGAGGGAGAATGAAGGGTGAGGATGAAGGCAGAGGTTGGGTGATGCTTCCACAAGCCAAGGAAAGCCAAAGATGGCCAGCAGTTCCCTAGAAGCCAGGAGAGTGGCCTGGAGCTGACTGTCTCCCAACCTCAGAAGGAACCAGCCCAGATGACAACTTGACCTTGGCCTTCTAGCCTCCAGAGCTGTGAGACAACAAATTTCTGTCATTGAGGGACCTGGTTTGTAATACTTTGTTATGGTAACCCTAAAACTTAGTACATGAAATATGGCTATAAATTCTCAGAACTCCCATTTCGAGTGTGCTTAAGTAAAACCTTTCCCGAGCATCTGCTATAAATCAGACCCAATGAGGTATTGAGAGAAGATGCTGGGCATTCAGGAATAGGAGACGGAGCTTTGCTCTTAAGCTTACCTGGTAATTTTTGTCGTACATTATCAAGTCAGATTGCTCTACAGAGAAGCAAGCAACTCACACTGAGATGGAGGGAGGGGACAAATGCAGGATCACTGTAGGAACATTCCTCCCTCTGATTTGCATGTGCAAATAGCATGGGGATCTGTGTGTTTAACTGACCCACAGGCATAAATGTAAAATGTACAAAAATTTGCATTGCAAAACATTCTTGCTCCAGATGCTGAGTTTACAAGAATTTCCCTTGCTTTATAAATTATAACACTACAATTTTATGAGATCAAATACTTTGGGGATTTTTAAAGGATCAATTCAAAACCGTATTTCTCATCTATGAAAGAAAGATAATTGTGTGTAGTTTCTAATATAACCACTGGCCTTTAGTAAAATGCATTTTGCGTGGATGCCTTTACTTATTAATCTTTTCTGAAAGTCAGTATATAGATACTATTCTCAAGGGTCTTTGAAAACAGGAACTGCTTCCGGGAAAGTAAAATAAAATATCTTTTCTCAAGAAAAGGAAAAAGATGACATTTCATAGGCGGTGACACTTTTACTACTTTCTCTAGACATTTTATTATATTACAGATATAAAGTAAACAAAATATGTCGCTGAAATCCAAATGATTTTATTTTATAATATTTGTTGCTCAAACTTTTCCAGGTCATATTATTTAAATGAAGGAAGATATTCAGCTTATTAAGAAAAGGTAACTTTTTGATACATTGATCCCTGGGCTGGTCTCTGGAGACTGAGATGGTCTGGACAGTGGGGACAGAGGAAAGGAAGGAGATGGTGATGGGGCCTTGCAGGAGGTCACAGGGAACGGTCCGTAACTCCTCGTGAAGGAGAGAGAAGACACATCCATGGACAAGGAGTTAGGTGTCAGAGTGAAGCTGGCCATGTGGCGCTGGGGAGAGGAAGTGGACTCCGCGGTCCGACCTACTCGCCTTCAACAGCTGGCCCTACTACCACCTACCACGTGCATCTGAGCTTGAATCTCTATTTGCTTCTCTCATTGATGGGACTAAAGAACCAAATACATATCCCCTGAGAGATACAGAGAGACAGTAAATGCCGACATGCTTGCTAGAGTATAAATGCTCAGTAAGTATTAGTTCCTATCTTTCCACTGATCGTCCTTCCTTCTTTCCTCCCTTCCTTCCTTCCTCCCTTCCTTCTACCCTCCCTTCCTTTCTTTCCTTCCTTTTTGTCTTCCTTCTTTCAACATTCATTTCCTCTCCCTTCCTACCTTTTCCTTCCCTCTCTTCTTCCTCCTTCCTCAGAAAGGAAAGGTTTGGAACAGACACTGTTGAGAATATCAGAGAGAATCCGCGTCCTCTTTAAGTGTCTTCCCACAAGCCCTGCCCTCCCAACCAAAGCCACAAGGCTACTGAGCTGTCCCACCTGTTGTGCCTTTATATTTCTTCTTCTTATTATTATTATTATTAATATTATTATTAGGTTAGCACTATACAGTGTCTCATTCATTTTAGATGTGTCCCACGGCTCACTGTTTGCATTTAACACCCGTTGCCCCATGCAATACGTGCCCTCCTTAATATTCCCCATGTTTTTATTCACAGCCTTCTTGTTAGCTCAGCTTCATAAAGAAAATTCCAGAATCTAAAGGATATGTTAAGTGTGCACTTAATGTACAAGAGCTTAACTGTGCGATTGCAGGCACCCTGTTGCCTTTGGGAAGACTCCCAACAAAATGTTCCAAGCAAATTAAAATCTATTATTTTAAAGACTTCCCAAATACATTAATTAAGAATTTACTCTGGTGTTTAATAACTGCATATGTGAAGAAATCTTCCCAGAAAATCCTCTGAATCCTGTTTGCTGTGGTGGGAGAGGATCCTCCTGAGGAGATGTTCATTACCTGGAGCGTCAGCTTCGGCCGAGGCTGAGGTGCGTGTCTCAAGTTAATGAGTCCCCTTCTGTATTTGGTCTCTCCTCTTCAACAAAGGAAAACGACCCAGCGCCCCACGAGGCATCCTAGTGCTGTGTGGGTCTGCATGACAATCAGACACACACCTCGAATACGGCCCACCGGGGAGGAGAATTCCCTGAGTTTGCTGAAAGTGAGCAGCCCGGTAGCATCATCCTGTGTGAGGACAAGTCAGAAGGTGGGGTTTAGATTTACTCCATGTGGACTGCCTGCCAGGCCTCCCACCCTTCAGTCGGGCCGTCCTGAGGCTCTTCTTCACGTATCAGACAGTGACTCCAACGAGGACATGAATTATTCCACAAGACGCAGCCCAGCTGGGGACAGCATCCGTCCTTGGTTTGGAAGGTGATACATTCCAGGTTTGCTTTTTTAACTTCATCACGTATTTTGAGCTACATCCGAGGGAGCTGGGGACACAGGCAGGACGGGAAGTGGCCCCGTGTGTGGTGAGCAGGTCAGGAGGAACTCTAGCCAAGTCTGGGCCTTTCGTTGGGGTCTTCTGCGATGGATGACCATTGAGTTTGGGCTGGCCAGTCGTGGACACTGAAGCATGTTTGGAAACACCCACCACACTCTCCCTTTTTTGGCTGTATTCTGTAGCATCCTTGGAAGGACCATGGCAACAAAGTCCAAGTCCAGAACCCCCTTGACATTCTGCTGGACATGACCAAGCTATCCTGCAAATAAGGCTCTCAAGACTGCTTGTCCGGACCCCGCCATCCCCACTGGGTTCACTCCTCTCTTCAGATTCTACATTTCTTTTTTTTTTTTTTTTTTTTTCATTTTCTTTCTTTCTTTTCTTTTTTTTTTTTTTTTCGGTACTAGGAAACATTTTAATAAAATTATTTACATTAGTAGACAAAGGGAGAAAATTTAAAATGATCAAAGGGTTTTTTGTTTCTGATGAACTCCCCAGTGATGGTGATGCTGTTAGGTCTGGCCCACATGCTGAACAGCAAGGCTCTAGATGCTCTAATTAGCCCAAACAAAGTGGAAAATGCATTTATGACATAGGCCTTTGAAAGATGTTTTTAGTGGGTGCCAGACATATTCATATAAAATTTGCCTTTCGTGCTGCAAAGCTAGCACCAAATGAACCGTATATGTGTGAATGCTGTAGGAATGCCCGCTGACTAGTCCAGGCCCAGGAGGTAACTGGGAAGAGAGGACAGACTTCTGAAAGCACAAATTCCCTGGCCACCCTCCTAGACGAATTCAGGCAGAATATCTGGGGGTGGGACACAGGTTCCTGCGGGGTGGGAGCTCCCAGGTGACTTCAACATGCAGTCAAGGTGGTGATCCCTGAGCACGACCTGACACCTGACACACCCCATGTGAGATATTAAGACCAAAGTAACTTCCCAGCATTAGGTCCCCAAAACACTCAGGACCTTGCCAGCTTTTTCTTACTAATTCTCAATGGCCACTATTTCTGAAAACTCTGTCCCTATTAAGAGCTGGAGGGAATCCTGCCTGGAAGTCCCGATATCCAGGGTTGGTTCTGAAGCATCGGATGAAATAAATCAGTTGAGTTGCCATTTGCTGGCACGTGTCCTTATTTTAATCTTGCAGTTTTCTATTTTCGACATTATTTGAATATTCTTTCCTCTGCTTGGCGGCAAGGCGCTCATTTTCAAAGGTCCTCACTGGTAATGAGCTTGAGTCTGTCCATCAGGACTTCTCTAAGTGGTCCCAGGAGAAAGTCTGGTGAATGACTAAGGACATCGATCCCTGGGATCTTCATGAGTTCAGCCAGGATCCTCTGAAAGGGAATGTGGCCCTGACCAGCAGAGTTCGAACAAAAGAACGAGTCACCCTCCGGCTGCCAGAGGCTTGGAGCAAGAGCACCATTTTGGTTTTTTGATGCAGAAGGAACAAGGGTCGCCTGAGAAGTAGAGAACGGAAGGACAGAAGCTCTCAATTCCACTCCTACGTGCACCCCGGAGAAACGAAACCCCGAGCCCGTGCACACGCATACTCATTCCCGCACTTTCCACAAAAGCCAAAACATAGAAACAACCCAAATGTCCAGTGATGTATGAATGAATAAATAAATTTTGGGCTCAGTACATGATGGAAGTTATTCAGGTTTAAGAAAGAACAAAGTCCTGGTCACACTTCAACATGGATGAAACTCGAGACCATTATTTTAAAATGTGAAAGAAACCAGAAGCAAAGCTATGTGTGGTTGGTCCCCTGCATAGGAAACACCAGAATGGAGAACGTCATAGAGACCGAATGTACCCTGGAGTCTGCCAGGAGCAGGAGAGGAGGAGGAAATGGAGGAGACCTGCTTAGCAGGGAAGGGGCCTTTTTTTTTTTTTTAAGATTTTATTTATTTATTTGACAGACAGAGATCACAAGTAGGCAGAGAAGCAGGCAGAGAGAGAGGGAAGAGCAGGTTTACCGCTGAGCAGGGAGCCCAATGTGGGGCTCAGTCCCAGGCTCCTGAGATCATGACCTGAGCCGAAGGCAGAGGCTTAACCCGCTGAGCCACCCAGGCGCCCTGTGAGGAAGGGGTCTTACTTGGGAGTGATGAAAATGCTTTGAAAGGAGATAGCGATGGTGGTTATGCATTACTGGTACACTAAATGCCACTGAATTGTTCTTTGTAAAAGGGTTGATTTTATTATGTGAATGGTGATAGGTTATTTTTTAATGATGGAGAACGTTTGGTTTATGTGATGGCAGTATGGCTATGGAGGAAAACAAAGCTAGAAAGGCAGCTGGGGAATGGAGGTGAGGGGGAACATTTTTACATGCAGTCCCTGGGGAGGCATCTCTAAAACCTGAGTTTGGGTAGAGCCTAAGGGATGAGGGAACCCCATAGACATGTCTGAAAAGACCACTGGTGGCAGGAAACCCCCAGCAGAGGGTCCCGGAGTGCAGAACAGGGGGGCTGGTGGGGCACACACACCCGTAGTCCGATCCTAAGAGGGAGTTACAGGGGGTAACTGGGAACCACAAGGAGTCCAGAAGGCATCAGACAGAGGCCGGAAGGTGTGGGGAAATGAGAAATACAGCAAATCACATGGAAAACATTGAATTTAAGCCTTGTTTTTAAAAGCCTTGTTCTTAAGTGGGTTGCAGGGCTTTCACAACCGGGTTAAAACTCATTACCTATTTTAATAATGATCTAATAACTATAGAAACAGCATAGTTAGGTTATAAGCACTTTATTATATGTTGTTAACTTACTGTGTTTATCAGGACTCAATCTCTTCGGGCCCGGCCCCCCTCCAGGTGGGGACAGCCAGCATAGCCTGCTGCGGTGCAGAGGGAGGGCTCCGTGTGCCGCCCTGGGGGGGCCAGGCTTTCCTAGAGGAGCCAGAATGGCTTCTCCGGGCCAGGGCGGGGTGGGGGTGGGCTTTGAAGCCAGGAGTCCAGGTTCAACAACAGGGTGTGCCCCAGACATCTTGTCTGTGAATTGAAGCCGTTTCTACACATACAAACTGTGTGCTCCCCGAAGTAAACCTCCTGCAAGCTGAGCACCATCCTTCCTCATCTGCCCCGCCAGCTTCTCTATTCCTGCTCCTTCCCTCACCTCAGCTCTAAGCCACGGTCATCTGCCATCACTTCAGCACCTGTCCTTGCACTTCTAGCCTGCTTCCACTCCCCTCGAGTCTCCGGCTCACACCCTACGTCAGCCCCTCCCGGGGAGCTGCTGCTCTCTGCCCACGCGCCCACTGCTTCCGTCCTTCCATAGACCTCGCTCATTGTCCCGGCTGCTCTCTCTGCCCGGGACCAGTTCTGGGTGGAGGTGTTTCTCCTACCACCCTGCTTACTTTGCAGATTCAGAGAAGCAGGGAGGAGGATGGCTGGAATGCTGGTATGACCAGACAACTGGTCTGATTCGACCCCAGATGGTCCAGGTAGGTGAGATGTATTCAGGGAATGGTTAGATTCAAGATACATTTTAAAACTGAACACTGGATGTTCATCACCACAAAGGCCACAGTCACCAAAGTGTGGGAAGAGCCGAGATGCCCTTCAACAGATGAATGGATAAGGAAGATGTGGTCCATATATATAATAGAGTATGATGCCTCCATCAGAAAGGATGAATCCCCAACTTTTGTATCAACATGGATGGGACTGGAGGAGATGATGCTGAGTGAAATAAGTCAAGCAGAGAGAGTCAATTATCATATGGTTTCACTAATTTGTGGAACATAAGGAATAACATGAAGGACATGGGGAGATGGAGAGGAGAAGTGAGTTGGAGGAAATCGGAGGGGGAGACGAACCGTGAGAGACTGTGGACTCTGAGAAACAATCTGAGCATTTTGGAGGGGAGGAGGGTGGGGGGGTTGGGAGAGCCTGGTGTATTAAGGAGGGCATGTATTGCATAGAGCACTGGGTGTGGTGTATAAACAATGAATTCTGGAACACTGAAAAAATAAAATTAAATTTTAAAAAACCCTGAAAACCAACATTTTGGTTTAAAAAAAAACACAAAAAGTAAAAAGCAGATTACATGGTAATTCCAACTCTTAGCCAGATTTTTTTTTCTTTAACTGTTTATCACTTTGTATACTTTTCTCAGAATCATGTGTCCTCTACTGCTCTGATGATGAGCCCATGTAAGCCTTATACCCACAGAGCTTCCAACAGCTGGAAACCTAGGGGACTTCCTGGGCAGCTGTCCAGCCCCTAGGGCTTCCCATGTGTGGTTCCGAAGAGGAACCTGCTGGCCAGTCCATGCAGATTGTCCTGTGGTCCCAAATCCCAAGCACAGGCTCACTCCCTGCAGTTTGGGTCCACAGAGAACACTCCACTGAGCCTCTCAGAAACTCCCATTGTGACAACAGCAGTGTCACAGAGCAACGTGCAGGAACTTTCCCACCTGCCTCCATCTCTGGAGGTGGTGAGCACACTCCGTCTGCAGCCCTGTCCACTGCCAGAAATGCCCTCCCCACAGCTATCCCCAGGGCTCCTCTTTGCTGCCCTCAGGTTCTGTTGGGGACAAAAGGGGACAGACTAGTCCCACCCCTCTCTCAGGCCTTGCTCAGATCAGACCATAGCACTCGGCACCTAAGGGCGTGCAAAGCCATCAATGTCTGCTTAAACCTACACCCTTGTGTGCATCCAGGTCTTTGCCAATGTGATCCACACATGCGTGTAACATCTACTCCACTATGCAGCTGAGCCCTGAGCAACACGGGGGTGAGTGGTACTGACCCCCACTCCCAGCACAGTCAAAAATCCACATGCAGTTTTAGCTTCCCAAAAGTAAGTACTAAAACGTAAAAGAGCAAAAAGAATACAGTAAAAAAGTATTGCATTCTTACAATAAAGTGAGCTGGAGAAAAGAAAATGTTATTAAGAAAATCACAAGGAAGAGAAATACATGTACAGCCCTGTCTTGTATTGATTGGAAAATGTCTGCAGGGTCCTGGATCTGCACAGTTCAAACCAGTGTTGTCCAAGGATCGGCTGTTAGACAATGTTATGTAAGATATATGACATGTATATGCGTATGGGTACACTGACTATATATAGGTGTACCTGCACATTTGTGTTAGGTAGACTATGTATACACATAGATTTGTTCATCGTTTTTCTCCCACCTTTAGAATGCAAGCTCCATGAGGAATCTTCTTGTTTCGTTCATTACCAAGGTCCCAGCACGTAGAATAGATTCTGAGACACAGCAAATCCTCAGTCAATATTTGAAGAAAGAGAGAAAGGAAGGAGGGATGAGAGACAAGGAAAGGGGGAGGGGGGTGAGAGAGAGGGATTGATTCTGATTTCCAGCCTGGGGAACTTCAGCTCCTGGGTGATTAACACCCAAACTCGTTGCTGTAATGTCAGAAAGAAAGATAGACAGCCAAGATAAAAAGATACCTCAAATGGATAGCCGGGTTTCTAAACAGTGACAATTAAGGGGAACCATTAGGAAGTAATTTGGAGAGGCTTCCAATTGGTTGGGAGAGATTTTACTTAGAACAGATGGATATGAAATGTCTGAAACTAGAAACCACAGAAGACCAAGGACAATTAACAAGTGCGTAAGTGGTAAATGGCTTGAAACCCCATGATAGACGTTCATAAATGGGCACGCGTGAAAAATAAAGAACGCCCTGTGGAGAGAGTGAAACAGCCCCTTGCACCACTCCTATTAAAAGCCATTACCCAAAGCCGGCGATGATGTCGTTGTGTTAAGACAGAAGGCTGTAATTGTGTGATTGTGTGCAGCCCATTGAAAACCTTCCGGAGCAGAGGCAGGAGGCTAATTTGGAGCAGCGAGTGGGTTAGCATTCATTTCACAAAGTCTTCTCCCAGACACACATGCTACGTCAAAATGGACAGCCTTGCTCTAGCCCCACTATTCTCTTAGATATATTACCCACATTTGCATGCGTGTTTTTTTAGCTCCAGGCAGGGAAATATTTGTAAGTAACACCTGGTGCCCTGAAAGATACACAGTCTACTCTATCTCATGAACTTTATATTTTCTTTGCTCCCGAGTTCAATGAAAAGACTCCCCAGTGAAGTTTCATTGATTTACTATAATATATGCCTTAAACTCAGCCAGGGCATAACTGATTTCTAAACACAATATCCTGTCGATGAACAAAAGATGCCACAAAGTAACTGTCAAGTTCTGCTGACAGATCATTTTGCTCATGTTCTGGGAGACTTTTCTTTTTTGTAATTTTCTCCCCGAGTGTCTTCAAGATTGCCTGTATTGTGGGATAATCGATCATGTAATGTGTGCCATCAACAGAATTGGGGAAAAATACATCCTTTTGAAAAATCACATTGAAATTTAAAATCTGTAGTTTTCCTTCAAAGAAACTAATAGGTCTATGCTTCCAAGATAAAGTTCTTTCTGCAAGCTGTCAGGGGTCGGAGTGGAGGTGGAACATGTCCCTTATAGATCCGGTCATATCAATGAGAACATGAAAGTTCCCTCCCTTTGACCCACAGCTTCAGAACCACGGACAGAGCCTCCACTTCCAGGGACCCATGAGCTGGGACAGGTGGTTCATCACCTGCTCTCCGTGGGCGGGGGTGGGGGGGTACAGAAGAGCTCACAGCTGGTATCTTCCGGAAGTCTTTACGATCAACACACCACATGGGCAATCCATCCAACCAATGGAAGGGATTTTTTTGTCTTTTAAAGAAATCAGAAAGTCAGAGGACTTTCAGGACAAATCCCAAAATAAATGATGCTGAGAGCTTTGCATTGGTTCTGAGCCTTGCTGTGTGTTTGTTTCTGATAAGTGCAAACAGACACCAGCCTCCCAGAAAGATAAATAACTCACCCTGGAAGTTAGAAGGAGTCCAGTGGAGATCAGCCACCAACTGTGAATGTCATGGGACAAGCAGGAAGGATGGCTGTCATAGACAGAAAAAGCCCAAGAAGAAGCTTCTCGGGCCCCCATGGACAAATGCCTTCCCTGCCCTGGAGGGCTGGACCACATTGGCTTCTGACAACATGGGTCTGCTGTCACTGCTGCCACAGAATGGCCATGATACCCCTAGAAACTTCAATGCCCCTTGCCTGCCTCCTCAGCTCAGACTTCACATGTCCCTCATCCCACCCTGTTGGGCTCTCTGAGAGGCTCCGGTGAGAGTGGACAGCAGCACTGTTCCTGCTTCTGCCCTGGCACCCCACCCCTGCCACACCCGGCTCCCTCCCTGATGGGGCCAGGAGGTGGAGAGGCTCCTGCATGCCTTGCTCTGCTGATTTCTGCACATGATCTCCCATCCCCTCTGGAAAATGGGCTCCTGCCTGCCCCAAGTCTCAGGCATGTCCTCAAGCCAGACTGGTTCCTAGGTGTCCATCTGCTCTGTGAGGCTGAATTTCTAGTTCTATTCCAGAGCATTCTCCAGTTTCCTCTTCAGCAGGCTCTGAGGGCTCTGTCTGTGTCTAACCGCTTGCCCAGTGGTGAGGGTCCCCAGCCCATCATCTGACAGCCACTTCCCTGGAGCTGACTGGTAGCCCCAGTCTCCCCTGGATTTCTGCCATAATCTCCCACCCCCATCCTCTCTCAGACACTCTCAGCTGCCCTGCTGTGCACCCCGTAATTGCCACCATGTTCCACTGACCATCCGTGGGTCTCCTGGCCCCTTTCTCATTTTTCTGGCTAAAACTCATTGGTCTGAGCATGCCCCAGCTAGCTCTCACACAGGACACAAGACTCAGAACACTTAGAATTTCTGTGTCACATGTGGAAAAAGAATAAGGCAAGCAAATAGAGATAAATAAAATAGTCCAAATGCTTGCCCTGGTGATCTTCTGGTGGATGATGGGACCTGCTTATACAGAGTGGGCTGGACCCTGCGGGCCATCCATACACGGGACCCTCTGTTCACACTAAGATGACCAAAAGCCCTTGCCATTAGAATCACACTAGATAAAAAGCATATTATTTTTAATGTATTATGTTATTTCATTTATAACCATTTATATGAACATTTTACCATATGTTATTTTTAGCAACTGATCTCATTTATTGGGAAATTATAAAATCTCTCCTTGTCCAAGTCCTTCACACACTGCACTCCTTTCCCGTTTTCTGTCACCCGACTCACTTGCACACACACGCACACACACAACACACGCTTCCCTTGCTCTGTGCACTCCTCATTCTTCATAAATGAGATGTCTGCTCAGGTTGCTTACACGGGGCCTCTGTACCATGGCAGACGTGACTTCGAGGGAACACCGTGGCCACCATCACAGAAAGGGCACTGGATGAAAAAAAGACAATCCAGTACAGGAAGTTAAAGGCAAATGAAAGTCCGACTCAGACACAATCCCGGAATCAATAGGGGAGCGGAGCAAAGTGAACATCCCGAGGAAAAGAAAGGGCAAGCTTGCTACGGGGGTTCCAGTCCAGGGCTGCCCCTCATGATCTACTTGCAACCCATTAGGTCGGGGAAGGTGTCACCTTTGTTTTCAGAATCCTCAGAAACTGTATAGAAAGACCCCTAATACATGAATCTCATAAGTCAGATGCAGCACTTTAAAATGCCATGTTTCTATTTCATGATTTTTTTGGAGCTAGGTTACAAAAGCATTAAAACGAGTACTTTAAAATCACAAGCATGGGGCACCTGGGTGGCTCAGTGGGTTAAGCCGCTGCCTTCGGCTCAGGTCATGATCTCAGGGTCCTGGGATCGAGCCCCGCATCGGGCTCTCTGCTCAGCAGGGAGCCTGCTTCCTCCTCTCTCTTTACCTGCCTCTCTGCCTGCTTGTGATCTCTCTCTGTCAGATAAATAAATAAAATCTAAAAAAATAATAATAAAAAATAAAAAAAATAAATAAATAAAATCACAAGCATGACTCTGGACTATAGAGCAGAATTCCAAATGTAGCCCATTTCCGCATGGACCCAGCTAGTCAACCTACATGACCTCTGTCACACTGTGTGCCTTAATCCTGTTCCCCAATGCCCAGTTTATACAGTGTTGGATGTGAGGAGTAGGTCTAGCTTTAACAACACCGGTATCTATAGAAATATTCTATTGAAACGAAGACAGATCAGACATATCCTTAATATGGGCTGTCATGTCTATAAGAAAATAAAATAAAGAAAAGATAGTTGGGCACCTTCTGCAGAGCCAAGCTCAAAATTCAGAATGCACAAATGGAAGCTAAAGTTTGGAACTGCCCTTCCCTAATGACCCTCTGTCCTCCATGTCTGGGACTCTGAGCATCTTCTGGCAATGACAGGACATTTGTCTGATTGCAGGAAACGATGGGGCTCTTGCTAAGGTATTAGATGCTATTCTGTTGGCTGTGCAGTTAACTCTGTTCTACCCTCATCTTGCCATCTGGAGGTAGAGTGAAGCAAGGGGACACCTCTCTCAAGAAAGTGGGCTCTGGTGGGAGCCATCGATGACTGGTATTAATTAACCCTGTTTCTTCACAGAGGAGAGAACTCATGCTTCCTTTCATGTCTGTCCCCTTCACTTGTCCCCACAAAGGAGGGTGACCCGTCTAGGCAGCTGATTGGAACAATTATTGCAATGCCTGACCCTGTCTCGGCCACATTCCTGAGAGAGACCAGCATTGTCCTCTCCATCTCCCGTGACCTCAGGGCAGGCCCTGCCTTGTCCTGGGAAACCTGCCTCCTCCAGTTCCTCTGCCAATAGCTGGCTGGGCCAGAGGAATGGAGAGATAAAGGAAGACAGTGAAATCTGACCTTGAGATCCAGGGTCGTTCTGCACCTGTGTGGCCTTGTGTGGGCCACTCACCTGTCCATACCTGGGTATCCACATTGGCAAAATGGGTTCCGTAACCATAGCCACTCCATGCAGTCGGTGCCTTCTCCATGCCCCAGTGTTCCCATCAGTGAGATGAGGACAGTGACCATATCTAATTCACGGATAGGCTATGATGGGGTCACGAGTTTGTAAAGCCCTTTAGGAATGCCTGGCCTTTACCAGCTCTGTGTAAGTGCTACAATTATAATTATCTTACAAAATGATATGTTTGTTTCCTTTCTGGCTCCTGAGACTCCTTATCAATAAGTTCATAACAGAGAGGGGAAGGGACACTGTTGCTTAAGCCCCTTGCACCCAGTGAGGTTACTAACCAGAGGTTACCAACCAGTCAAAGGGCCTGTCAGCCACACCAGGCAAGGAAGTCAAAGAAGACAAGTGTACACAGACACAGGAAGGGGCCAGGGTTCAAGGAGTCAAAACTGATGCGTGAGTAGTTGCAGCACTGGGTGGTCTTCAGAGCCTCAACGGTTTCCTGTCTGGCCCTTTGCAGGAAAAGTCTTCTGACTCCTGCCCTAATTAGGCAACACCTTGTAGACCCCCACACCCCTCAGAAGACTTCCATCCCTGTCTACCTACTAAAATGTGCTCTCTGTCAAGGCCTGAGTTTAACAGCTGCCTTCTCTCTGAACCCTTGGCCACTGCTGCCCCTTCTGTACCTAGCACAGTCTGCCTGACCTCGGCCAGGTCATGGTAATTATCTCCTAGGTGTAAAAAATGGATAAGTGAATGTAACGCACTGAAAAGTTACTTCAGATCTTCATTCAAGTGGGACTTTCTGAAAGGTATCACCACTGTTACTAATGATCTAACTCCAGCTAGCATTTCAGCAGAAATTTAAAAGAACTACAGTATGCCAATCCTTGCTTAAGCAGGAAGTCTGGTCACTCTTGGTGCATGAATTGCCAGCCTTGTCTTCATTGACCACGTTGATACAAGCGTGCAGAAATGGTGTGCACTTCAGCGGAGCCTGAGACTATCTGATTCTCAGTTTCTGCTCAGGTCCCAATCTCATGGCTTGTGAGATCCAGCCCTGCATTGGACTCCATGCTCAGAGAGAGTCTGCTTGCGTATTCCTCCTCTGCCCCGTCCCTTGATTGTGCGTGCTCTCTCTCTGTCTCAAAAATAAATACATTTTTAAAATGGTGTACACTTCAGGTAGACAGAAGAAGGGCATGGCTGGGGCTTCTAGAACTTCTCAGCACTCTTATACTCAGTCACCTTCTCAATAGACCTGGTCCCTGAGAAGAATACTGTATAGATTTCCAGATCTACTTACAGATGACTGTAGTGTACACAAATAAAATAGAATCTGGTGGCTCCCTATCTCAACTTTACCTGCAGTCCACAGACAGACTTAAAAACTTGTAGGTGTTGGTCGGACCTCAGTCATGGGATGAACCCATGACAACAATGAAACGACAACAAACCACTCTGGGCATTTCAAAGCCTTCATAAGTCAGTTGGAGAAAAAGATTAACACAGCCACAGGTGATCCTCCAAAGATCTGACTTCCGTTTGTGACCGAAAAGACAAGCTTCTGGAAGTGACAGCAGACATTCCAAGACATCCTCAGTTCTCCTGCTGGTTTTTCATTTTGATCACAAAAAGGTGGTATTTAGTTACAAATAATCCTGTCGCATCTAGAAGCCGTCCATTCAATGATTACATACAGCACAGATATACCTGTCATTTTACCTCGTGTAAAATGTGCCCTGCGCTTCCCCACAGGCTCAATTCATCATTCTTTTCCCTGAATCCAAATATTACAAGTTGTGGTAGCTGATTTCTGAAGGTGAACCCCAACTGACCAGTTTCCCAACATGAGCACTCTTGTGTAGTCTCCCCCCCACAAATTTGGGCTGGCCTATAATTAATTTCATCCACAATAATGTTTTGGAAATGATGTCACAAATCTGTGCCTAAACCTTAGGGAGGCCTGATAGGTTCCCTTTTTCTGCTCTTGGGAGTTCTGAACAGTCATATAGGAAGTTTAACTACCTGGCTGGCACAGTAGTCCCCAGAAGGACCCTGGGCTGCATGGAGGGACACTGGGGCTACACAGTGAGACCTTGGGGCTGCATGCAGGGACCCTGGGCTGCATGCATGGACCCTGGGGTTGCATGGAGAGCTGAAAAGAACTACCAGTCCCAGCATCAGAGGTGAGCCTCCCTAGGACTCCAGCCCTGGCCACTACCAATCTGCAAATATATGAAAGACCAAAGTGAGAACGGCAGCAGAACCAGACCCTAGTCAATGTGTAGAACCACAAGAGATAATAAAATAGCTGTGTTTTTAGTGTTTGCACCAAAAGTGTGTTACACAACAATAGATGATCAAAACAACAGCAGGTGACCACAACAATGTGTATTGCTAGCTTGCACCTGACAAAGTGTTTTGTTCTGGACTCTCTGACAAAGAACACCCCTGAATGCTCTGGGAGAGCATGGAATAACTATTGGCAGACACTTTTCTGTCTGTGAGAAGTAAGTTAAGGAAAACAGTGAGCAATGAGTAAAGATAAAGGACTTACAGAACCAGTCGCTGTGAAGGTGACAGTTCTCATTCTTTCAAGCCAGCCTCTCAAGTACAGGTCCCTCAGCAGGAAAACCACAGCTGGAAGTTGGTCCTCAGCTTTGACAGGCTTGTCTTCGCACTACCAAGGCACGTGTAAAATCCCAAGTATACTGGTAAGCACAGGATCAGAAAACAGATCTCATGAAGTAATTGAAGGCTTCTCAAAACTGCATATCTAGAAAGTTTTGGATCACATTCCACATGGATAAAACATGTTTGTATATCACTAATGCACATGCGTGTTGTGTTTGTGTCAGCGCCACTGCATTCATGTGTTACATATGCTATAAGTAAATACTAAAATGAAACATACAAAGAGGAATGCCAGCAGAAGTTCTTTTGTTTTCCTCACACACCCGCCATATTGCTGTGTGTCCTCGTGGTGGAGATCCGCTCCAGACTAGAGGATTATTCTGTTCCACGTGCAAGTGCTGTGCATGTTTCAAGTGACCAAGACATCTGTTAACAACAACAGTAGGCTTTCTTTCTCCAGTTGATGAAAACTGATAAAGTTTGACTCCTTAATTCCTTTTTCTAAATCTCTCCTTTATCAGCATCAGAATCTCCAGCTCATTCCATGGGCTTTGCTCCAGTTGAGCTGATGACATTTGCTCCCCCCAAGACTGGCTCCATACCATAGCAGTCAGGTCTCAACCTTGTGGAACCCCAATCACACTCCCCAGAGGAGTCCTGGGATTAAGCCTGGAGGGTAGGGTGCCGCATGTATGCCTGGAGGTGGACGGTGCAATACAACACATGCAATACCTCAGATAGAACCCACAACTTCCTACTTTTGAGAATAGGATGGACTCAGAATGTGAGTTGGGTCCTTTCCTTTGCTACTACTGCCTGTCACCACTCTGCCCACTTCCTTTTTCTATCCCCTCCTGCTGACTGGGTGTGGAACAGAGGAAGCAAGGAGAAAGTTCTCTTTGAATAAACTTCTCTTTGTATAAACAGTTATTGAGACTTGTTAGCAGAATGCTCATTAACCCCATTCCTTGTAAGTCCCCAGAAGGGAGAGAACTCATTGCCCATTCCCAGGAACACTGAGATTTAGCATCCTGAAGCAAAGATGTTCTTAGTAAAGAAAAAAAGAAAACACTGAAAAATAAATCATCATCAACCAAACCAAAAAATCATTATCCAACAACATAAAGTGATCTCTTATTTAAAAAATCTTAATGAACCTACCAACTTAGGTTGAAGGATAAAATGAAAATATTTTAAAAATCAATTGAATGTTGTATACTCGCACTGAAACTTGGATGTAGAAATTAATATAAAAATATCAATTACAAGGTCATTAAAATATGTAATCCATAAGGATAAATCTCATAAAACATTGATAAGATCTTTACACTGAAAAGTGCAAAATACCACTGAGAGAAATAAAAAAGATCTCCATAAATTGAGCTATATACCATGTTCATGGATCAGAAGACTCAAAATGTTACCAAGTCAATTATCCAGAAGTTGATCAATAGATTCAATGTAATTCTAATTAAAAAAAAAACAAACTAATGTTTTGTACAGTCAAAAGGCTGACTGTGAAATTGATATAGAAATGCAAATAACCTAGAAGATATAAAACAATTTAGAAAAAAACACAATTGAATTTCCCACAGTGCTTGATTTAAACACTTACTATAAAATGACAGTAGTCAAGACAGGTATTGGCATACATATAGAGAACAATGAAACAGAAGATAAACTTGAAAACTAGAACATACACATATGACCACCTAATTCTCAACAATACTAGGGCAATTCAGTGAGGGAGAGCACAATTTTTTTCAATGAATGGTGCTAAAAGACAGACATTTCTATAAAAAAATAAAATAAAATAAAATAAACCTGGTCCTCAAGTCATAAAGAATGAAGTCAGAAGAATAATAGGCCTAATTATAACAGCTACCACGATAAAATCTATAGATGAAAACACAGGAAAAACATCTTTGTACCTTTGGGTAAGGCAGGGATTTTAAATAGAATACAGAAAACACAAACTGTAAAAGAAAAATGATTATGTGTTAGATTTTATCAAAATTAACAACTTTTGAATTAAAAAACATTAAAAAAACAAAAAGGTAAGGCATAGACTGGGAGTACATGTTTGAAAAATATATATTCAGGGGCTCCAGGGTGGCTCAATTGGTTAGGCATCCAGATTGATTTTTAGCTCAGGTCAGGATCTCAGGGTCATGAGACTGAACTCCATGTCAGATTCTGTCTTTGGTGTAGAGCCTGCTTGGGATTCTTCTTCCCTGTCTCTCTACCCCTCCCCTTTGCTTGCATGTACTGTGTTCTCTCTCTCTCTACTAAAATATACATATATTATATATATTTTTTTATTTATATATTCAGTGAAGTGTTTCATTGCAGATCAATCTCTCTCTCTCTCTCTCACACACACACACACATACACACACACACATTCAAAATTAGGGGGAAAATCTAACTTTTTAAATTGGGCAAAAGATTTGGACATTTATTGCCAAAGAATATATACAATAGCAACTACATACAGGGAAAGATTCTAATCATTTTGAATCATTAGGGGAATGTAAATTAAACCACACAATGGTTAAAATTTAAAACACTGACAATACTATGTGATGTCAAGGACTTGGAGCAGTTGGAAGGGTCCTCTGCTGCTGGTGAATGGAAAATGGCACAGCCATTTTGGTGAACAGTCTGGAAGTATCTTACCAAGTTAAAAATACATTTACCATAAGATACAGAAATTTCACTCCTAGGTGGTTTCCCCAAAAGAAATAAAAGCACAAATCTGCAGAAAACTTTGTATCTCTTCCTACTAGCTTTATTCATTATAGTCAAAACCTGAAAATAGTCCAAATGTCCACCAACCAGTAAATGGATAAACATGTGGGCCATCCATACAATGATATATTCCTCAGTAAAAATGAATACATCACTGATGTACTATCATGGGTTTGAATCTCCAAAGCAGTATGCGAAGTGAAAAAGACAGGCACAAAAGGCAACATACTAGAAGAGCCCATTTACGTGAAAATCTAGAAAAAGCAAAACCATAGAGATAAAAACCACATCAGTGTTTGCCATGTGTGGGAGGCCAGAGAGGGATTTACTGATCACTAAGGGGTGCAGAGAAATGTTTCAGGAGGGAGAACATGCTCTCCATACCAGACCTAGCTAAGCAACTGCATACTTCTGTCAAAACTCACCAAATTGTACACTCAAATCTGGTGATTTTTTTTGATATTTATATATACTTCTTCTAAGCTAATAATAATAATAATAATGCTGCAAGTGGAATTTGATCTATTTTTTATCACATTTTAAAGAATCTGGAAATATCTTCAGGCTGTCAATAGTGATTATCTCCAGTGGATTTTTGTTCATTCTTGTTTTGTTTTTTTTTTTTTTTTGCTTTTAGATAAATGTGCCCATCCCAGATTTCCAAATAATTAATATTTAATCTTAAATATTATTATGGTTTTTCATTATCATAAATCTTAATTAATTATATTTTGGATTGAAAGTGGGCAAGAAGGTTGCTCCCATTTTCTCTGACCACCTTTCTCTATCAATAAATATCTCCCCTGTAACCAGGATGATGGAAATAGAGTACAACTCTACTCTCCCACCTTCTTCATGCTAGTGGGCACCTGCCAAAACCCTCTTTCTTCCTCCATGTCTCCTTGCTTGGAGCTTCAGAAAATACCAAGAATGAGAGAGTGTCAGCAAAGAATCACCCCATCTCATGGCCTTCATACCACATAAACCACTCCATTTATGAACCTTTCCACCATACACCTAACATCTAAACCTCCCCACCACATGGACCCTACTCTATAGATAACTCCCTCCTTATGGACCTCCCCAACCATGGATCACTCCCACCCCATGATTCTTCCCACACCATGGACTTCCTGACCTCATGAACCTCCCCACTCTATGGACAGCCCCCACCAAATGGACCTCTCCAACCATGGATCACTCCTACCCCATGGACCACCCTCACCCCTTGGACATCCCCATGGATGGACCTCCCTACCACATGTATGATCCCACTCCATGGACCACCCCACTGATGGACCAGTCCCCCATGGGCCTTCTCATCCATGGAACTCCCTGCTGCATAGCCATTTAAAGCCTCCATCCAGTCGGATCGGTGTTCTTTTAACTCTTCATGGGTTTTGCCTCCCCTTAATGTTCCAAATGCCAACATGTAGAGGGTAATCTCTGGGACAAAGCAGTGGTCCAATTTGTTCCTCTTTATGTTGTGAACAGCACCACATAGAAAGTTCTTTCACAGAAACCTATTTAGGAAGATAAAGTTGGGGATGAACAGAGAGAGATTTCTCTCATTAGGCAGCAATAGTCACTTACTATAAAAGGGCGCCTGGGGTGTGGGGTTTTCAAAGGAACTGGTAGCCCCACTAATGAGTGCCATGCTTGCTCTGAGTTGACATCTCCATGGTCTGATGCCACATTACCCTGGGATCTGAAGCCACCAGTAGGAGTGAGGAGGTGACCCAGATACAAAGGTTCAAAGTTATCTTCTCCCTGGACTTTCATCCAGAACCAAAATTATTCTGTAGAACACTGGGACTGCACGTGGTGGTTTCCCCCATCCTGTCTGGGTTCCTCAGCAAGTGCATTTCACCCAATCTAAGATTTATATTTCTCATCTCAAACTTAAAGCAGAAAATGCTATTATCTTCACTTGAAATATAGAAAATCTATGGCTCTCATGTATTATAGAACTAGCCTCATTCATACAATAATGAAGTAATTTTGATTCAACATTCACTGTGTACTCTTTTTGTGAAATATGGCCTACTGTTGAAGGTGTGGACAATGTAAAAGGAGTGGAGACTCAGGACACACACTCACAGAGGCACATTCACAACACAGAGATACTCATACAGACACACAAATGCATACAGGTGCACACTCACACACGGATGCCAACTCATACACGCACACTCACTGGCACACACTCACAGGCTCACATCCACTCACACTCACAGGTGTGCAATTGATGCACACTCACTCACAGACAAACACACACACTCACCAATGCACACATTCACCGATGAACACAGGGATACACACTCACTCACCAGAGGCAAGCATGAGTCTCTGCCCTGTTCCCCTGCAGAACTGTAAGGAGAGGGTAGGAGTGTCAGCTCAAGGGCTGGCCACCTGGGGTGGCAGCCTGGCTCTTCGATGGACCCAGAGCAAACTTCCAGAGCTCCCTGGACCTCTGCTTTCTCATCTGTCAAGTGGGGCAATGGAGGAAGGAGGACGGCAGTTAGAGAAGCCGGCCCCACAGAGCCAACCCAGGAGTACCTGAATGTGGCCAGTGGTGCCTCCATGCTGAGACGAGGCTCTGGACACTCCTTGTGGGGCACACACTCAGTAGCTGTCATGGGAAGTCAACCTCAGGAGCTGGAGGAAAGGTCTGGCCCCTGCAGGTGCAAGTCCAGGGGCAGGGCTGGCAACACCCAGCCGTCTACTCGCTGAAGCCCCACACTGCTGTGAGCCATTCTCCCATCTCCCATCAGTACACCAGAAAGCCCACCGACAGAGAGCTCGGAACCGTCCACATGGGACCAGATCATATCTGTCTCATCCCTCCTCTCATCTTTGGGCTGTAGTTGTAGGGAAGAAGGAACCAGGCCCCATGCATTTGGGGCTGCAGGCCTCCAGAGCTATGAGACAATACAGGTGTGTCACTTGAAGTCACCACCTCCGTGGTTGTTACAGTGGCCTGGGCAGGAAATGCTCCAGAGGACATGCTGTGCCCCCTAGTCCGGCCCATCTGAGGCAAGGACATTACAGCCTAACCTAAAAGCAGGTGGGAGCCACTAGGTTTATGAACCATATCACATGCTAGCAATCCCTGGGAGATCACAGACGCCGTGGCTGCCTTTGTTCCCGGAGGTGAGGAGAGTTACTGCCCTCCGTGCCTGCCACCTCTTGTGGGAGAGGCAACCTCAGAGGCAGCAGCCACACCACGTAGCAGGAAGGAGTGAGAACCACACCGTGGCTGTCTCAGTAGGCTCCTGGGCGTGAGCTATATGTGTATGTTAGTGTGCCAACAACCGTCCCATTATCCCAGTTCCAGTTCACACCCTGCCCCTTGGCCTTGTTACCCAAACCTCGTGGCTCTCATGTCCAGACATCCCCCTCTCTTCTAGGGAGTGCTCTCGTAGCTCTCAGCCTGGGTTACTGCTTTCTGCCCTGGCAACTGCAATGTCTACGCGTGTCATCAAGCAGATGCTGATAAAGCCACAGGCCGAGCTGGGACGTCGTTACAGTGCCAGAGGAGTGTCACGGTGGCCCCAGGCTTCCTAGCTCCTTGCGGGCTGTGAATCGATGGAGACCGATGTCTCCAAGAGATCTTCTCTCCACTGTTCCCTGACTCATCTCCCAGCCCAGTCCACCTCCATCTGCCCGAGTCCTCGCCTGCACCTACAGGCCTCCTGAAGAGAGTAGCTTTTCTTTGCAAAAGCTGACTGTGAGAGTCAGGCGTGTTGAACCAGTTGCTTATTTTAGGGAGAGATACACACTGTCCACATCTGCAGCAAGGCCTCCATTCAGCCCACCCATGTCAGGGCTAGTGTTCCCTCAGCACAGCTACTAATTAGGAAGCCAGTCTGTGGAAGCAACAAGGGAATAATAATTAAATTGCTGGCAGGTGATTCTAATGAAATAATGCAGGTGTTTAAGAAACAAAGAAGCAAACAAGTCTAATGGTTTGGTGGAACTAGGTTGCAGAGGGGTCGCGGGCCCTTCAAGCACCATGGCCACCCCAGTGCCTAGGAGCACCTCTTTACCCTCGCAGGACTTGGCTTGTCCATCCATGTGATGGACACACTCATGGCAATCATCTCAGCTCCAAGTTGGACTAAGAAAGTTGCTTGGGCAATAACAGTAAAAAGTTTAGAAAACCAAAACGTTCTGATTTAGGAATCATATAATCTGTTAAATATTTTCAAATCACCAAAGTTAAACTTAAGTGTTGCCCTTAAAACCCATTGACGAGCTGGACCATGGAAACGGGGGACATCTGCAGGAAGAGGGGTGTTCTGTGGCTCCACTCCACCATCAACATTAACCCTTGCATACAATTGAAGTGTTGGTTCACAACGGGACATTATTCTACCCTAGGGGATATTGGACAATCTCTGGAGACATTTAGTTCTTGTTCTTGTCTTTGTTTTGTTTTTAAGATTTTACTTATTTGACAGAGAGAGACACAGCAAGACCGGGAACACAACCAGGAGGAGTGAGAGAGGGAGAATCAGACTTTCTGCTGAGCTGGGAGCCCAATGCAGGACTCAATCCCGGGACCCTGGGATCATGAACCGAGCTGAAGGAAGACGCTTAACTACTGAGCCACCCAAGTACCCTTTTTTGGTTTTTGTTTTTTAATATTTTATTATTTATTTGACAGAAAAAGACACAGCAAGAAAGGGACATTTAGTTTTTTTAAGATTTTATTTATTTGTTTGTTTGTTTATAGACATAGAGTGTGGGGGTGGGCTGGGGGCAGAGCGAGACAGAGAATCCCAAGCAGAATCCATGCAGAGCATGAAGCCTGATGTAGGGCCCAATCTCAGGACTCTGAGATCACAAGCTGGGCCAAAATCGAGAGCTGGCTATTTAACTGACCGAGTCACCTGGGATCCCCTGGAGACGTTTTTGGTTGTCATTTGCTGTGGTGGGGCCTGCTAGTAGCCTGGACTGGTGCATGCCATGGGTGCTGCTGAACATGCTGCAGCACACAGGACAGACCCAGAGCGAAGATTTATCTCACTCAAAATGGCAGTAGTGCCACAGCAGAGAAACTCTGACTAGAATGACCTCCCCTCTCATTAGCCTTCTGTCTCTCGAGGGTCCTGCTCGATCCTTGGGTTGTGCTGGAGACCACGCTCCTGATCTGGACCGAGAGAAACACCAGACCCACCGAGTACCTGAGAGATGACAACCTCCCAGCCTTTGAGCTTAAGAGACCCCACATTCATGCTATATCAGCTGTAAACTATAGAGAAATGTCTTGGGAAATGCTGAGTAAGGAGGGGAGTAGAATGCAATATTCTTTCCAGACATGAACTACCTCACATCCTGGAACTCTGTTCTACCAACTGACATCCACTCCATCTGTGTGTTCATGCAGATGAGGGCAGGAGGGAATGGAAGACAGAATCCTCTGTGACCCTAACAAGATGGCGGCCAAGGAAGGAGCTGGAGTTTTGTAGATGACTTGGAACATCCTTTATGCAACTTTCACTTATCAAGCACCAACTGTGCATGACCCAGGTCCCGAGGAAGAACCAGACATGGTGGCCCTCTGTCAGTGAGCTTGCAGGCTAATGGGGAGAGAACATAAACCATGCATACACCATAATGGCTACGAGAAACCAAGCTGTGTGAGAGGCCCCAGGAGGGATGTGTGCAGTTAGGCAGTCTCCTCAGATATGGTGAGATCCAATCTGCCAGGGACAGGGGCATCAATATATGAGGTCAGCATGAAGAAAATTCCAATGACACAGGCTGCTGGCACGAAGCAATACATTATTCGAGTAACCTGGGTCCTCTTCCCACCCTGGTTGTGCGTATCTCCACATTGTGTAAGGCTGACGCACACCCATACTACCTCCCAGCCTTCCGCTTAGGGCTGGGGCATCCGAGAACACAGCTGCCAGGCCCTGGTGGGCTTCACCCCTTCCTGAGGACTCGGTCTGCTATCACCAAGAGCCACCCAGCACGTTCCCACCAACTCCTTACAATGGTGGCATTTAGTTCATGGCTTTGCCTGCTCCCCCCAAACAATGCTGGCTTTGGAGCCTGCCCAGATCACTTAACTAGAAAAAAACACACAGCTAGAAGAAAAGAAAAGAATTAAAAATTGAGAAGAGTTGAAATGGGCAGCCATCCATGGGGCGGTCCGTGTTTCAAGACAGCTTTATCTCTGCAGTTCACACCCTTTGGTTGTGAGCAATTTCAAGGTTGATGGGGTAGCAAGTGCCAGACATTCTTCCTGGCTGGTGTTGATCACTCCCTCTGTTGTCGCAGGGCTGCACCGGTGGTTTGGGAGGGAGACAGCTTCTGCTCATCTCCCTCCTCATTAGGTCGAATCAAGCTTTTCTAGGGCCAGGGCCTGGATCCCGACTAGAAAGCCCTCCATGCCACTGTGCCATTCTGATGCACGATGCTCCTGTGTCTGCAGAACCCACTAGAACAAAGCGTCTCTATGGGGGGAGAGAGAGTCGAACCTGCTGGTCCCCAGCCCTCGCCCACCTTGCTAGAATGTGATAGATTCACAGCTTCTTCCTGCCTCTGTACTGTCACCTTTGCAAGCCTTCAGCCCTGAGACTAAAAAGTGTCGGTGACCCTGGGCAGGGAGAGTGGTGGGTGGACCCTCATTCTGTCCAGGCCCCAGAGTGGGGCCTTACGTGAGCTCCCAGCCTCCCTGGTCCCCGCTTCCCCAGCGGCCACCTGAGATGATTGATGGGGAGGACCCGCGTCGCGTCCCGGAGCTCCACAAATGCATAACGTCCTTTCATCCTAACACCAGCTCTTCCCTCAAAGCCGGCAGCAAGGGCACCTCTCCATGAGGGTCTGTCCCCATGGCCCCTGAGCCCAGACTATTAATGACTGTAGGTTTCAGACTTCCAACAAGACCCGTGCCCACATGGAGCCCCGCTGCCCACACGCCACGGACTCCGCTGGTGTCCTTATAATACATTGTGATCTGCCATTTATCGGTCACTTCCTGTGGATTCTGAAGCTTTTTACTGAGAGAAATTCCAGGGACAGAAATTGTACACATAGAGGGAAAGGTCTCTGAGGAGGCGCCAGTGTGAGCACGGCTTCCTCGGAGCCTGAGCCGTGGGGACAAAGAGCAGTTTTAACTCTACATCCCCCTGCAGACTGGATTTTGGGTAAGAAGGCGGGGCTCATGTATTATTAGGTATGTGTATGATATACACATACACACGCGTGTACTTTATACACCATCTCATGTGTAGCATGGCCGTTTAAAAGAAAGAACAGAAGAAGTTCTGGCACATTCTGACTGTTCCACGGTTAGAAATAAGTGAGGAGACCACCCATCAGCCCAGGAAGCCGTATTTGGATTTTAAATGGGCCTTAAGATTAGTAATGATGAAAAGATGTCAGAGGCAGCCTTTCCCACTTAGGGGCACAGCCTGAGGCATCATTTCTTTGGCGTCCCCTTGAATGCTCTAAGGGAATCAGGGGATGGTCAGTGGCCAGTGCTTTGTCAACTTCTGGACAGCTGGACCCCAGGACCTGGGCTACAGAGAGGTCAGCTCCACAGGGGCCTGGCCCCCAGCCCAGTGTGGACCCCACCCTGAGCTCCCACAGCAGCTTCCCTGCTGCATCCTGAATGCAGGACTCTGACTCCCTGACAACCCACCAGGTGCTTGGCTTTTCCCTTCTCCCTGAACCCAAGGCCTGCTTCCCCTGTCTGATTTCCAGGCTCTGGGGGACCCTCTCTGGAGGGCCATAGGTTCTGAGCCTGTCTTTGCCACCAGCTGGCTGAGGTCTCGGGCCAACCAAGGGACCTCTCTGAGCTACATCACCTGGTGAGAAACAACAGCCGTGTCCCATATCCTTTGTCTCCCGCAGCAACAGCTAACAGCCAAGAGCTAACCAGATGAAGTCTGTTCCAGAACCCTTGGGAGGACAGTGAGGAGCCTCAGGTAACCATCACGTACATTTATCTACACCTCACTTCTCAAAGGACATCTATGATTTCTTCTTAATCCTGCTACGGGTTTGCCCCCTGGGTGGGATCTTGAGGATTTATCTCCACCTCCTCTATCTGCGCCCTACCACCACAGGAGCCAATGGGAAAAGCCCCTTCCTCTTTCTTTTTCAAGGACAAAATAAAGGCAGCCCAAGGACTAAGCCAGCCCCAAATCCCAAAGGAAATAATAAATATTCTCAGAAGGAACCAATTAATAAGAGAGTGAGTCAAAGTACCCAATACTGGCCAAGCTGTGTTATATCATCAAGCCATGTTTTATCATCCAGCAGACACAAGGGCTCCAGAATTGATCAGGAAAGACCTCAGGGGCCACTTAGAATTCCAGACCAAGTCTAGACTTCATTGTCCACTTGAGGCTGTGAAACAGCCGACATCGGGGCTGGAAGCACAAGGCATTTACTCATCTGGTATTTACTGAGGCTGTGCTGGATGCTGGAGACACAGCTCAGACGCAGGCAGAGGCAGAAGTAGGTACAGGCACTGCACTTCACACCGGGTAACGCTGAAGAGCCTGTGGGTGTTAATTGATTGAGTTATTCATTCATTCATTCATTCATTCATTTGTTCATTCATCAGAGAGTTCTCATTCGGTGTCCATGGACCATGCATCAGCTCCCCTTTTAGTCTCTGTATTTCTCTTTTCCCATAGGACTGATCATCTTCTAAAATACAGATTACTTTTTATTATTTATTATGTCTCCTTTAATTGTCTGTGTTTCTCTGCTGGAGCATAAGACCCCAGAAGACCTTTGTCTGATTCACTCACTGATGTCTCCCCAGAGCCTATTGTAGGGCACATGGAAAGTGTGGGTAAATATTTCCTAATGAATTCAGTCCCTCTCCAAGGCTGCAACACAGACACAGGCTTCAGCACACCTGGACTGCAGGGGTCTCTTTCTTTCCACCTTGGCTGGGTCTCTTTGAGGCCGACCCTTTGCTCCTGAGTTCTGCAGCTCTGCTCAGCCCTTTTGGACAGAAAGTGTGGACACCTCCTGAATGTGGTTCATCCTTATGGTGCTGCCTCTGCCCATGGTCTACTGGGGCCAGCATCCCTACACTGCCAGTCTGGGATGGGCACTCACATGCCTCCCTGGCATGTACTTCCTGCCAACTTCCCTGAAGGTTCTGAGCCCCTGGAGGAAAGAAGGGCTGGGAAGTGGAGAGAACGGTAATGGGAGGACCGAGGAGCGGAATTTGTGAGGGGTATGTCCGGTTGCAGGCAGGCACTGAAATGTGGGCTCACAGGGGGCAGGAACACTGCTCCTGGCTCCTAATCACATATCAGCAAGGAGCTCCCCCCACCCACCCACCTCCACCTTTGAAGGCAAGTAGAACACAAAGCCACTTTGTCTCCTGTCACCAGCCCCTTGTTGACTTGTTCTGCTGTCCATATTTCTGCTTGCCGATTAGCCAGTGTATGCTTAGCTCTGGTCAGAGAAGGGATGCCTCAGGAGAAGGAGATCTTGTGTCTTTTCACCTTCCTGCCCATAGATGGTGGGGGGGGGAATGAAAGACCATACATCTGCTTTCAGGACCAGGAGGAACTGGCCATGCATTCACTGTAGTGTTACTGGAAAAGAGGAGGGATGTACATATATATTCTAGTCTCCTGTCTCATGTTTTTGAGCACAATTCATAAAGAACCCCCAAACTACTAGAACTCATACAGAAATTCAGTAATGTGGCAGGATAAAAAATCAGTGTACAGAAGTTAGTTGCTTTCTTATTCACTAACAATGAAAATATAGAAAGGAAAATTAGAGAATCAATTCCATTTACTATAGTACCAAGAACCATAAGATACCTGGGAATAAACCTAACCAAAGAGGTAAAGGATCTGTACTCAAGGAACTACAGAACACTCATGAAAGAGATTGAAGAAGACACAAAAAGATGGGAGACCATTCCATGCTCATGGATCAGAAGAATAAACATTGTTAAAATGTCTATACTCCCCAGAGCAATCTATACTTTCAATGCCATTCTGATCAAAATTCCACTGACATTTTTCAAAGTGCTGGAACAAACAATTCTAAAATGTGTTTGGAACCAGAAAAGACCCCAAATCACCACGGAAATATTGAGAAAGAAAAAACTGGGAGCATCACATTGCCTGATTATAAGCTTTACTACAAAGCTGTGATCACCAAGACAACATGGTACTGGTACAAAAACAGACAGATGGACCAGTGGAACAGAGTAGAGAGTCCAGATATGGACCCACAACTCTATGGTCAAATAATCTTTGACAAAATATCCAGTGGGAAAAAGGCAGTCTCTTCAATAAATGGTGCTGGAAAAATTGGGAGGTTATGTATAGAAGAATGAAACTCGACCATTCTCTTACACCATACACAAAGATAAACTCAAAATGGATAAAAGACCTCAACGTGAGGCAGGAATCTATCAAAATCCTAAAAGAGAACATAGGCAGTAACCTCTTCGACATCGGCCACAGCAACTTCTTTCAAGACATGTCTCCAAAGGCAAAGGAAGAAAAAGCAAAAATGAACTTTTGGGACTTCATCAAGATTAAAAGCTTCTGCACAACAAAGGAAACAGTCAACAAAACAAAGAGGCAACCTACGGAATGGGAGAAGATATTTACAAATGACAGTACAGACAAAGGGTTGATATCCAGGATCTATAAAGAACTCCTCAAACTCAACACCTAAAGAACAGACAGTCATGTCAAAAAATGAGCAGAAGACATAAACAGACACTTCTCCAAAGGAGACATACAAATGGCTAACAGACGCATGAAAAAATGTTCATCTTCACTAGCATCTCAAAAAAAAAAAAAAAAAAAAGAAAAAAAAAGAAAAAAGAAAGGATGAATACCCAAGTTTTGTAGCAACATGGACGGGACTGGAAGAGATTATGCTGAGTGAAATAAGTCGAGCAGAGAGAGTCAATTATCATATGGTTTCACTTATTTGTGGAGCATAACAAATAGCATGGAGGACAAGGGGAGATGGAGAGGAGAAGGGAGTTGAGGGAAATTGGAAGGGGAGGTGAACCATGAGAGACTATGGACTCTGAAAAACGATCTGAGGATTTTGAAGGGGTGGGGGGTGGGAGGTTGGGGGCACCAGGTGGTGGGTATTGTAGAGGGCACGGATTGCATGGAGCACTGGGTGTGGTGCAAAAATAATGAATACTGTTATGCTGAAAAAATAAAAAATTTAAAAAAAAAAAAGAAGTTTCAACTGGGAAAAAAAAAAAAACACATTGAGATATCACCTTACACCAGTTAGAATGGCCAAAATTAACAAGACAGTAAACAACAAGTGTTGGAGAGGATGTGGAGAAAGTGGAACCCTCTTACGTTGTTGGTGGGAATGCAAGCTGGTGCAGCCACTTCAGAAAACAGTGTGGAGATTCCTCAAAAAAATTAAAAATACTCTATGACCCTGCATTCACACTACTGGGTATTTACCCCAAAGATACAGATGTAGTGAAAAGAAGGGTGAGCTGTACCCCAATATTCATAGCAGCAATGGGCAAAATCACCAAACTATAGAAAGAGCCAAGATGCCCTTCAACGGATGAATGGATAAGGAAGATGTGGTCCATATATACAATGGAGTATTATGCTTCCATCAGAAAGGATGAATACCCAACTTTTGTTTCAACATGGATGGGACTGGAAGAGATTATGCTGAGTGAAATAAGTCAAGCAGAGAGAGTCAGTTATCATATGGTTTCACTTACTTGTGGAGCATAAGGAATAACACAGAAGACATGGGAAGATGGAGAGGAGAAGGGAGTTGGGGGAAATCAGAGGGGGAGATGAACCATGAAAGGCTGTGGACTCTGAGAAACAAACTGAGGGTTTTGGAGGGGAGGGCTGGATGGGGGGGTGAGCTTGGTGGTGGGTATCATGGAGGGCACGTATTGCATGGAGCACTGGGTATGGTGCATAAACAATGAATCTTGGAACACTGAAAAAACAAAATTAAGTTTAGAAAAAAGATTTTTTTTAAGTTTTATTTATTTATTTATTTATTTATTTATTTATTTATTTAAGGGAGAGAAAGGGAGAGAGAGAGAAAGTGAGAGAGAACAGGATGAGGGGGAGAAACAGAGGAGGAGAGAGAAGCAGGCTCCCCGTTGAGCAAATTACCTGATAAAGGGATCGATCCCAGGACCCTGAGATCATGACCTGAGCCAAAGGTCATGGAGCCACCCAGGTGCCCCTTAAAGAACATTTTTGGTAAATGAAAGAAATAATTGTGCATTGAGGACTAGAGGAAGCTACTGGCTTGGGATGAGTCAGGTACATCTGACGTCTGAGAGCCAAAAAATGGCCTGGACCCTGGGGGGCCTCTTCCAATGTGTCTTCCACCCCATTGCCACACACACAAATTTGGCAAACTTTAAATTATGCAAGAGGTAAACCACTGAATTAATATAACTCTATATTTTGTGGACTGATATCCTATGATTACATCTTTGAATTGGCTTAGATGGGCTTTTTTTTTTTTCCTTAACAGTGCTCAAGTTCTACCAAAAGGTTCTGCTATCAGACTGTTACTCTAAAACTTACTCTTGAGGCAGTAAAGATAAAAAATCTACAAATTAAATCCTAGCATGGACCTTCCACACTAACCTGCCTGCTCTCATTTCAAATAACAACAACAAACATGTAAAACCCACCACAAGCATTACTTAGTCCAAGACCTTACGTTATAAATTCCCAGGGTGACTCATTTAATCCTCTCAGAAACTTGAGAAGTTAATCACAGCCTGTAGTAGTAGACACAGTGGGATGAATGAAAATCTTTTGTTAATATTATATAGCGAGTTCAGAGCTGGGATTGATTTGGGGGCCTGATACCAAGAGCTGACCAGTGTCTCCCCGGGTCAGCAGCTCCATTTGGTAACATAGACTCTTACTTCCTTAATCAATGCATTCCGCTAATTCACGTTTAATAAGATGTATACATATTTCAACCATTCCTTTCTCCTTCTTCTCTTATCATTTATCACATAATTTGGAAACCAGATTTTACAGAAGGGACTGGGGTAGAAGCTGACCCTTTAGCAATGGGCTTCAGGTCCAGCATTCCAAAAAATAATATATTCAGGGGTGCCTGTGTGGCTCAGTCTGTGAAGTGTCTGCCTTTGGCTCAGGTCACAATCCTAGAGCCCCCCACTAGGGACTGAGCCCCACATTGTTGGGCTCCCTGCTCAGAGGGGAGCCTGCTTCTCCCTCTCTCTCTGTCCCCTGGCCCATGCTCTCACTCTGTCTATATCTCAAATAAATAAACAAAATGTTTTTTAGAAAAAAGAAAGAAAATATATTCAGCATCAGAAAGGAAATTCAAAAGGAACGTGTCTATGATTTGGTACAAGAAAGTGTTGGTACCTAGTGCATTTCGACTTGAACAAAACCTTCCTCTGTTATGTTTCTGAGCATCCTGGAAATGAGACTGAGACGGACTTGCTGTACCATGCTTATCCCGTGTGTGGAGGAGCTGGGGTGGGGGAGAATCGCTGTGTCTAAGAGCAGCCTCAGGAATCTTGCTCCCTGTATAGCCCTGGATTTGAAGACCGAGAGGAAGCCTTCGTCAATCAACCACAACAACAGGCAACATGATGTTGCTTGTAGAAAATCAACCTGGACTGGTTGTCATCTGAAGGCCAGCCGGACGGAAGGCATGTCCAGGGGTTCCCGGTGTGAGTCATAATGACAGTGCTATGGAGCCTTCATTTAAAACACTACCTCAACATCCTTGAACTTGTTTTGTGTTCAGTGTGTGCTCAGGGGGCGTGACGTAGAGGACTGGGTGTTATTAATGTCAGCAGCCTGACCTCAGCAGCTAGACTGCCTGGCTAGTCCCCGTGTAGCCACTGCCGTGTGACCATGGGCAAGTTATTTCACCTACCTTTGCCTCGTTTTCTCTCCTGTAAGATGTGGAAATTCCTAGGTTGCTTTGAGGATTAGAGTTCATAACGATGTCCGGGCACTGTCTGCATTTGCAGTTCTTAGCATGAAGATAGCACGGGGGAACATTTGAGTAGTCCTTTATTTTCTGAAAGTGTGTTACTTAAAAAAAGAAAAAGAAAAGATGGATGTTGAGAAGGTAATAAGGAATCAGGCAATGACAGAATAATGCCCAAGGGATCGGACGTTTAACCTGCATGGGGTTACTGAGGTCTTTCCAGATCCCCCTGAAGAACCTAGCGCCATGTTAATGAGTTAGCACATCAACAACTGAAGACGATCAACCATGGTTGATTAATTATCCCAAGAAGTCGAGCTTGGGAAAAATCTGCTGTGGAGAGACCACTGGGTCTTGGGGTTACAAGTCACTGACAACGGTGCGAATGAGATGATGTGCCTCATGGGGACAATGGCTCTCCTGCTGGGTTCTGCTCCATGGGCTTCGCATTCACCTTCCAACATCCAGCCACACGATATTCACATACAACCTCCACCAACACTCTGTGTTCAGGGTCTTCACCCTTGCCGGCCCTCCTGTTAGGGAACCACTGCCCTGTACTGTTTATCCAGCTACCACCTACCCATGCGTAAGTCTCAGAAATGGCATCACTTCCTCTGAGAGCTTTCACAGACCAGCTCGGTCCCATTCTACCTCCTGCCTGTCCCCTTTGCAGACACTTCTCAGTTACACTGAGCCAACAGTCCCAATGGTGGACTGTGTCTGGGCCAAGATGGCGCACGACACACAACATGTGAATATTTGTGAAATGAACTGTGAGTGCTCTCCAGCGAAAATTCACCAGGACTGAGCAGAGTTGCGTTTACTTGGCTTGTTGCAACAAGGGAAAACATGCACCATGGGGTGCTGTGAGGTTTCTCAGAAGGAGGGGATTAGAAAGGACTTACAGGATTTGAGCTTCTGTAGAGTGACTCTGGGGAAGTTTCCAGAATGTTGGACTTTGTTCTAGACTGCTGTCAGGATGGAGTAAATTTATGATGGGTACCTTAATAAAGCGTATGGTAGACGGAGGCCAACAGGCTAGCCCTGTAACTGTCCAAGCTCAGTCACACCTGTCAGCCGGGGCTGGGGACTCTGTGATCATGTCCATGGTTGGACATCATTCGTGTTGGTGTCTGTGCTCAGACATGGTTATGGAGTGGTTTTGTTATTTCTGGCACCATTGTGGTCACCAAGCACCCTCTGAAATGCTGCCATTCTGGAAGACTCGTATTCAGCAGGCAAACACCAACACCTGGCTGTTGGAAAAGGCCAGCTTCATGTGCACAGGGCTGCTTCTCTCTTTCTCAGAATAAAGCACCAAAGAAAGGTCTGTGCTGTCTTTCTTGCTCTGTCTCCTCCCTGTCTTCAGTCCGCTCTGACCTCGTCCGCAGACCTCAGACTGTTGATGCTGCTCTGGGTTTCTGAAATCTGGCTCCAGCAGAAACTGAGCTCGTGACTCTGCTCCCCTGGGGCCTGAGCTTACCTTCTGCTGTTCTGTTCTGACCTTTTGCTCCTTCCATCACTGCCTCTTGCAGTGTGGAAACCAACCTCGCCAGTATCAAAGGGTAACTTGTAGAGCTGTCCCTTGTGAACAGTTCTGCCACCACTTAAGTGATGGGGCACAATAAGCCCTACTCTAGGTACAACCAGACTCTCCTCAGCCCTCTGGGGTGGCTTTTCTAATGTGGAGAGGGCACAGCGGGACCTCCGCAGGCACAGCAGCATCCCACAGGCCTCCACCACACTTGTTTGCTCTTTATCTGTTGTATGAGTTCACTGAACTCGAGAAAAGTAATTGATTTATAAAAAATGAAGGCAAAACAGCTGCCCCACCCCACCCCATCCCCAGCTGGCTGAGGCGGAATTGAGCTGCTTGGTCCACACCCAGGACCCCCAGCCATGCGAGGAGATGTCAGGGTTGCTGGTGGGACTGGAGCAAGCGTGCTCTCCTGAGTGCAAGGGGACATCAAAGAAGGAGCAGAAATCTGAACAGAGTGTGGGCTGTTCCCAAGAATGCAGTGCAAACCGGCACCACGCCACACACTACCTTCTCCACCAGATGCCTAACAAGGTACCCAAGCCCTCCAGTTAGTATCTGCTAGACAGCTAGTGAGTCCATGCTAGGGTCACCCCATCGGTGCCCAACCAATGTGTATCAAATGAGGGAGGCTGGAGAGGGTTTCACTGGGTGTCCTTCCTCCTCAGCTACCACACATGGCCCCACAAACCTGGGCCCCTGGAAGGGTGACTTCATGGCTCCAAACACCCCATCTCTAACTTCCCCTCATTGCCACAGACAATGATCTCATGCTCAGGCAAAGAAGTCAGGAACAACTCATGGGAACAACCTCAACAATGTCACCACTCAGGGCTGTCGAGGATTAGCAAGTGCTTCCCATGGGAGGCAGGAAAGATGGCGCAGGGAAAGTAAGAGAGATGGCGCAGGGAAGGCCGGGGTCCATTTGCTTCGGAAGTGAACTTGGATTTGCTGCTTGGAGGCAAGCCCCATTCTGGAAGTACAGGCAGGTGAAGTCACAGACTGCTCTTCTCTGGACAGTGTGAATTAGAACATCGTTCCTTTGTGAGGGACAGGACCCATGGGAGCATGTGGAGCCCTCTTTCCGCCTTGCTATTCTCTGTCCAGACTGGGTGAGGCTGGAGAGGGAGGGGGAGGCCAAGCGGAGCTGGAGGGGTCAGGGGCCCCACATGTGTCCTAGGACCCTCTCCTCCCCAGCTCAAGCGCACAGTAATCCACTAGGGACTCCACACACACAGCCTTCCCCAGGGGCTTGAGGCCATGTCCCCAAAGGGGTGTCTGTGGAGTGGGGCACTGGCCAGGACAGAGAATTCCGCAAAGTGGATGGCCACCACATAAATAAGGAGCTGGACAAACCCCTCTATCTTTGCTGAGCTCGTCCAGAAGGCAAGACAACCACAGCAATAATCTTGTCCCCATCTGGAATCCAAGTGGGGCAAGCACATTCATCTGAGGTTGCCGCTTTTCAATTTTCTGTATTTTACAAGCAAGAATAAAGTATCTTTTTTTTTTAATTTTTAAAATTTATTTTCAGCGTAACAGTATTCATTGTTTTTGCACCACACCCAGTGCTCCATGCAGTCCATGCCCTCTCCAACACCCACCACCTGGTTCCCCCAACCTCCCACCCCCCGCCCCTTCAAAGCCCTCAGATTGTTTTTCAGAGTCCATAGTCTCTCATGGTTCACCTCCCCTTCCAATTTCCCTCAACTCCCTGGGTATTTACCCCAAAGATACAGATGTAGTGAAAAGAAGGGCCATCTGTACCCCAATGTTCATAGCAGCAATGGCCACGGTCGCCAAACTGTGGAAAGAACCAAGATGCCCTTCAACGGACGAATGGATAAGGAAGAATAAAGTATCTTAAAAAACCTGAATGACTTCATGATTTGCAGAGTATAGAGTAGATTAACAGGAACATTTCGAGACACGGGGAGGGCTCCCCTTCCCAGACTCATTAAGATGTCAAATGAGTTTCTCTGCACATTAGCACCCTACACACGCCCTGCAATGGAAAGATAAAATTAATTTATGCAGGTTTGTTCCCACACTTGAAATTTGGAACAGTCTGTGTTTCTCTGCAAGCCTTCCAGAAGGCCTCCGCTGATTTAGGTTGGAAAATACCTTTGATGTGGCGGGTGCCTGACCCAGAGGGGAGGGAAGTGATTTGGCTCTAGAATCATACACGATGAACTCCGGGTGTAGGGGAGAGAAAGCTCACATAAAGTCACGCATCCCATATGCTGTTCCTTTCAAGCTACCCACTTCAAATGTAAAAGATGGAATTTCCCAATATGCTGACCCTGGCGTGATGCTTCTGCTTCTGTTCAGTATTAAATTGCTTGGAGCTGAACTTCACAGGAAGCAAAACAAACAAAACCGCTTTCTGTAATTAGAGGAAACTCACATCCTGCCTGTCCCTCAAGGGGCATTTGGTTTCACTGGAATTTCTGTTCATCAAATTGGCTTCAGCCAAATATCTTGGTTTCAATAAGCACAACGCAGTTAGTTAAATTTAGGCAAACTAAGGCACACAACTTTCATGGGTTCTACCAATTATTATTATCGATCACTCCACTGATAGAGTGCTTCGGAAAAGTAAAATGGCCAGACCAGCGTTGTGTTACCATAGTGATACTCAAACACGATGGCATGTTTCCAGTGAAATGGACATTTCAGTAACGTGGAATGTGCCCTCCAGTGTTTTGTTCTGGTTGTTTTGTTTTGTTTGGTTTTGTTTTAGAGGCAGTTATTTGAATTCTCAAGGGAGCACATGGCACCTGTCCTGCCTGCATCAGTGCGGCTGACCTCGTATGCTTTTCAGGAAAGTGTTAGCCCTCCGTTGTTTGGTTCACAACCATTTTCATTAATTAAACACACCAGGCTCTGGGAAGAAATGCACGTCCTTTTCATTAAAAAAAAAAAAAAAAAAAGTTCAAAATGTCAAGACAAAAGGACTCTGGATTTATGCCCTAACCATCCACTCAAGCACTCAAGCAAAACATAGCATCCTCATTAAATAAATCCTTTGCGATCGTTAAAAAACATTTAACATAAAAAGCCTACAATGTTAAGCAAAACCAAACAAAAAAAATGGGCATTCTGTTGTAAACTAAAGTCAAATTCCACTCATAAGTATTGATTCATACATAGTTCTTGCTGTAAAATTTTTAAATATAAGTAACACAGCACTGTTTTCCTGCTAATTGGAGATGCTCCTATTTTGAAATACATGTTGCATAAAAGCTGCTTCAAGAACATACAAAAACAAAACACAAAAAGCAAAAACAGGAAGCTACATCTCCTCTCACAGATTATCTGTATTTTTAACCTGTTTCTTAAAATCCATTTCCCCATATATGTTCAGGGCTCCAATCCCACACCCAAGGGCTTGCCCAAGCCTGAAGCAGAAGAAACGTGCACTGTCCATCAGGACAGAGGATGGAGGCTGTCTTCCTGCTTCATTCTGTGACCCTGCATCCCAGCTTCCAGAAGACAGAGCAGAAAGTACCCTCGTCTCTGCTCTGCCGCGGGATCTCCTACCCATGCTCAAGAGCACACTTTAGGAAGAATGCATTGATTTCCTAGCTATTGACATGACCACGTGCAGGAAAATTTCTAAGACATCCTTCATCCCATAGAGACTGGTCATCTCTAATGGAAGATTTAATCCAATTTTAACCCAGTTTGGTGGAGGAAGCGGGAACGTCAATCCATCCAGAGTCTTCTGTTGCTTAAATGAAGGACCTCAAGAAGAATTGGGGTTGACGTGAGGGTGCGTCCTGGGGTATAGTACCCGTTCTGCCGGGGAAAGTAAGGTCATCTATGGGCTGAAGGATGGGGCTGGATGAGAAGTGCATCTCCACGGAGAAAAAGACATGGCAATATCCAAGGCCTGAAGGCGGAAGTGGCCAGCGAGGAGTCCCCTGAGGTCAGAAGGGCCAAGGCTGCTCTGAGGCCTGTGGAACTTTTTTGCTGGACGGTGGAGTCTTTCCTTCCTTTCCTAAGTCTAACATTGATTTCATTTCTTTTTTTTTTTTTTTTTTTTGCAGGTTCCCTGCTGAGCAGAGAGCCCGATGCGGGACTCGATCCCAGGACCCTGAGATCATGACCTGAGCCGAAGGCAGCCGCTTAACCAACTGAGCCACCCAGGCGTCCCTGATTTCATTTCTTGAACAAAACTCACATGCATGTAAGATTCCAGGGATGCATTTCTAGCTACGTGAGCAATCGAGGGCACTCAAGCGAACGTGGGAACACACCACACACAGCACAGCAGACACACACACTCCCAACCACACAACATCACATTCACACGTACTCACTCAAATACCACACAAGCACAACCACACACATTTACCCTCACAAGGGCACACTCCTTCTCACACACTCATGCATGCACACGCTCGAGCACACACCCAACACCCATTCACACACACTACCCACTATCATCGTCACGTCGTCCTCACCCTCTACAGAAGCCCCAGGGCCCTGGTAGTGAGTGATGACAGCTGTGGCTGCTCCATCCCATGAGACCAAGTGTGAGACTGAGGAAGAAGGAAAGTCTCACATGAGCTTCTGCAGCAGGTCAGGGAGCATGTCCCCTGCACCCAGCTCGGCATGCCCGCAAGTCACAGGTGAGGGAAGTGTGACTGCCCTGTGGGAGTGCACGCCTAACAGAGAGTCAGAGGGCAGAGACCTCACTGTGACGGCCGTCAAGGAAAGGACGGCTAGCCAAGTCTTGAATGTGTGATGGCGGCAAGACCCAGCTTGACACCTCGCCTCTGCCTCGGAGACACAGAGCCCTCTGCCTGGGAAAGAGGGCCAAAGGGCAAAGTCAGTGAGGTCAAGGCGCTGAGTGACACCTGAGATCCCAGAGGGCAGCGTTTCCCCAGAGAACCCAGATGATCTGCTCTGAGGTACTTGCACGAGTCACAGCGACCACCTGCCACTCCAGAGCTCCATGGAATCCCCTTCCTGGACCAGCCAGTGGCTGTGTCTCTGGGGTGCTGGCGGGCAAGAAAGCACCTGGAGGAGCCGAAGATGACGGGCAGCTCGGCCTTCCCCTCACCCCAACCCCACTTCTACCCTACACTCCAACCCCCACATGCCCAGCCCCCCACATCCCTACAGCCACACCTCCAACTCCCCCAACACCCCACACCCCAACCCCAACCCCTTACACCCCCAAGGCCCCCAGCGCCCTCCAGACCGCTGGCCTCCTGGGTCCTTGCTCGCTGCACTGAGCCGGCATCAACATTCCACGGCAGAAACCATCCATCCTACTGGCTCAAATTAAAGATGAGAAGATTAGCAAGTGTCTGGCCATAATTACCTGTAAATCACTTTTATTCCTCTGGTTCTCATTATTATAATATCACGCAGGACGAACCCCGAGTGATCAATAACTACAAGCCCAGCCCTGCTTCCCATGCTCCGCTGAGGGGCCCTGACTTCCCAATTCATCACCGTGGCTCCATGATTGCCTTTCACTTCTCACTGCCTCGTTGGGGAGGGAAGAAAGCCACTTGTCCCTGAGGGGGCCCCTCTCCATCAGCTGCTCAGTCTCCTGGGGAGCCACCTAGAAGCATCCCCTCTGGAAGCTGAGAGTCCCCCTGACGACGTCACTCCGGCATTCGGTCGGCCGCCAGATCTCCTCCTGTCCAAACCTCTCTGTCACCTGACTGTGTGCTGGGCCCTGTGGGCGCCGGGACAGCAGAGCTTCCAGCGTGGCCTCCCCAAGGAGGGATGAAGACAAGAGCCTGTCCATAAAGGGCCGGGTGCTGGTGATGGAGGGGTCATGGCTCCCAAACCCCCAGACTCAGAGAGGGCGAGTCACCGCCCCCAGGTCCCACTGAGGCATGATTTCGTGTCTGTCTGTGTCGCTCTAGTTTGTTCCCAGCAGCGCTTCCCAGCTCCTTCGGGGACACCGCTTCCAAAGCAGCTGAGAGGAAGCGTGTGGGGACCTGAGCCCTGGGCTGGGTTCCCCAGACACCTCCTGCATTTATGGTTTCTGAGGAGCAGCTGCTCAGAAGCGCACCCTGTCAGTGGGCAGCGTCTTCAAGCTCGGGGCCACCTTTCCCCAGCAGCTGTCCGCCCCAGGGGAGCAACGTTCCGGGGAGGGCGGAGCTCCTGATGGAAAGTCACGATCACAGACACACTGCCAATTTCACCACAGAGTCAGAACAACAGTGCACAGTTACTGCAAGAGTCTCTCTTTCCAAAATGCTAAAATAAGACGTAATGGAGTTCTAGTGCAGTTCTGTGCGAGATGGACACCCCCTGGGAAAAGGGCAGGAGACTTTTGTCGCTGCTTAGGAAAGGTTTATCTCAACAAGAGGAAGTTCAGCCTTGCCCAAGAGGTGGCAAGTTTGTGATGTGTGTCAAGAGCAGGAGGGAAATGTGACGAGACAGTTTATGTGAAGCAGCTGAGTTGCAATCCAGCCTCATTGCTCCGGGATGGAGAAACGAACCCAAGAGGTCAGCCAGCACGGCTGTGCCCTGGGTGGTCTTCCAGACTGGACAGCGCATGGCTCACAGGTGTTGAGGCTTAAAAGTTGGATCCAAAACAGGTGTGTACGTGTGTGTGGGTGTGTGTATGTGTGTGAGAGAGAGAGAGGCAGAGACACAGTGACATGTGTATGGGAAGATGTCCCTTGACTCTTCAACTTTCCATTACACTCAATAGCTTATTAGGCAGATTCTTGTGAACGTCCCTGGGACCCAACTCGGAAGCTTCTGCAGACCAGATGCCAAGTATGCTAGTGTCCACCCAGTACCTACAGCGTTCCAGGCATCCGGCGAGGTTCTGCAGACACGACAGGAACGACACTGCACCTGTATTCTCAGGATATCCAAAGCGTGCAAACTAAAAAATGCTCTAATGCCTAGAGTTTTCTGCATTAGATTCTTGATAAATCAGACACCTTTTTGATATAAAATTTAAGAGAAAAAAATCAGATGTTCTTATAATAGCTTTTAATTCAAGATTCAATAGAATAATTTTGTTGGTATCATTTTGTCCAAAACTTGCGTCTTTTAGCGGTCATGATCCTAACTCCTCCGCTCTGTGCTGTTAATGAAGACCTTGTTTCTGGGAGCAAATTACTATCCTGTCTGTCCTGAGTCACTCTGGGCTCCAAGGTACGGGGATGGTCCCTGGTTGTCCGCTACCTGGTCTCCTGGGGGTGATTCAGCAAAGGAATATTGCCCCCTGAGTATAAACCTCCCAGAGAGAAGGTAACTAGGACTGTGGGCTCTGGGTTTGTAGTTTGCATATGAAAACCATGCTCCCAGGGGAGTCATTGGCTATTTCTAAGAATTATCCAGCCCTGAGAGGGGCGTTCTCTCCCCAGCCAACAAGGCCCCCTTAAAAAATCATGAAAAAATAAAAACATGGTTAGTACAGCTAAGAAATGAATGCGTGGGAACTGGCAGGGAGACATGATTGGATTCTTCCTGGAGGACACAGTACTGAAGCTCAGTCCCAATGACTGAGAAAACCTCCAGAAGGCAAGGGGCGCCTGGGTGGCTCAGAAGTTGGGCGTCTGCCTGCAGCACAGGCTGTGGTCCCAGAGTCCAGGGATGGAGTCCCTCGTCAGGCTCCCTGCTCAGCTGGCAGCCTGCTTCTCCTTTGGCCTGCCCCTCCCACTGCTTGTGCTCTCTCTCTTTCTCTGAAAAAAATAAATAAAATACTTAAAAAAAAAAGAAATACTAAATACTTTTTTAAAAAGAAAGAAAAAAAGAAATACTAAAATTCTAGATTTAGGGAACAGCTGATAGGATTTCCACGGTGGACTGGAGGGGCTAAGAAGGTTGTGTGGCAGGACAGCAAGCTGGTTGCTCCTGGTGGACTTGGGACAGGTGAGTGTTCCCCGCATGTTTTATTTGCTTATATTTTTATGTCATTTCTTTGTGTTTATTTATAAAACTTTGACTGATGTACAAAGTCCATGCTATAAAGTGAGCACATTGTACTTGTACTTTGAACAGGCTTTTAGACAATGACTATACCCATCATTACCACTGCCCCAGTCAAGATCTCAACAAGGCCAACACCCCAAAAGCCTCCCAGGTATCCCTGCCATGACCTGTTCCCTGTTAAGATCATGACCCCCGTCTTCCAGCTCATAGATTAATTTTACTTGTTTTGTTTTTCTAATTAGCCCAAATCAGTCCATGCACTATGCACACTTTAACGTGTAATGGTGTCATCCAAAGTTGTGTGTGTGCCTGGAGCAGGGTTTTCCTCCTTTGCTTTGCTGTTTCAGATACACTGTGTGGATCGCACCCATGTATCCAGTCTGGTGTTGGTGGACTTGGAAGGTGTTTCCAGTTTTGAGGTGTCGTAGACAAGGCTGCTATGAACATCCCTTTAGATGTCTTCTGTGCATGGAGATTCTCATTTCCGCTCTGTGGAGTTCCCCACGGTTCCGGTGTTTCTGGGTCACGAGGCATGTGCAGGTAGACGCGCTAACAACATTTGGCACACACTGCCAAAGAACCACTATTCAAATTCTTTTTTTTTAATTTTTTAAAATTTCTTTTGTGTTCCAGAACTCATTGTTTATGCACCACACTCAGTGCTCCATGTAATCCGTGCCCTCCATGATACCCACCACCAGGCTCACCCAGCCCCCCTTCCCCCAGTATTCAAATTCTTGTGACATTTCCACTCCCGTCACCCCTATCTGAGGGAAGTTGAGTTTTCCACAAGCTTGCCAACACTTAGTGTTGCCTCATTGTTTTAGTTTTACTTTTAGTCATTTCAGGGGAGTGTGGGACCATATTGTGGGTCTATATTCCATGTCCCAAATCAATTTCTTATTATTTCAATGGCCATTTAGATATCCTTCATCCCTGTATAAAATGCCTGTGCAAGACTTGAACCCAATAACTTGAGTTATTGGCCTTTGGCTTGTTACTTTGTAAGATTTGTTTATATATTCTGTATCTGAGTCTTATCAATGTCTTCTCTTTGTGTCTTTCTTTCCTACTCTCCCATGGTATCTTTTGGTGCACAAAATTTCTTAATCTTTACTCAGTCTTATCTGTGGATCTTTCAAGCAATGGTTGGTATTTATGGTGTCCTGTTTTAGAAAACTTAACTGCCCTAAGGACAGCTCTTTCCCTTTATTATTTATCAAGATTTATTACTTTGCCTTTCACATTTAGGTCTTTGAAACATATGTAATTTTTTATAAGTTTTGACCTAGGGGTCATTGTTTCACTTCTTTCCATATGGATCTCTCTCTAATGGACCCATACCACTTACTGAAAACCCTGTTCTTTCCCAGACCATATTTCGTGGTCACTTGTGCCATAAAGCAAGTCTGTCCATCCCTGTGGTCTGTCTCTGTTCTCTCCAGTGTGGTCCATCATACCACATTGGGTTCATCCCTCAAGATTTAAAATAGTTCTCGCCATGCAGTACGTGGCGGTTCCCTCTTCTTCAAGACAGTTTTTGCTGACTTTGGTCCTTTGCATGTTTCTCAAGTACTACCAACAATTTAAAACACACACACACACACACACACACACACACACGTCAATAAAACATGCACATTAGTTTTCAAGCATACCTAGAACATCTATCAGAGTTGGCCATATATTGAATCATATGGCAGGTTTCAATAAATTTCAAAGGAGAATTCCAGAACATGTTTGCTGATGACTTGAGTCTACAACTGAAATATAACAGCCAAAATAGAGCTGGAAAATTTCTCTTGAACAAGGTACTGATATAATTCACAAATCGAAGAAGAAATCAGAAGGTAAATTGGAATTATTTTTTTAAATGATATTAATTTCACAGCATACCAAAACTTGAGAGACGTATAAAAGGCTATATGTAAAGGGAAACTGAGGGGTTTAAATGCATGGTTTGTAAAATAAAATCAGATGAAGATCGGTGATGTAATTATCTATTTCCAGATATGAAGACATGAACAAATTAAATACCCAAACATAGAGGCAAATTAATATTTAGATAAGGTAAGGTAATATAAAACATAAATTAACTTGATAGAATCACAAAAACAAAAGTTGATTCATTTTAGAACAATAAAAATTTATTTCTGGAAAGAATATTAAGAAAAAGAAAGAAGAGGGGCCCCTGGGTGGCTCAGTGGGTTAAGCCTCTGCCTTCGGTGCCAGTCATTATCCCAGGGTCCTCTGCTCGGCAGGGAGCCTGCTTCCCCCTCTCCCTCTGCCTGCCTCTCTGCCTACTTGTGATCTCTGTCAAATAAATAAATAAAATCTTTAAAAAAAAAAAAAGGGAAATCAAAGAATATGTGAGACCAAACCTATTTGTTTTAGGAAATCCATATACTTTGATATCAAACTCTGACCAGGCAAAAAGTAAGATTACAGAACAATTGTCCTTGAACGTAAATGCATAAGTCCTAAATAAAATAACAAATAAATGACAGTGATGTATTAACCCAAAATGCTGGGTTAATTTAGTCAAAGAAAAGTGTTTGGTAAATTTCACAAAATTAACAGGATACAGCAAGATAACGAACTATCACCTTAGTGGTTGCAGAAAAAATATCTGTTAAAAATCAATGCATGTTTACAATAAAGTTACTAGCATTCTAAAAATAGAAGACTATTTCCTTAACATGATAAGATTTATCTACAACAAGCCTCCAGCAAACACCCATTCTTTGAGGTAAAATACTGGAAGATGTATCCTTCTGGTCAGAACTAGGACAATCATGTTCACTGTACCATGCCTATTAAATATTTCATTATAATTTTAACTAGTTAAATAAAAAACAAATAAATAAATATAAGGTTTGAAGAAAAAGAACTAAGCTGTCATTTCATTGACCAAAGTGTATGTGCTTTTTTTAAATAGAGAGTCTAAAAGGATCTATAGAAAAATACTGTCAAAATTAGTAAACAAATTTATTTTTCTAATTTAATTTTATTTTTTTCAGTGTTCCAAGATTCATTGTTTATGCACCACACCTAGTGCGCCACGCAATCTCTGTCCTCCATAATACCCACCACCAGGCTCACCCATCCCCCCACCCCTCTCCCCTCCAAAACCCTCAGTTCATTTCTCAGAGTCCACAGTCTCTCATTTGCTGGATATTATATCAGCAGCAGATGATTAGAAATCTTTCTTAAAAAATTAAGATACTATTTACAGTAGTCTCCAAACCATAAGACCTCAAGGCAGACAACCACAAAATTGCTACTGAAAAAAAAAAAAGGGAAGAAAATTTAAATAGTGGGCTATACCTTCTTACAGATTAAAGGACTTGATATAGTATGATGTTAATTTTCCTCCCAAATCTAAGAATTTGATGTTATTTCAATTAAGATTAAATAAGTATATTTTATTATTTATTTATCCTGCTAAAATTTTGACTGAGAGATACAAACCTGATAAATCAGTTGGAGAGATCTAACATCCTAGTAATGTTTAATTTCGTGCCCCACAAACCCACTTTACATTTTCATTGTGTATCAATTTCCTTTCATTTCTTTCAGTGAACGTTTCTGGAGTTTTTAGTATACGGATCCTCCACATATTTGTTAAACTTGTCCAGAGATGTTTCACGTCTTTCTATACTATTTTGAATATTATTATGTATTTTTTTAATTTTCTAGAAGATATGAACAGTTGAATTAATAACAAAATTACCCATACTTGGTCAATGAAGAAATTCTTTACTACCCAAGAAGATTTGCTAAAAACTTTCTTTTGTGTTGTCAAAAAAAAGTTGCACAAAATTTATTTTATTCAATTTATAATTATTATTGTTATCATTATTATTATCTTTTATATAAATTAGATCTCTAAAATTGAACTTGGCAGAAATAATGGCCCCAAACCATAACTCTCAATGACAGACAGCTAATTGGGTAAATATCATATGTACAATAAATTATTGATGAATCAAACCTTCAACACAAAATTTTCACAGAATAAAATTTATGCCAGCATCAATAATTTTGTAAAAAAAATTATGCAGTTCAATAAAAAACAATGTACAACTGAAAAAATTCATGAATTCAGTACTGCGGATTTGATCAACGTTTAGGAGGTAAGCTCTAGGGAGCACCTCACCAATAAGGCTTCTTCAGTGTTGGCATGGACCTGATAAGAATGCTTTATTCGGAATATGAAGTCCAAACGTTCTTAAGAGGAAAACCCTGGGTTGGAAGTGTCCATAATCTTCCTCCTGATGCCATTGCTAATTCCATAAAGGAGCTGGGGCCACAAGCCAAAAACCACGGAAAGCAGAGACAGTTGACCTTATTCTACAACAGGAAAATCCCATCTCTGACCCAAATGAGGAAATTTGATGGTTAAATGCATACATGGAGCAGAGAGGAAATCAGAGAAATAGAACACAAGACCGTGGGTTCCCAGAGGAGGCCTAAAATGAGCCTGCATGGACGGATGATTAATGGCCTCTTCAATGACCACCAACCAAGCCAAGGAATTGTGGGCTGTGGACCCTCCTGAGGACCAGGCACTGGCCATTACTGCCACATGGACAGAAGCTTCCTCGGTTAATTGAATGTTCACAGGAGCTCCTGATCCCTGCTGCTATGCTCATTAGTTATCCTGGGCCAGAGAGGAGGGCAGGCAGTACTTTATTTACTGCCTGCCTATTTACTTTATTTACTTTATTTATTTATTTATTTACACAGCAGGTGGAAACAGCACAGCATGCAAAAGGCCGTGCACCTGAAACTTCGGAGAGACCACAGGAGCTCACACTGAAAAGGACAGATCCGGTCAAACCAGCACTCTGTGTTGCAGGGGAGGAAGAAGAAACAGCTGAAAGGTTCAATTGTCCAGGTCACCCGCCTGGCCAGTGAGTAGGAGCCAGGACAGGGGACAGCCACAGCCCTTCCTCCTTTGCCATTCTACAGCCTTAGAATCCCAGGGTGGGTCCAGAGTTCCTGCATCACTATGCACTTGCTGTGAACCAAATAAACACACACACACACACACACCCCTACCTTCTGTATTTTTCAACTACATAGATACCACTGTGATTTGTAAAATACAAACTTATTTCAAGGTGTTACTGAATTCATATCTTTTATCATACTGTACTTCCTCAGTTAGTGGTTATCGAAAGTACAACTGTCTCCTGAACTCGCCCCACATAGGTGATATTACAAAAGGGCTCTGCTGGAAAGGTTCAGAAGCCACTGTCCTGCGTGATGCTTCTAAGTCTTACCCATTTCTGGAATCTTATTCTGAAAGAAACAAGACAAAGTTGGTTGAGAAGCACGAATATTTGAGACTCCCTCTCTTTTCTCAGTCTTGGATGATAAGAATGTTTGTGGATTCTGTTCACTAGCCCATCTGTATGGTAAACAGTGAATGCCCCACACTTCTTCCTGAAAGGTAGCAATTGCTACATTGATTTTAACCACTAGCATTGTCCCTGCGAATTACAGTGTAAATGAGCACAGACATGTGCAGGAGAAACCAGTCATTCTATTAGGGAGGAAATCTGAAACTCCTAACCATTCAAGTGCTTTTTCAAATCACAAATTACTTTAATGCATCTTTAAAATAGAACACATAAAAGAACAAAATCATGGGTGTTTTACTATTTTGCCACTTAGACTCTATTGTCTTCTACAACAACCAGAAGGACACCTGTGTCCAGAGAGAACACCATCCGTATTTTCAGCAAACATTTAGCCCTTTTGCATCACGGAAGCTCCTTGAATTGTGGAGTCTTAGAGGGATGGGTATGTATGCTAGCTGAGGCCATCCCCAGGCAAGATTACAACTGAGAACATAACCTTTCAATCTGCCAAGAACCACAGACCGAGAATCTGCTGTTTCTTAAATAGAATCCTAATGCTTCTGGAGTCGGGGCCAAGCAGGCAGTGAAAGCAGCAATGTGCTCACATTACTGAGCAAACAGTGTGGAGGCATTAGGTGAACTAATCATTACCGAAAATCACAAGAATTTCTATAGAGTCGGTTCTCCCCCATAGACCCTAGACTTGGGTAAATTCCACTTTGAAAAACCTAAATGTAGGCTTTGTCTGTACTTTACGGGACCAGATTCAGTGGGAAGATGGGCTTTGAGACAGGGTATGTGTGCAGTGGCTTTGGGGAACAGGCCTGGGAGGTGAAGGGTGAGGGACTGTGCAGAGGGAGGAGGTGAACTGCCAGCGTCACTGTCACAGTGGCCTCAACTGATCCTCGGGAGGCACAGGAGACAGGATGGCTCTTTGGAGAGGTCCCTCTGCTTCTGGATCATTAGGGAGCAGCCCACAGGGAACCCCCAAAGACTGCTCCTGCCCTGAGGCTTCTCAGCAGCTGAATCAAAGACCAAGAGCAAGCCAAGCACAGCCTGCAAGAATGAGTGGTCATCGTCACATTCATGGTGATGGGAGCAGGTGCCTTTCTGTGAGGATGGTCCCAGGTCAGGCACTGAGCCTGGCACTCCCCCGTGGTTATTTATTCTCCATGAGCATTCTTTTTTTTTTTTTTTATAATTTTTTTTATTTTTTCAGCATAACAGTATTCATTATTTTTGCACCACACCCAGTGCTCCATGCAATCCGTGCCCTCTACAATACCCACCACCTGGTGCCCCCAACCTCCCACCCCCCACCCCTTCAAAATTCTCAGATCGTTTTTCAGAGTCCATAGTCTCTCATGGTTCACCTCCCCTTCCAATTTCCCTCAACTCCCTTCTCCTCTCCATCTCCCCTTGTCCTCCATGCTATTTGTTATGCTCCACAAATAAGTGAAACCATATGATAATTGACTCTCTCTGCTTGACTTATTTCACTCAGCATAATCTCTTCCAGTCCCGTCCATGTTGCTACAAAACTTGGGGATTCATCCTTTCTTTTTTCTTTTTTTTTCTTTTTTTCTTTTTTTTTTTTTTTTTTACAGCTTTATAAACATATATTTTTATCCCCAGGGGTACAGGTCTGCGAATCGCCAGGTTTACACACTTCACAGCACTCACCATAGCACATACCCTCCCCAATATCCATAACCCCACCCCCCTCCCAACCCCCTCCCCCCATCAACCCTCAGTTTGTTTTGTGAGATTAAGAGTCACTTATGGTTTGTCTCCCTCCCAATCCCATCTTGTTTCATTTACTCTTCTCCTACCCCCTCAACCCCCCATGTTGCATCTCCTCTCCCTCATATCAGGGAGATCATATGATAGTTGTCTTTCTCCGATTGACTTATTTCGCTAAGCATGATACCCTCTAGTACCATCCACGTCGTCGCAAATGGCAAGATTTCATTTTTTTGATGGCTGCATAGTATTCCATTGTGTATATATACCACATCTTCTTTATCCATTCGTCTGTTGATGGACATCTAGGTTCTTTCCATAGTTTGGCTATTGTAGACATTGCTGCTATAAACATTCGGGTGCACGTGCCCCTTCGGATCACTACGTTTGTATCTTTAGGGTAAATACCCAGCAGTGCAATTGCAGGGTCATAGGGTAGTTCTATTTTCAACATTTTGAGGAACCTCCATGCTGTTTTCCAGAGTGGTTGCACCAGCTTGCATTCCCACCAACAGTGTAGGAGGGTTCCCCTTTCTCCGCATCCTCGCCAGCATCTGTCATTTCCTGACTTGTTAATTTTAGCCATTCTGACTGGTGTGAGGTGATATCTCATGGTGGTTTTGATTTGTATTTCCCTGATGCCGAGTGATATGGAGCACTTTTTCATGTGTCTGTTGGCCATCTGGATGTCTTCTTTGCAGAAATGTCTGTTCATGTCCTCTGCCCATTTCTTGATTGGATTATTTGTTCTTTGGGTGTTGAGTTTGCTAAGTTCTTTATAGATTTTGGACACTAGCCCTTTATCTGATATGTCATTTGCAAATATCTTCTCCCATTCTGTCAGTTGTCTTTTGGTTTTGTTCACTGTTTCCTTTGCTGTGCAAAAGCTTTTGATCTTGATAAAATCCCAAAAGTTCATTTTTGCCCTTGCTTCCCTTGCCTTTGGTGATGTTCCTAGGAAGATGTTGCTGTGGCTGAGGTCGAAGAGGTTGCTGCCTGTGTTCTCCTCGAGGATTTTGATGGATTCCTTTCTCACATTGAGATCCTTCATCCATTTTGAGTCTATTTTCGTGTGTGGTGTAAGGAAATGATCCAATTTCATTTTTCTGCATGTGGCTGTCCAATTTTCCCAACACCATTTATTGAAGAGGCTGTCTTTTTCCATTGGACATTCTTTCCTGCTTTGTCGAAGATGAGTCGACCATAGAGTTGAGGGTCCATTTCTGGGCTCTCTATTCTGTTCCATTGATCTATGTGTCTGTTTTTGTGCCAGTACCATGCTGTCTTGATGATGACAGCTTTGTAATAGAGCTTGAAGTCCGGAATTGTGATGCCACCAACTTTGGCTTTCTTTTTCAATATTCCTTTGGCTATTCGAGGTCTTTTCTGGTTCCATATAAATTTTAGGATTATTTGTTCCATTTCTTTGAAAAAAATGGGTGGTACTTTGATAGGAATTGCATTAAATATGTAGACTGCTTTAGGTAGCATAGACATTTTCACAATATTTATTCTTCCAATCCAGGAGCATGGAACATTTTTCCATTTCTTTGTGTCTTCCTCAATTTCTTCTCCTCCATGAGCATTCTATAAGGTAGCCTACTCCCAGGATCACTGTGACCGACGACCACAAACTGGGGGGCTTAAAACAACAGAAATTTACCATCTCACTGTTCTGGAGGCTAGAAGGCCAAAATCAGGACGCCAGTAGGACTGGTTCCTTCTAAGCACTCAGAGGAAGAATCGCTCCACACCTCTCTCCGGCTTCCGTTGACCTCTGGCAACACTTGACGGTTCTTGCCTTGTAGACACATCACCCCAGTCTCTGCTCTGTTGTCAGCTGATGTCCTAATCTCCTCCTGGTATTAGAACACCAGGTGTATTGGATTAAGGCCCACTCAACCCCAGTATGACCTCTGCTTTCTTAGCTGATTACATCTGCAATGACCCTATTTCCAAATACGTCCATGTTCTGAAGTACTGGGGATTAAGACTTCATGTGAATTTGGAGGTGACACGATTCAACCCATAACAAGATGTATTCATTCTTATTGCCATTCTACATATAAAGAGCTTAACACGATTAGCTGTGGTTCATCGAGGACTATAGAAACCACATCAGTTATTTTAGCAGAGAAAACTTAACACAGAGAATGAGTTAAGTAGGTACTCGTCATTGAGAAGGTACAAAAAGATCCTAGCATGAACAAGGGCTCACAGAGCACATGCAGGAAGCAGTTACCCACCAAGGACACTCTATAAGCCTCAGAGACTCGGATGGGGACGTCAGAAGCCAGACCCAGAGGTGGGCATAGCTCTGGAGTTGGGGCCTCATGACAACGACCGTCAAAGTTTACAACTGGGGTGCTTCTCTCTCTGAGGGTACACTGGGTCTGGTTTGGGGAAAAGAGGTCAAAACTGGAAACTAGAATGAGCAGAGGCATGTGGTAAAGGTGGATTGCCAGGACGGGCACACTGTGAGGCCTGGGCCCCCCAGTCTTCCAGCCTGGAGGTCTCCGCCAACTGTCATCTTTGGCAGAGTGTCACACGGAGAAACCAGCACAGCAGAGGAGTGGTTTGGAGAGAGCTGGCCTGCAAAGTCCAGAGCGGGAGACAACAGTTCAGTCACAACAACCCACCCAGATTCAGAAAGTCTCAGCAGGTGGGGAGGGCCAAGGTCTACACCCAGGTCTACACCCAGGTCTGAGCCACTCCAAACTCAGATCCTGGCCCTTTGATTTACTTCCCCTTCAGACAGATATTTAAGAATGGGTAAGTGTGAACTGCTTTCATTAATTACACCACAAACTTGGGAGAACAGCAATTTATTAAACAGAAAAGCAGAACCATCTACTCAGTGGCCAGGCTCATTAGCCAACCTTGGATCACAAGTGAAAAGTCAGCTGTGCTCCATCAACGGCAGGGCTGAAGGGAAGAAATGCACTACAGAAGAACAGCAACTAGAAACTTGCTGACCTCAGACCTAGAGAGGGGACACACGGGGAGGAACCCTAGTAAAGTCAGTTCACTGTTCTCAATCAAATAAAGATCAAAAAATAGGATTTATATTGCTATATGTGAAAACTATCTAGGAGAAGGTGAGATGCTCTTCTGATAGAAAGCCCACTAAATAAATCCTTTTGTAAAAACTGAGGAGACTACCCATTCCAAATCACAAGTGGGGCTTCTATTTTTTTTTAAAGATTTCATTTATTTATTTGACAGAGAGAGAGCGAGAGAGAGATCACATGTAGGCAGAGCAGGGCGGGTGGTGGGGGAAGCAGTGTCCCTGCTGAGCAGAAAGTCAGATGCAGGGCTCAATCCCAGGGTCCTGGGATCATGACCTGAGCTGAAGGCAGACACTTAATAACTGAGCCACCCAGGCGCCCCACAATTGGGGCTTCTTAATGTCGGTTATACTGCTGTCTTTTGGGGACAGCCTTACCTTTAATCCATTAGCAGATATTTTCTTGAAATGTTGAAGCTGAATGTTTGTAAATCAAATCATCTTTTGCTTTCACTTCTGTTCTGTCACCTGAGCTCTCTAGTTTATATTAAATGAACCAGTAATAAAGCCATCCTTAGTGTCTATGCAAGCATGAATAGCATGAAAGAAACACCAAAATTATTTACTTTTTCTGTATTGGTGACCTTGATACAGGACATTTGTATGACTGCCACAATTTCCCATTGTTTTCTGCATGTTGTAAGTCTTAGAAACACTTCAGCCTTCTTTTCTGAGTTTGTGGGACCATGACAGACTCGATCTGGGCCCCGCTCATTTACAGCAATTAAACCACAACAGTGAAACAGCACTATCTTTTTGTAAAGGAGATGAGAGGCACCAACAGAGGCTGAAGAGGAGGCAGACCCTCTTCTTGATTTCCTGACTTCTGACTGTGGTGAACCCTCAGTCTAGACAATCCACAGAATTTCCAACTTCTGCTTGTTTCTGTCTCAAGACATAAACCCAGACCAACAACCACTCATGTGTTGCCATCAAGGTCCATAAACCCAGATTCCATCAAGATCATCTCTGAGCCTCTGACTCCATCACCCTCCTCCCCAGGGAGCCCACACCTGCATCGTTCCTCTCCTCTGGGCCCCTGACTCCCTCACCTTCCTTCCCAGGGAACACATCCCTGCATTCTTCCTCTCCTCTATGCCCCTGATTCCATCAGCCTCCTCCCCAGGGAGCTCACCCTTACGCATCCTTCCTCTTCTCTTGAGTCCCTGACCCATTACCTTCCTCCCAGGGGTACTCTGCTATATCCTTCCTCCCCACAGCATGCTGACTTGGTACTCTGAGTATATTTAAAAAGAAGGAACATTGCCTCAGAGTTCATCAGAACAGGTCTCAAACTCTTGCTCTATCACTTTCTCCCCTTGAGGGTCTCTCTTTGCTGTGTTCATCTGCATAGAGAATCGGATCACACCTGCCTTGGAGGGTTTTGGATTAAGGAAGGGCTATGATCAGATGAGGCTCCGTGAAGAAGTACAACATACAGCAGGTGTCAAACAAACAGCCCCTCTCTCCAGCTCATCATCCTACGTCAGTGAATGTGGTGACTCGAGTTCCTGGATGAGCAATTCCTCTCACGGACAGGTGTCGGAGCCCTCAGACAGCTTAGCTACCACCTCTCTGTCTTCTGGTCTTCCTTTAAGATACTGAAGGCAATGTTGGAATAAAACCCAGGTGTATTTGTCCAAGTCATGTTGGTGCAGACATGTGAACTCTGATTCAACAGTGTTAAACTCACATTATGTAAGCATTAGAAAGAATGTGGCGATCACCTGTACCCGTGTCCTTGCTTCCCAGCTAGGAAGCCAGCTCCTTCACATTAAGCTGTGACTACCTTGCTCAGTCCATGTAGGCAGATGGAACACAAAAGCAGCTGGGAGGGGTGTCATAACACACATGTATCTCTCACAGCTCCAGAAGTGGGGGGGTCTGGCAGCCTAAGGTCAGGTGAGGGCCCTCTTCTGGCTGCAGATGTCTCACTGTCCTCACATGGTGGGAAGAGCTGTGTGAAGAGCCTGTTCTCCTCTCCACTCAAGAGAAAGAGATCAATCTGAGGAAGAGCAAGAAAGATGGAAAGAAAGGATCTGCAAGCCTGATTAGCTGAGCCGGCTTCGGGGTCTGTGGGATGAAAGGTCACCAAGCCCCGCTCTCTGCAGAATATGAGCCTTGAGAACATAGGTTTGTCTGAGAGCTAATGGTTCCGCTGAATTTTTCTTTTAGTGGCCTGGGAAATATAAGTGAATGAAGAGATAAGGGTAGTCGACAGGGAGAAACCTGACAGAGTGTGAAAGCCCAAGCCTCTTTTTTTTTTTTTTTTCCAGATTAAAGAGGAAAATAGTCAATCACCAGAGTGCAGGAAAATGGAGTGCAGGTCAGAATGCAGGAAATCAAATGCAGGTTGACTGCAAAATCAGGGCTGTATGGATTGATGTATTAAACCTCTCCCCATGGGTACACTTTCACCACCTTGTATACATCCTGGAAATCAATGGCACTATACAGCTCACCAGGCTGTCTTTAAGCATAATTAATTAATCTGGCACTAAGCTACTGGAATGAAATCTACTTTTCATTACTTGTGTTCTTAAAAAATGCATGACTCAAAGGTATTTAACAATTGTTAGAGTTTTAAGGTGATTATACTTTATGTTATATGAAGGAAATTGACTTTATTTATGTGAAGTTCTCATTTTTATACTAATTTCCAAAAAAAATGCTCAGATTATATGATAAAACTGAAATGTCAAATTCTTTTTAATTTCAGGAAAAATTCAGATTATATTTGTGACATCACGGGCTTATTCTCCAGAGTTCTGACCGTGGTTTTAAACTTTAAGAACTATGTTAGAAATCTCATGTTGTGGGGTGCTCCTTTTTATAACCTCTATACTTGGCATTTGTGAGATGTTGAGAAGAAAGGTCATTTACTTCATTCCATGGAGGGTCTGAGCTCCATTCAGGTGTGACCACAATCAGTCCCAAATCCACTCCCCCACCCTCCCACCCTCACCAAGACTCCTTTCCAAGCATCTAGCCCTGACCGTATGTTTCCGTCTTCTGCCCCTCCCTGCCACACCTTGTGAATCTGCTTCTGTCTCTGTGATGTCATTTCCCATAACTCTCCTTAGCTTCACAGGTGGTTTGGTCATACTTCTTTTATCTCTTCAGGCTCAAAAGTGTCATTAATTTCAAGCAGGAAAAAATGATATAAATCCACACTAAGATTATTTTTAAAAACTTTAAAATCTCCAAAGAAGGGGAAATCCTAAAAACAGCTAGAAAAAATACATCTACATATATACACAGTGTGTGTAGAAAGAAACAGAGATAGTCCTTCCAGTGAATAAAAGTAACACTTGACTTCTTGCTAACAGCCACAAAGGTCAGAAGACACAGAACTGCCATTTGCAATGGGTTGTGGGGGGGATAATTTTATACCTAGTGAACGTATCTTTCAAGAACAAGGGCTGAATGAATACTCTTTACACAACAACGAAAAATAACAGCACTGAGATCAGCACAGTAAAAGAAATTAAGGGTAGAATTCAGGTAGTCAAAATTTTCCAGGTAGTAGGTTTGAAATACAAGAAGGAAGTAAATGCAGATAAAGTAACTACATATATAAAAAAATAAATAAAATTTATCATATAAATATAATATCTCTGAAGTATTAAAACAAAATAAAATCTTGAAAAAGAACAGTGACAATAAATAAATTAAAAGAGTTAAAGTGCTCTAAATTCCTTCCATTGTTCAAAAAGAGGGTAAACATAATTATTGTAAAAGTGGTGAGTTGAGTAGGAATGGTGCAATTTCTGGGATAAGCATTAAGAGAACAAAAGCAAAGTGCATGACTTTAAACCAATGAAGAGGAAAAGAGATTTGAAAAATACTTAGTTAATCTAAAGGAAGTCATAAAAAGAGCAAAAATATATAGAACAGGTGGGGAAAATCCAAGTCACAAAGTAAGATGTTACATTTAAACTCAAGTATGCCAGTAAACCCGGTAAAGAATTAAATATCAACAGAATTTTTCCATAATAAAGAACTCAAAAATCTCCTCCTAAGGAAACCATTAGGTCCAAATGTCTTAACGCACACTTTTTTCCTCTAACAAAAACAAACAAACAAACAAAAAAACCCAAAATGTAAAGAAATTCATTTGGAAAACAATAAATGTCTCATGTCATTTTCTGAGATGAGCTTAGCATTAATGAAAAATCCTACAAGAACAATAGGCAAAAGAAAGTTATAGGCCAATCTTTCTTGAACATATATCCAAAAAGTCTAAACAGAATATGGACAAACTGAATCCAGCAAAAAGTATAGATATCATTACTAAATTAGTTTAACTACACAATGCAAGTTTGGTTTGCATCAGTCAATGTAATTCAAAACCTTAACAGAACAAATGAAAAGTCACAGATGCAGAAATAGCACTTGATAAAGCTTTTCATGATAAAAATGACAAATTGCCTAATAAATTAAGAATAGATCTTCTTCAGTCTAATATAGAGATTCTATCAAAAAATATGCAAAACATATTTAATGGTTAAAAAGTTGAAATCTTTTGGGCACCTGGGTGGATCAGTGGGTTAAGGCTCTGCCTTCAGCTCAGGTCATGATCTCAGGGTCCTGGGATTGAGTTCTACATAGGGCCCTCTGCTCAGCGGGGAGCCTACTTCCCCCTCTCTCTGCCTGTCTCTCTGCCTACTTGTGATGTCTCTCTGTCAAATAAATAAATAAAATCTTTTTTTTTTTTTACGGGAGGGAAAAGTTGAAATCTTTTGAGATCAGGAACAAAACAACAATACCTTATAGTGCACATTGCTTTCAACACTGTAGTGGAGGACTAGCCACCAGTAAGACAATAATTGCAAAGAAAGAGAAAAATGTAAGACCTGGAAAAGGAGGTGACGTCATTTTGGAGATAATATGAATTTTTTTATGTAAAAAGAACCCATAAAATTTAATTAGAATTAAAAGGAAAATTTAGCAAAATTAAAAGTTTATTAAAATTCAACATGTAAAAATAAATTTCATTTCTATATGTCAACAATAAAAGTCTACAAAACAAATATTAAAAATGCCAGTTTTAATAGCAGTTAGGAACACTGGACAGCAACATAAAAAAGAATGAAACTGGACCACTATCTTATACCATACACAAAAATAAACTCAAGATGAATTAAAGAAAGATCCACATAGAGGACCTGAAACCATAAAACTCCTCAAAGAAAATGTTGGCAGTAAACTCTCAGACATCAGTCTTAGCAATAAGCAAAAATAAAACATAGTTCCCCCCCAAAAAAATCTTAAAAGCATTAAGGCTTTTATCAAAAAAAATACAAAATATCAGTAGGATACATTAAAGAAGACTCAAATGAATGGATAGCATTCATTGACAGACTCAATTTTGTAAAGATGTCAATTCTTCTCAGATGTACCATTAATGAAATCTCAACTAACAGTACAGCAGGATTTGGGAAAACTCGACAAACTGGTTGCAAAATTTATTGGGAAATATAGAGTGATTTGGATATCCAAGTCATTCTTAAATACTTGGTAATGGGAAAACTGTTCTGAAGACTTATTATCAAGTGTAGCAACCAAGATAGTTTAATATTTGTTTGTGCAAAGATTAATGGATGAAAGGGAACAAGATAGGGCCTGGAAGCAAATCTGTGCCTGTATGAATTCTTTAAAAAAAATATTATGGGGCGCCTGGGTGGCTCAGTGGGTTAAGCCGCTGCCTTCAGCTCAGGTCATGATCTCAGGGTTCTGGGATCAAGTCCCGCATCGGGCTCTCTGCTCAGCAGGGAGCCTGCTTCCCTCTCTCTCTCTCTCTCTCTCTCTCTCTGCCTGCCTCTGTCTACTGTGATCTCTCTCTGTCAAATAAATAAATAAAATCTTTTAAAAAAATTATAGCTCCATTTCCTTTAAGTTTTTAATCTGATGAGTGAAAATACCTTTTTTTATTCAAGTATAATTAGCATACAGTGTTGATTAGTTTCAGGTGTACAATATAACAATTCAACAATTTTATACATTACTCAGTGCCCATCATGATAATCCTTAATCCCCATCACCTCCTTCACTCATCCCCACCACATCACTTCTGGTAAACCATCAGTTTGTTCTCTGTATTTGAGAGTCTGTTTTTTTGTCTGTCTCTTTTTTCTTTGTTTTGTTTCTTCAGTTTCACATATGAGAGAAATCATATGGCATTTGTCTTTCTCTTACTGACTTATTTCACTTAGTATTAGTATTAGTATCTCTAGATTCATCCATGTTCTTGTAAGATTATGTTGTTTGTGGGAATGCAAACTGGTGCAGCCAGTGGAAAACAGTGTGGAGGTTCTTCAAAATATTAGAAATAAAGTTCCATTTGAACCAGTAATTCCACTAGTGGGTGTTACCCAAAGAAAAGAAAAACACTAATGTAAAAAGATGTACAGACACCTATATTTAATACAACAACTTACAATAGCCAAGATACGGAAGTAACCCAAGTATCCATCATATATATATAATTATATTATATATATATTAAGTTATATAAATATAAAATTTATATAAAATTATCTTATAGATATTACTCAGTCATAAAAAATGGAATCTTGTACTTGCATGAACTCTTGGCACCAATCTAGGGTGACACTTCAGACTAGTGGAGGTGTAATTTTGATAAACACTGTTGAGATAGTTATCCATATGGAAAACCATAGATGAAACCAGAGTACTACTTCATATACCATATATCAGAAACACTTGCAGGTAGATTAATGTCATTATTGTTAAGGTAAAAGATAAAACATGTAGACAATTATATAGAAGAACACATTCATGACTTTAGGTAGAGAAGAGTTTCATTAACAAGACAAAAAAAATCCCACTAATCCTAAATTTAACTATATTACATTTAAGTACTCACAATTTACTAAAAGACAGGATAGAGACAGTGAAAAAGAGGGTTTCCAAGATTTCCCATTTGTTGGTTCATTTGTTATTGGCACAACTGAGATAAAGTCAGAGGATGACAAAAAAGAGGAGACCAAATGGACATGATGAATTTGGTTTGAGCATATTGAACTGAAGATGCCATGAGATGTCCAAGTGGGATCCAAACTCTTGTAGCTCTTACAACAGGAAGAGTTCACTCATGGGAATCCCATTGCCTTTAGAGAATAAGCTTTCCCAAAGTTGTTATTCTTCACCATCCTCCTTCCCACGATCTCACTCACACCTGTAGCTTTCCGTGTACCTGCAAAAAGGCAACCCTGTAAATCCACTTTTGCTAGTTACCCATCTCTCACCATGCACCCTTTGCCTCTGCTTACTGGAATTCATCATCTGTAGACACACACAATAATTTTCTCTCCCAAACCATATTGTCCTCTTGACTTCACATTTAATCATGTTTCTAATCATGCCAACATAAAACCCTCAAGTTCTTTTTGATTCTTTCTTCTCCTTTCCTGCCTCCTCCTATAGCCAATCAATCACCAAGTCTTAGGAAGTTTTCTTTGTATGGTTAAGTTTGCAGTTTCTATCCCTTTCTTCCTATTCCCACCATCTACCCTCTGGACCATGCCATCCTCAACCTCTCATTCTTGAACTCCCACAAGATACTTCTAAACCGTCACTCTGCCTCCGATTCATCCATTCTCAGGTCATTTCTCTCATGACTGTATCACTCCAGTGCTCAAAAATAACCAAGGGCAGCCATTGCCAAGAGCAAACACTGGGGAGTCTGGCCACATTCTGCCATGAACCTAGTGTGTTCTGTGTTCTGTGCTGCCATCAGTCATCACTGGAAGGTGGTCCTTCCTTCTGCTACCCTCTACCTCTTCACATATACATCTCCTAAATGTTCTCCCTCATTTCTGTTTTCTGAAATTCTGCTTATATTTTTTTTATCATCTCATTTAAATGTGACCTGACTTGAATCACCCAAGTTAAGTTAGCTCATGTCTGAAATGCTAGACTATGTCATCTCTCCTTACAAGACTGGTGTCACAGTGATGTGGTTGCAGTTTCTTGTGCATGTTTTAATCTTGACTCACTAGAAAATGAGCTGTCTGTGATCAAAGAAACAAGGTCATATTGTTTTGTATGCTTAGTGATACTTAAAAAGGTATTTTCCACATAATAGATGATAAGTAATTACTTAATGAAGAGTCCATGCTTTTAACTATTCTCTCAATCAAAATACTCACTGAATCTGGAACGGCAACTTTTTCTAAAGGTTCATCTGGAATTTGTCTTCTATGGGAAAGTAAGAGGGTAAATATGTTATGAGTCCCTCTGAGCACCACATTTGAAACACACAGAGATGACTTGTTTAAAAGCATCCTTACTACGGGTTTCTATATCTTGAGCATGTATATACCTCACTGATAAGCATATGTCCTCCTTACATACTTAAAGGTTTTAAGAAACTATTTAAGAAAGCCCAACTTAGGGAAGCCTGGGTGGCTCAGTGGGATAAAGCCCCTGCCTTTGGCTCAGGTCATGATCTCATCGAGCCCCACATCATGATCCCTGCTCAGCAGGGAGCAGGCTTCCCCCTCTCTCTCTGCCTGCCTCTCTGCCTACTTGTGATCTCTGTCTGTCAAACAAATAAATAAAATCTTAATAAAAAAAGAAAGAAAGCCCAGCTTATTCTCAATGTGCAGAGAGACTCAAAATTGAAATATTTATTGCTCCCCCCAAAATTAAAAGCTTCTGCACAGCAAAGGAACAGTCAACAAAACAAAGAGGCAACCCACGGAATGGGAGAAGATATTCACAAATGACAGTACAGATAAAAGACTGATATCCAGGATCTATAAAGAACTCCTCAAACTCAACACACACAAAACAGATAATCATGTCAAAAAATGGGCAGAAGATATGAACAGACACTTCTCCAGTGAAGACATACAAATAGCTAATAGACACATGAAAAAATGTTCATCATCACTAGCCATCAGGGAGATTCAAATCAAAACCACATTGAGATACCACCTTATACCAGATAGAATGGCCAATATTAACAAGACAGTAAACAACGTGTTTTGGAGAGGATGTGGAGAAAGGGGAACCCTCTTACACTGTTGGTGGGAATGCAAGTTGGTGCAGCCGCTTTGGAAAACAGTGTGGAGATTCCTTACAAAATTAAAAATAGAGCTTTCCTATGACCCTGCAATTGCACTCCTGGGTATTTACCCCAAAGACATAGATGTCGTGAAAAGAAGGGCCATCTGTACCCCAATGTTCATAGCACCAATGGCCACAGTCACCAAACTGTGGAAAGAAACAAGATGCCCTTCAACAGAGGAATGGATAAAGAAGACGTGACCAATATACACTATGGAGTATTATGCCTCCATCAGAAACGCTGAATACCCAATATTTGTAGCAACATAGACGGGACTGGAGGAGATTATGCTGAGTGAAATAAGTCAAGCAGAGAGAGTCAATTATCATATGGTTTCACTTATTTGTGGAGCATAAGAAATAACATGGAGGACATGGGGAGATGGTGAGGAGAAGGGAGTTAGGGGAAATTGGAGCGGAAGATGAACCATGAGAGACTGGACTCTGAAAAACAATCTGAGGGTTTTGAAGGGGCAGGGGGTGGGAGGTTGGGGGAGCCTGGTGGTGGGTATTATGGAGGGCATGTATTGCATAGAACACTGAGTGTGATACATAAACATGAATTCTGGTACACTGAAAAGAAATTTAAAAAATAAAATAAAATAAAAAGAAATAAATAAAATCTTAAAAAAAACTAAGAAAAAATTACTAAGTCCAGCAAGAAAATATGATTTACAGTGGTTTTGAGGCCATTAATCTTTTGATTTTCTATAGTTGAGGTTAATACCTACTTTTAAAATTAGGAAATAAAGTATTATTTGGCACAAACACAAGAAGAGGAGGGAAAGGAGGAACAGGAGGAGGGAACAGGGAAGAAGGTGAGGATGAAGCCATGAAACGTGAGCTCTAACTATACCTTACATCACATTTTGCCTTCTTTCTTCCTTCTTTGGAAACAAAATGCTTCCTGCAGCAAAGCAGGCTTTGCAATGACAGGCTACTTGGGATGGACATGTTTAATTACCTGAGCAATCAGGATAAGGAGATAACAAGCAGAAAGTCATAGATTATCCAGAACACTCATTTTTGTTATTAGCTTGGATTTAGTCACATCTCAGGCTGTCACCTAGCAACATCCAAATGTCTATTTGTCTATGATCAGTTCAGCAGAAGTTACCTCTTGCACAGTGAGCAAAACCAGGTACAGAAGTCATATTCTTACATGTTTAAGTTCCTCTTGTCTATTCCCAAGCAAGGGGCCCATGTGTACCCACTTTTACTTCTAGAAATCAGCACATATCTGGGTCATCATTTCAGACTCTCCTACCAGGTAAGAAAACTCAGCCCTCTTAGAAGCCTCTGAATCCTTGAGAGGAGGCTCCAAGAGCAATAAGACAATCAGGACATCTCAAGATTCTTCTGGAAGACTTCCCATTTCCTGGGTTATTTACCAGGGAAAATCCACAGCCCAACCCTGGAACAAGTCTACACTGTTCACTACATAAAGAAGAGGTTCTTGAGCTTCTGGGCAGTCCAGAATCGCCAGTACTCATAGCATGGCATGGTTGCTCTCAGGAAGCTCACTGCTGGCTGCATGAGTCTACTCTCATCCCAGCAATCCAGCATCAGCTGGGGTACTATTCTAGAGTCTCCAGGGAGAAGACCAGTGTCCTGTCCTTGAGGTTCTGGAGTTTCTCAGAATAGTCCTGCACCTCAGCTGTCCTGGGCTTGGCTGTGGCTTGAGGGACCATTGCCAGCTGGGGCTGGCTGAGCATGAATGGCCGCACTGGAGGCAGACCATCTTATGCCCTGTTCTTGGTGAGCATACTATGAGGACATCTGGGTCTCTTATTAACCTTCCTTTTGTGTTAGGCTCTTACTAAAGCCTTTTGAAGATCCTGGGTTACAAAGTACATGAATGACTAACTCCATTAGCTCCTCCTGCCAATGGTCCTAATCACTCCCTTCCTAGAGGAAAAAGGCAAGTGAGCCCCCAAGTAATGGAGTCTGTGGAAGTTACTGGAGAGAGAGAAGGGAGAAAAGCCCTTCATCTCTGAGGAAGATAAAAGGAGTGAGACCATAAGCCCTGTCCCTTAAGAAATCCCTAGTCTCACAGCCCCTTGGACAAAGTCCGCAAGGACAGACATCAGAGGTGAAGGTGTACAGCATTGAACATAATTTCAGTACATAAACATTGTAGGAGAATTCAGAACAAAGATAAAGATTTGTCATAGAAACAAGGCACTTTGGAGCCCCATGTAAAGTGACAGGTACTGTCTAGAGTTTATATGTGTATGTATCCATTGGCTTCTCTCTTCAAAAATAGAGCAAAAAGACCTAGTTGCTAACTGAACATAATTACAAAAAAAAAAAAAAAAAAAAAACAGTTGAACCATGGCCCCTCTCCTCCAGGGTGTCAGTGCAGATACGGGGTCAGCGTCTCCAGGAGAGGGTAGAGCAGACTCTTAGGGCTGCTTGTTGGCCCTGATTGCTCATTGCCCTCTACCAGTCAGTCACCTGGAGTGGCTACCCCTTCAAACCCCACTGGGCCACCTTCCTTACTGGGCTGGGCTGTTCCCAGCTTCCTCAAGGGCTGTTTACCTTAACCTGCCTCATACTGCTTATCTACCTCATGGTGGTCCCAGGGCTCCTCATCACTCATCTGACTTCCTGTTCGTAGCCGTCATGGACCCACATGTCTGATGCTACATATAGCTAGATTGGTCCTGACCTCTGCTTTTCTCCCTTAAGTCATGTAGCTTCTACACTAGCATGGTTTCCAACGCTTTCGAAAACACTCTTTGTCCTGATTCCAGCCTAGGTGTCTAGGGCCCATCCCAGGGATCTGACAGCAGGTAACCGCAACTCCATGAATGCCACCCATATGTGACCAGGGACACAGAGCAAAATAAAACCACCAGGAAGTTATCCGAACAAACCACACACATCACTTCCTTTAGATGAAGAAACACACAAATGTCGGGAGACGGTTTGTGTCCAATCCGTGCTGGAGCACAACACCAAGTGGGACTCACAAAGGAATAAAAAAAAGGTCTTTAAGATATTGTCAGCATGGAACCTTCAAATCAAGTTGGAGGAAGTAAGATTTATGTTGATAGTCCAAGTGTTTATCCAGTGCCAGGGACGTGTGCTATGTGAACATATAAGCAAGCCAGGACTGGCAGGTAGAAACCCAGCTATAAACTCAGACTGCATGATTAAGTAATAAATTGTGTATATGGAACAACTGTTGGAAATGCTCCGAGGCACTGTCAGCAGTCCTAAGTCCAAGACTGCACAGGGCGGGAGGAATAAAACCATTAGTGCCTTCATATTCAATCTGTAAAGGTTTAGCTGAGAAAGATCACATATGGCCTAAGGAGGTGGAGAATGTCTCTGGGCTGGGACAGGGTCTGGAGCATCCCAGCAGGGTAACGCACACCAACAGTGGGCTCAAGTCTCTTTCCCAGACGCACCCAGTTTAGGAAAAGAGAGATTGCTCTGACCTCATTCCTGCATTCTCAGTGAAAATGGAGTGGCAATGGTGCTCCCCAAGGGAACAATTGATTGTTGGAGAAAAATAATTTTTTTCTTAAAGATTTTATTTGCTTACTTGAGAGAGTGAGAGAGAAAGAGAGCACAGAGGGAGAGGGAGAAGAAGGCTCCCCACTGAGCAGAGAGGCTGAGGTGGGGCTCGATTCCAGGACCCCGAGATCATGACCTGAGCTGAAGGCAGATGTTCAACTAAATGAGCCACCCAGGTGTCCCTGAAGGAAAATAAATCTTATATGTTGCAATGGTTTATGGCCCTTCAAAACTCAATGCTACTTGACTAAAATTCACTCCTTAGTTTTTAATTTATCTCATTAAATACATTAGAATTTACTTCTTAGTGGTTTGATATTGAAAACAAGTTCAGAAACACAGACCTAAATCTTTTGATTAACATCCAGCAAGCTTTCATCAAAATTAAAAATCTACAGGGATGCCTGGGTGGCTCAGTTGGTTAAGCATCTGCCTTTAGCTCAGGTAATGATCCCAGCGTCCTGGGATCGAGTCCCGCATCGGGGTCCCTGCTCAATGGAGAGTCTGCTTCTCCCACTCCCTCTCCCTCTGTGTGCTCACTCTTTCTGTCAAATAAATAAATCTTTAAAAAGTTAAAAAACTTATGTGCATCAAATACATTACAAAGGAAGCAAAAAGATAACCTAGAGGATGGGAGAAAATATTTGCAGATCATATGTCTGGATCAAATCATGATATGGGTCTTCCATCTAACATATAGAAAGAACATTTAAAACTCCGAGATAAGGGCGCCTGGGTGGCTCAGTGGGTTAAGCCGCTGCCTTCGGCTCAGGTCATGATCTCAGAGTCCTGGGATCGAGCCCCACATCGGGCTCTCTGCTCAGCGGGGAGCCTGCTTCCTCCTCTCTCTCTGCCTGCCTCTCTGCCTGCTTGTGATCTCTCTCTGTCAAATAAATAAATAAAATCTTAAAAAAAAAAAAAAAAAAACTCCGTGATAAGCAAGACAAACGTCCCAATTACAACATGGGCAAAAATTTTTAATAGAAATTTTTCCAAAGAAGACGTTTGTGCAAAATGATCAACACACACACACACACACACACACACACACACACGTTTAACATCATTAATAGTTAAGGAACTACAAGTCAAAACTGAAATGAGGAAGGATTTCACAGCCTCTGAGGACAGCCATAATCTGAAAAGGGAAAAGACAAGTATTGGCAAGGATATAGAGAAAAGAGAACCCTCCCAACCACTGCTAGGAGTGTGGAGTGTCATGCACACTGTGGAAAACACCAGGCTGTTCTTCTGAAGTTAAATGTAGAATTACCATAGGACCCGGCAGTTCGGCTCTTAGTTATACATCTGAGAGAAATCACGCAAAAACTTGTATACATAAGTTCAAAACCGTATTATTCATAACAAACCAAAGATGCCAAACAGTAGAAACAACCTGAATTTTTTTCGAATTGATGAATGGATAAACAAAATGTGGTCTATCCATAAAATAGAGTGTTATTCAGCCATAAAAACTTGAAGGTATTATGTTAACTGAAAGATGCCAGACACAAAAGGTTGTACATCGTACGATTGCACTTATGTGAAATGGACTAAAGAGGTAGATCTACAGAGACAGCAAGAAGATCAGTGACTGCCCAGGGCTGGGAGGAAGGAAATAGAGAGTGACTGTGAAGGGGTATTGGATTTCTTTTTGGATTGGTGAAAACATTCTGGAATTAAATAATGGTTTAGGTTGCACAACCTTGTGAACATACTAAAAAAAAAAAGAAAAAAAAGAAGAAGAAGAAGAAGTGCTGTAAGTGGTGAATTTTATGATATATAAATTATATCTTAATTTTTTAATTTGCCAAAGTACTTCTCCTGGACAAACTTGTAGGTGCTCACAACAGGTCTAAGATGGAGGAGAAGCAGGGTTGTGATCTCCTCCCTCCTCGTCCCGGCTCTCAGACCAGTGAAGAGATGTGAGCCCGGTCATAGGCTCATTTCTCCCAGATACCCTAGACCTTGCAACTTTTCCATTGAAACAAACGGAATCAGTCAGTGAAGCCTGTGGCTGGCCAGGACGTTGTGTCTGCCATCTAACGGCACTCAGCTCGGGGACGAATCTATTGATCGTTGGCATTCCCTCCGTGAAGCGAGCATGACCATGCCTGAGAGAATGGGTAAGTGGGTCTGATGCTGTTAGTGATGAGCGCAAAGAGACGGGCTCAGATTTACAAGAGGATGATAGAGTTGGCCGTCCTCACCCTCCGCCCATCCTCAGCGAAGTTTCAGTGAGTGAAGTTTCATTTTCCATGATGCTGCTCCACTTGTTCCTTCCAAAATGATCCTGAAAATGTGTCTGGGATTCCATTTTTTCCGCACTCTAACTAAGCTATTTGTTTGTTTTCCTGTAGGCTGCTGACATTGCAGACTTACTAGAAGGTGTGTTCGCGAGGCGCTGGGCAGGTGAATTGAACTGGACCTGGTCCCAGAAGTGGGGCGGGAAGGAGGTGAAAACCCCAGTGTTAGGTCAGGGCTTCACCTTTGTGGGACGTGGGGAGATCTGTTCTGTGCCAGCTCTGGGGTTTGATCAGCCACCCCGGGGGGGGTCCTGCATCCTGTGAGCAGTGCAGAACTTGACCTCCAGCGGGTGCTCTGCCCCCTTTCCATAAGCCCCAGTTTCCCCAGTGAGCCCTCCTAGAGGGCGCTGGTCAGGTGTTTACTAAGATCAGTCAGGCTGTTTTGCACGTCCACACTGAGAACTATCTCCAGGGCCCATGACACTTGCAGCTGCCATGTTCACCAGCCCCCAACACATCCCACCCCCTCCCCCCACAAGCCACCCCCCCCCCCTGCCGCCACCGCTGGCCCCTCCTCTCACTGCCTTTGTTCCTGCGTCCCGGGAAGGAAGGGACAGCTGTCCTATCCTCACCCTAGCAGCCCCGTTCATTCTCGAAAATGGTTAATTCCATCACTTGACTAAATATTCCTCTTCCGTCTTTCCCTCAAATTCACAGCTCTTCAAACACTAAAACCTTGTCACTGCTCTCTGCGCGACCCTCCGGATCTAACTTGCCCCTGGCACTCTCTCTGTGGACTCTCAGGGCAGGGCGTATGTATTTGTTGGCCTCTCATTACCGGAATGAGTATCATGATTTAGTTGAAGCCCTTCTGTCTGCATTTTAATAAAGATTCGTCACTAATTCCTTGTTTCTTCCTTTTAAAGGGGCTGCTGCCTGCTCAGCTTCCCAGCAGACGCCCCTCCTCACTAATGAGCCGGCTCTTTGTGCTAATTAAACCCCACCTGCTCCTCCCCTGCCACCCGACTCCTGGCCTGAGAGAAGCTGGTGGGTCCCCACAGAGGCCTGGAGGCTGCTGCTCCTCACCCAGGGAAGTCAGCAGGCCACCTCGCCAACACCCCTAGACACAATGACAGCGAAAGGTGACAGCAAACTCAGCCTCCAACCACCTCCCTTAAATCTCCGCAAACAGAAGAAAAGCGAAAAATCAGCAAGAACCATCCATCCGCATTTCAGAAGTAATTTAGTTTAACAACGTTAATAGACTTACAAGAGTTGTAAGGGGTGTAAAAAAAAAAGTCTTGATTTTTATTTTTACAATCGTTAGAATTATTTCTCCAGGTATTATGGATGGAGTACGCGTCCTCTTCCCTCGGCCCCTGACCCTTAGCGGAGTCATCGGAGATGCTGCCAGGTTCAACCCATGTACCGTTGACACACGAGGACCCCGCACCTGAGAGGGGCATCCCGTTCTGACCATTGCCTCGCCTTGCTCGGGGTCATTTCCGGCACACATTCCTTACCCGTCACACTCAGTCTCTATTGATATCTGCCTCATCATCTAATGCTTTTCCCGATGACGTGCTCTTCCATTTCAGGCTCGTGACTTTTTCCTGATGTTTATCTAAATCTATGTAATGACAGATCTGTGTAATGCGACCAATGTATGTAACATGCCTTTATATAGCCGATGCTCTTCAGCCTTCAGAAGAACACCCCTACCTTCTCTTTATTTTCTCCATCCCAGTAAAAGCAGCAACCTCGCGTGTCCTATCAGCACCTAGTTTTCCAAAGCCTTGAGTATCGCATCCCCTTCCTTCATAAAGACTTCTGCTCAGGGCTTTCCTATGTATACAGATATGATCACCAGAATGATACATCCTTCATTCACAAGGACACAGCCTTGGGGAAAGTTCTGCCTGAAAGGGGAGATTAATCTGGGTTGGGTTTTTATACATTCTCTTGCTTTACTGAAACTGAACACGTCCATTGACAATGGACGGGTCAGGGCTGAAGAGCTTTCTCTGGACTGAAGATGAAAAGAAAATACAACTGACCCCAAAATGTTGGTATTGGATGGCCCACACTCCAGCCAATTAGCGGAACTGGCATTCAGCCTGGCTTTGCCTCAGTTACTAGAAAAGGCGTTACAATTAGATTTCCCTGTCCTTGTGGCAGAATGAGGGTCAATTGTCTTGCGTGCCCGATCACGATGTGCCGCCCTTATTGCAGACTTAATCCATATGCCAAGAAATTACATGAGGACCAAATGCATGCTGGCATTAGAGAATGACTCCAGATTGTCCTCAATGGTAGGATTTCATCTGAAAGTAAGTGCTGATTTACATGAATTTACATCTAAAATGCAAATGACAGGATTCCCCAATGGAGAGCAGAAGGAAAGTTGAAGGCAGCTAGCTTCCCCCTTTATCTCAAAAGCAGAGGTCCCATTGGTCTTTAGAGTGGAAAACCCCCAAAGACGTCTCCATAGGCAGCCCCATACACAAAGTGTAAACTACCCGATCATGTGCGCTGGGGCCCCTTTCTGGTCCCCAGTGGTAATCCCGAGCCTCTGTCTTCCATCTGCACTGATCCCCCAGCACCTTCTCCACCACCTGGTAACAGTGCAACAGAAAGAGCAGGGCCGGGAGCACCCGCTCCCTTTGCAAAGGAAGAATGACTACTACGGGGGGCAAGTGCATAAAAACTCTGCTTTCTGGGGCACTGAGGTGGCTTAGTCAGGTAAGTGTCTGCCTTCGGGTCGGGTCAAGACCCCGGGGTCCTGGGATCCAGCCCCAGATCCAGCTCCACACTCCATGGGGAGTCAGCTTGAGATTCTCTCTCTCCCTCTCCTTCTGTTCCCCTGCTCCTGCTCTCTCCCTTGTCCACTCTCCCTCTCTCTCAAATAAACAAAATCTTGGGGCGCCTAGGTGGCTCAGTGGGTTAAGCTGCTGCCTTCGGCTCAGGTCATGATCTCAGGGTCCTGGGATCGAGTCCCGCATCGGGCTCTCTGCTCAGCGGGGAGCCTGCTTCCCTTCCTCTCTCTCTGCCTGCCTCTCCATCTACTTGTGATCTCTCTCTGTCAAATAAATAAATAAAAATCTTAAAAAAAAATAAAATAAACAAAATCTTTTTTTGAAAAGTGTTCCATACATATAAATAGATAAATGTATGTATCTCGTACCTCCTGCCTTGGGCCTTATTCCTCATGGCCCTCTGGACGTGCAACACAGGCTCCCAAGCAAAGTCAGCTGTGCCGTGCTGGGTGATACAGGAAGCAGAAATTGGGGGTTCAAGGGTGCCTTCATTACCCCAGCAACCACACAGGGGAAGGGAAGGTGCCTTCTTCTTCAGTACAAATTTAATATTTAGACTGAACATCTATGCCTGACCTTGAAAGGTTGTGTGTAGGCTTGCTCCTACAGCCTGCAGAGGTACAGGCAGATGGGCTCTGGTCCCCAGCAACGGGGATTGTTCCACGGTGACACCAAGAGCTGTGTGAACAGGTGGGCCTGCCCTTCTCATGTCATCCCTCTCAGGATTGTGTCCACCCCAGGGTCTCCAGAGTCGGGATGCCGAGAGTTCTTCCTGCTTCACCCAAATTTCAGAGACAGCCACCTGCTGAGAAGAGGATGAATCTGATGTTTGGAATGCATGTGCCTAAGAAAAGGACAGGATGACTTATAGCAAAATTTCATTTTTTTTTACCAGTTTATATTATTTATTTGACATCTGGATATGCTGATGCCAGTATGATGATGCACCTGGTAATACTAAGTAGCAGTAGTTTTTTTTTTTTCCTATTCTTTTTTTTTTAATTTTATTTTTTATAAACATATAATATATTTTTATCCCCAGGGGTACAGGTCTGTGAATCACCAGGTTTACACACTTCACAGCACTCACCATAGCACATACCCTCCCCAGTGTCCATAACCCCACCCCCCCTCCCAACCCCCCTCCCCCCATCAACCCTCAGTTTGTTTTGTGAGATTAAGAGTCACTTATGGTTTGTCAAACCAAAATTTCATTTTTTAGGAGTTAAAGATGTTTCCACAATTTTCTGGCCAGAGCTTCTGTTATTAAAAAGTAAAGGATGAATACCCAACTTTTGTATCAACATGGACAGGACTGGAGGAGATGATGCTGAGTGAAATAAGTCAAGCAGAGAGAGTCAGTTATCATATGGTTTCACTTACTTGTGGAGCCTAAGGAACAACATGGAGGACATGGGGAGATGGAGAGGAGAAGGGAGTTGGGGGAAACTGGAGCGGGAGACGAACCATGAGAGACTGTAGACTCTGAGAAACAAACTGAGGGTTTTGGAGGGGAGCGGGTGGGGGGTTGGGTGAGCCTCGTGGTGGGTATTAAGGAGGGCACAGACTGCATGGAGCACTGGGTGTGGTACATAAACAATGCATTCTGAAACACTGAAAAGAAATTAAAAAATAAAAACTAAAAAAAAAAAAAGCAAACCTATATCTTCAAAAATATCATTGTTCTTCTGGCACCTTAAGTAATCAGAAGCATATCCTTCTTCCCATGTGCTCTAGGATACCAGCTTGACCCAGCTCATGTGCCTTTCAGCTCTCAGCATCCCAGAGGACCGGTTCTTCTTCTGACTTGTTGCCTTTCTCTGGTCAGTGAGGCTCCGTACTTTCTTCTCAGTTGCCTAGAGTTCACAGGTCCTATCTTGAGACTGGTGAGAACAGACACCCCATCACAGCCAAGCAGGGCAGGGCCCAGGGCTCTGTGGTCACAGGGTCACACAAGGCATCCTTCTAGGGGGTACCAAAATTACAGGCTTTGGCTAGGGCAGCCATGGGGGTGTCTATCTGCAGTTATCCAAGATCACCAAGGGACACTGGACTGAGGGACAGGAGCTGATTCAAGGCAGACATCTCATGGGTATGACTTTGAAATGCAGGTGCTGACCTTTTCCTTTCCTTTGAAATGTGTCTCTCAGTTCCGAAGTTATGAAGTGACTATTCCTGCATTGCAAGCGGATTAAGACAATGAGAACCTATTCTTCTGCCTCACCTGGTCCTGGACCACCAGCCTCCAACCTCCACCCCAGCAGGTGTGCACCTGGATAGGGAAGCAGTGTTTCTTGTTAACAAAATATGATCCCGTTATGCACATCCTTCCACACCATGTTTTTTGTTCCTTCACTGTGGGCATCCTTTGTGGTTAGTGCACGGAAACAGGGGTAGGTAGAGATCTTACACTACATGTTTGTACATTTCTTCACAGACTCACAGATTTACTTTACATAAACCGGATACATTATTACTCTATTTTAAGGTGCAGGCTCTTTCTTTTATTTGCATTTTCCTCTTCTTATCTTCCCTCCCCTCCCCACTCCAGGGCGTGGAAGCCCTTTTTCTGCCTCCCATCTAAGAACCCCTGTCGTATCATTGTACACATTGTCTCTTAGTCACACAAGCATGTGCACATACACATGATTCCTTCTACAGAAATAAAGATGCCACGCGTGCCACCGTGCAGCTCACCTTCTAGCTCAGCTGTACCTTCTAGAACCCTCACCAGCCATCCAACGGGGCATCTGCCAAATTCAGTGGATAACTGCATGCTCATTTGTGCAACAGATGCATCATGGGTTACTCAACCTTCCAACAGTTTCCCTACTGAGGGGCAATTAAATGGTTTTTTGCCATCTGGAAATGGTATGTGTGTCCAGATGTGCCTGCAAATGTCTTGCATTCCTCTCAGTGAAATGGGTTCCCATGAGGGAAATGGCTAGGGAGACCAACGTGGTATTGCTGGCTGTAATAGCCGTTGTCCAAGGAGATCCCAGTTCTCATCCTGCCAGAAATGACCCTTCCCTCATTCTCTCTGCACAGCCCTGAAGCCAGTGCCTGCCTCCCTGAGGTTCCCAGGTAAAGTTAGTCTCTTTACCTTAATTTGCATTCTCTGATACCTCTGAATTTGCTCTTTCAAATGTTTATGAATCATTTGGATTTGCTCTTCTCTGGATTTGCTGTTCAAGTGTTTGCCATTTGTCTTTAGAACTGTCTTTCTTCAGTGATTTATAAGCTCCTCCTTTTTTGAACAATGATCTGGTTAAACTTCCAGTTCAGGAACCCCCCTGGGAGGGTGTGCATCTCAGCTCTGCTGCTCAGAATCCAGACAGCAATCTCCTTCCCTAATCCTCGATTTTCTCATCTGTTGACTAGGGAGAAGTACCCCTATCTCACAGGGATATGGAAAGACATGTTAGATAAAGATAAATATTTATGAGACAGGGGCTGGTTAATGAAAACCATCATTTCTGTTTATTTGGTTTGTGATTCTTAGACTTGACATAGGTTTTTAATTTTTATGTTAAAAATGTGTGTTCACAAATAATCCAATCAAGAAATGGGCAGAAGACATGAACAGACATTTCTGCAAAGAAGACATCCAGATGGCCAACAGACACATGAAAAAGTGCTCCATATCACTCGGCATCAGGGAAATACAAATCAAAACCACCATGAGATATCACCTCACACCAGTCAGAATGGCTAAAATTAACAAGTCAGGAAATGACAGATGCTGGCGAGGATGCGGAGAAAGGGGAACCCTCCTACACTGTTGGTGGGAATGCAAGCTGGTGCAACCACTCTGGAAAACAGCATGGAGGTTCCTCAAAATGTTGAAAATAGAACTACCCTATGACCCAGCAATTGCACTGCTGGGTATTTACCCTAAAGATACAAACGTAGTGATCCGAAGGGGCACGTGCACCCGAATGTTTATAGCAGCAATGTCTACAATAGCCAAACTATGGAAAGAACCTAGATGTCCATCTACAGACGAATGGATAAAGAAGATGTGGTATATATACACAATGGAATACTATGCAGCCATCAAAAGAAATGAAATCTTGCCATTTGCAACGATGTGGATGGAACTAGAGGGTATCATGCTTAGCGAAATAAGTCAATCGGAGAAAGACAACTATCATATGATCTCCCTGATATGAGGGAGAGGAGATGCAACATGGGGGGTCGAGGGGGTAGGAGAAGAGTAAATGAAACAAGATGGGATTGGGAGGGAGACAAACCATAAGTGACTCTTAATCTCACACAACAAACTGAGGGTTGATGGGGGGAGGGGGTTGGGAGGGGGGGTGGGGTTATGGATATTGGGGAGGGTATGTGCTATGGTGAGTGCTGTGAAGTGTGTAAACCTGGCGATTCGCAGACCTGTACCCCTGGGGATAAAAATATATGTTTATAAAAAATAAAATTTAAAAAAAATTATTATACAATTAAGGAAAGATAATTTACTTCCCCAAAGGATGTGACACAACTTTCTTTAGAGTTCATTAAAAATACTGTGTATTCAAAAAAAAAAAAATGTGTGTTCACTTTGAATGTTAAACCTTTCATTATTTCTGCCGTGGTTAGGAAAACGTCCATCTCCTTTTAGTCTGTGATGCACCTGTCCCAGAAGGGTCTCGGGCTTCTTAACCCCACTAGTGCAGTTTCCTCCTAAAGGCGGGAGTCCCCTCCAGTTCCCACCTACTCATGGTTCTCCCCTACAGTTTCCATATTTTGTCGAGAGATGACCACACTTTCCTGTGACTAGGTTTCTGAATCCAGTCTACCCCTTCACAGCCAAAGTCCTGGGGCACAATGAACCCCTGAGAGCCTAAAGCCCTCTTCATGCACAACATAGTAACTTCCTTCCTACGACATAGGCGGCTAACAGTATGAAGTGTGTAATTGGAAGTAATTTAAATGATAATTTTGACTTATTTAATACTTGCAATTGTTTTCTCTTGGTTTAAAGTTTTGCTTTCAAAAACAGTAAGTGATCATTGTTATTTTTTCAAAGATTTGAATGGAAAAATGCATTTGTACAGAGCTTTCCAATTATTATCATGAGCCATTCTTCCTAGGATTCTCATGAGACAGGCAGTGTGAGAACCCTTGTTTTGCCATAAAATAAATTACCTAAACGTTAATATCATTGATTTGCTTTTTAGCCAGGACGTTGTCATATCCTTCCTCACCACCACTCATACTTTGATTTGTATCAATTTTGACTAATCTTTGTAATTAACTGCTTTGGTAAGTAAACACAATGCAAATTAATGGAGTTTCTTTGTATTTAATTGCTGAATTACTGTTTTCACTGAGATTGCAAATCGTTTTGGCAAATATACATTGTTATGTTTTTTTATTGCCAATGACTCAAGAAATTAATGATTTAATTGATTAGCTCTAATTAATGACAGTAATTGATATTGGCTGCCCCAGTCTACAGATGAATGGAAAGCACATCTTTCCATCTCATTGGGTTTCATCATATTCTCTTCCATATTCAACATGGAAAAAAAAAATACCAGTCTCCAAAACAAAAGCCACTAATCAGTCATTCTGCCAAGAGTGTATTGCCAATTCTTTTTAGACCAGACATATTTATCTGCATCCACACCTGTTTCGTATACAATTCTTCATGACTTCAGGAGATACAGGGAAAACACTTTATAAAATGGCATTGGCTGACAGGCCGGGGTCTGGGATACAATCTTTAATACCCTCACGGCACTCAAGCAGAGTCTTAAAAGCCACTTGCTGATCCGTAATTGGAGTACTTCTGGTGTTTTCTGACCAGTTTGCTCTGACAGGTGTTGACACTCCCACACCATTTTCAGTCATGCTCTTTTGCGGCACTCCAGATACCAAAACCTAGACCAGTGCTCCTTGGGGATCAAATATTAACTCTAAACCACTCAGTCTGGCACTCAACACGCTCTGCCATGGGGCGCCATTCCACCTGCCCAGTTGGCCGAGCTCTATTTTACCCTGTTTAACGAGGCACACTTCTCACCCGGGCTTCCGGAGCCACCTGTTAGCTAATCTCTCTACCTCCCCACTGTCTAGAGGCTGAGGCTCAGTTGTGCTCACACTGTTTCAGTCTGAGTTAATGAGAGAGATCCATAGTTTCGAGAAAGAAGTCCAAAAGCTGAGCTTACCTTTCATGCCTCTCCAAACCTGCTCTGAGCTGCAAAGACAGCTATCACTCACATTTCCACCTTCTCTTCACCTGCATGTTCCCAGCAGAACTGGGATGCTTACCTGACTGAGCCACCCCAGAAAACAGCAAATGGCTTCCTGACCAAGCTTGTTGCATATGTCCTCGAGGCTCTGAGATCTCCAGCTGACCATGCACTTTCAGGACATAAGATATACCAGAGTTTCCATGGTCCTAGGCCCATCTCAGAAGCTAGGCCTCATTGAGCCTTTCCTGGGAAATTGTCTTCTGGGTTGAAGGTCCCCTAGAGTTTCTCTTGCTGACCCTATAGTACTCATGCATGTACCATAATGGAGTGTGCTGCTGAGAACAGCTCAGCCCTCTTCCTTGTGCTGCTCACAGCTGGCAGCTCCCAGCTGAGTACCACGTTGGAATTTGTTCTTGGTTGAAGAGAGCTGCTTCACCCAAGGTCATATGCCATTCAAAGGCCCAGTCCCCTCACACCAGTAGAGCGACATTCAAAGGAAGCTTCCCAGCTCCTGAATCACCCCCACCCCCGGGATCAGCTGAGGCCTTTCTTGTGCAAGCAGGACAGCTCAGGTCCCCCATTCTGCCCCTTCCTGCTGCCCTCCCTTCCAGTCAGGGGTGCATCCCAAAAGCACTTCCCAATGAACTTTCTGCCCACAAATCTCTTTCTCAGAACTGCTTCCTGGGAAACACAGCCTGGAACATAGGACTGAGGGTAGCTCCTTGGGGTCAGAGAACATTGCATGGTCCATGTTGTGTTCTATAGAGAAAGTTTTGTCTTAAATATTAGAAGAGTCTATTGATATCTGTTAAACTGAGTAGATGTGCTATGTAATGGACAAAGGTGGATTACTTCATGAAGCAAATGCAGACCGTTCTCTCTTCACACTGACAAACCAACAGAGTCAGCAGAGAGTTAGAAAGATCTGGCAACCCTAAATGATGTTTCCATTTCCCACAAGCCAAGACTCAGAGTGTTTATAGCTACTACCAATGTCACCATTAAGCAAGGTGGCTTCATCAAAACACATAGATAAGCCAGAAACCCTCTTTAAGAGAGAAAGTCCATGCACTGACTACCACACACTCATCTCCTTGCCTGCTTTTATGTCTGAAAGATATTAGGGTGGCCTATACAAGCTCATTTTCCTTTCGTCCCAAGAGTCAGGCTGGGCTAGAACATGGTATTCCTCGGGGCTAACCACCCTCCAAGTAACAGGGCTAAAAAAAAAAAAAAAAAAAAAAAAAAAAAAAAAAAAATGCATGCTGGCTCCAGACTCCTGTAATGAGATATTATGTCCAGGATCCAAAAGCAATTGTGAAATTCACCCACACTGACATGTCTCTGGGGGTTCAGGAGAACATGCCGTAGGTAGAGCTGCCATCACACAAGAAGACATTGGAGTTCTCCAATTCACAGGGGGGAGGAACGCTTTAGACAAAAATACCTACCACTCTGTGGCCTCAGCAACAACAGGCATCAGTCTCCCCCCTTTGCATAAAGTGGTCAGGTGAACACAGTCAGCTGGTGCCCCTCCTCCAGTGGCAGCATGTTCTGTTGTAATTATGTAATTGTGTACCAGCTGCCGTGCCCAGCACTTTCTGAGGGCCAAGAACGGTGCTTAGTACTTCACATGCACCTACCTTGGCTCATTTAATTCTCACAAAAGCCCCATGAGATTAGTGTAATTATTGCTATTTTACAGAAAAGAAAATTAGGGCTTAGGTATATGAAGTAATTGACTCCAGTCCACACTGCCAGTAGGTGGAGCAGGGTGATGTCCCTTTGATACCTGGATGCTTGGCGGTACTGCCTCCCCCATCCCCAGATCCCAACAGACAGCAAAACTGTATTCTTCATGGCAGGAAAAGCATCCTGTTTCCTGTTGGTTGTTTTCATGATCTCTCCTCCATAACAGGTGCCTAACACACTGGCAGAAAGCCGGGGTCATGCAGGGGTGAGGAAAGAGTGAAGAAACGGAGATGATGAGGTGTTTGTATCTGTGTCCTAGTCTATTTTTAAGAGAAAGTCCCATTGACAGTAGATATTATCAGGTATCCATGGTCACAATAATACTTTACAACCAGCACAAAGATCAAAACTCATATAACAATAAGCATTTATTTAGCTTATACTCTTGTGGGTTTCAGCTGGGCACAGCACAGGTGTCTACTCCATGTGTCTCTCCTCTTCCTTCTGCCCCAGATATTCTTCTCACAGTGACGGTGGAAGGTCCAGGGAGCCAGCCCCATGGCACAGGCATTTTCCAAGTCTCTGCCCACATCGTTTCTTCCAATGTTCCACTAGTCAAGAGAAAAGTCCAGGGGTGTGAGGGCAAGAGGTTTGGGAGGCAGGTGGAAGGTGTGATTCTGGATCATACTCAAATCTACCAAGATCATGCAGCTGTGTCCAAGCATGGTGACAACAGTGCTGTTGTCTATCCCAGACACACATCATTCATCCTCCAGGTTATTCCCACAACCTCCTTGGGCTGCCCCTACCTCCTGGCATTTTTAGTCACAGTGGGGTCAATAACCTACTTTAAATAAACCAGGGTGAGAAACATGCTCTGATTGCAAATGCAAAGTAGGTATTTCAATTTAAAGCATAAAATCTTTTTCATTATTCATTGTTTCAAATCTTCAATGCTTCAGCTTCCCCTTTATATGATTAGTCAAGATCTGTCCTAGTTTTGAGTTATGCTTTCGTCACATTTAAGGCCAATCCCTTCTCAAACATTTAGTTATCATTATCCTTGCCAGATCAAACTAATAAAAATCGATGGGATTTATTTATAGTGTCATCTTTCCAGTATCAAATTATCCCTATTTTGACATGTCTAAAATGTTAATGATAGATACATAGTAAACATAGAAAAAAGAATTATTAAGTACATAGAGAATAGACCATGATATTTGTGTAGATTTGCTAGCATGGTTACATTTATAAATGTTTCAGTGTTTTGAGTTTACATAACAGAAATGTTTATGAGGCACCTAGGAAAGAAGAGGTTAGAATGTAACCCTGCTAACTTAGAGTTAGAACCATAGAAAGCAGCAAATGGCTTCCTGAGACTTAAAATACTATGTGTCAGCTGGTAACATCAGTCTGCACCAATAAGAAAAGGAGCCTATTCCTCATAATGCAAGGAGGCCATGAGTGAGAGCCAGACAGACAAAACACAAGCCTGGGACCTAGCAAGAATACCTAGTGAGTTAGTGCAGGCAGGAAACAGATCATGCCTGCAAAGCCAGGGCAGACAGTCTCCATGGTGCATGGAAGGGGGACCCTTGAAGGGTCCATGAGTCTACCTGCCCAGAGAGGGTCTGGAGATTGGGAGCCAGGCTGGCGGCAGTGGTGTGGTCCCATCACCAGATTCCTAGAGGACAGACCTCCTGGTTTCAAACTTGAGATAGTAAAGGTTTGGGGAACAACAGAGAGCTATGTGGGGGTCTCTGAAGTGAAGTCGAGGGGATGTACTGCAACACTGTGGCGGTCATGGGTGATGTCCAACCTCCTTTTACCTTCCTCTACCTACAAAGCATAGTCATGTGGGCGTTTGCTTTTGTTTTATTTGTGACACTTCCTTACACAACATTACAGAACAGGAAAATGCCCCTCTGCTCCCCTGTCCCACTCCACCTCCCTCAACTACAAGGGATCCATTTTTTAGTTTTTTTTTTCCTTTGTTTTTTAAGATTTATTTATTTATTTGAGACAAAGAAAGAGAGCTGGAGGGTTTGCAGAGAGAGGCAGAGGGAGAGGGAGAAGCAGACTCCCCGCTGAGCAGGGACCATGATGTGATTTGGGGCTAATGATGCAGGGCTCGATCCCAAAGCCCCAAGATCATGACCCGAGCCAAAGATAGATGCTTAACTGACTGAGCCACCCAGGTGCCCAGAGTTGTTCTATTTTATAGTAATGGTCACTGCTTTTCTGGAGCCATTAACCAGGGTCTCTAGATCTCTGGGCAGACAGATGCAAAGATCCAAGAAGTGAGAGTGTGATCAGGCATTTACCTGTAAGGAAAGCCCCGCCCCCAAGAGGGTCAGATAGTCATTTGCACAGCATCTAAAGCCATGGCCCAGGATTGCAAACCCCACACACACATCTCTAGCAGAGGGACACACAAGGCTAATGGAACAAACATGGACAAAAGCATGAATTGTTGCCATTGCTAGGAAAATAAGAGGAGAGAGGCCGGAAACATGGCTCTGCTGGCTCCATGTTCACACGGCAACATGACAAGATGCAGTACAAACCAGCTACTCCCATGTGCACAGGTTTGAGTCTGCACAAGAAACAAGATGGACACAGGATCTCTGGGGCAAAATGATGGGCATGTCTTGCACAAATACAAGGTGATAGGCATGTGTGCGCTCTTAAGATGGAAGGAAATCTGGACGGGGGTAGAAAACAGATGAAAATACATTTGATCCTGCAGTGTTTTCAGATATAAATGCTGGTCAATGAATTCCAATGACATCTGGGTCCCACATGGTGGTGTCTCAGCCCATCTTCCACTCTGCCCCGTGCAAGAGCCCGTCTCATGCAGGGTGAACCTGGGGACCCATGTGTAAGCGCAATGCTGGGACCCCTTCTCCAGGAGACCCCAAGCCTCCACACTGAAGACAGGCTGGGCTCTGTGGCATCTGATGATTTGTGACTCCGATCTCCAAATTCAACTAAGCAACATTGACAGAAGCCATTTCTCATGTGGTAATAAAACAGATGAATCTGAATTTCAGAAATGGACAGAAACAACGGAGAGAGTATTTGACGTGGACAAATATGTGGCAAAATACCCAGAGGGAAGCGATCAGCCATGGTATAGAAGGAGGCACTGCCATTGGGAAGAAAACACAGAAGATGCCCGGGCAGGTCGGGAGGGTAACGAATTGTGTGGGAATACAGCTCAGCTCCACTGTCATGGATGATGAATTCCCTCCTGAGGCAGAGAAGGGAATGCATTTAGAATTAATGTGCAATGAGAGCCCCTTATCGGGTCTTGGTAAGTCCACTTTGAAATGGTTTGTTCTCTTTTGAATCTCCCGTTATCAAAGGGAGCTTCAAACATTAGCAGGAAGATCAGTATCATAGATTATGTGATTCTTGGGTCCAGCTGGAACAAAGGTCCCCAGAAAAAGGCTTGATCAAGGGGGAAGACACAGAGGAGGATGAGAACAAAATTGCTCTTTTGGAGTAAAGGTAATGTAATGCGGCCACGGACCCTGGTCTGGTTTAATTAGGACCTGAGTTCTAGCTGTTGTGCAATCAAATCTGGCCTTCAGGTTGGTGGCATCCTATGCCTTCAAGAATATTGAAGGAATATTGAAATTGTTCCCACACCTGTTCTGCATGTGGGAGTCACCTGTAGAGCTTCAAAACCACTGATGTTTGAGTCCCAAACCCAGAGACTGGGATTTCATTGGTGGGGGGACTAGTCCAGCTCTGGAACTTTCAGAAGATGTACAGGAAGATTCTAGGGTGCAGAAAACTTGGGAACCACGGCTCTTCATACATCCTTTCTTTCTTCCCCCCCCCCCCCAACAATTTGTTAGGAGTAAGCAGCAGGACATCTCCAGAATGTGCCAGGAGAGGCAGGCGTAGCAGTGGGAATGGAGAGAGGAACAGCTACGGCAGAGAGGCAACAATTGTTGATGGAATGACTCACACGAGCCAAGTGATTCTGCTGAACCAGACAATTCTTGTAGTGTTCTTATTAATAATCCTCCATTTATGGGAGAGCAAGCCAAGGCAGAGGGTAGTTCTACCCACCTGCCAGAGATCACTGTGCCAGGAAGCGGGAGAGCTGGGTTCGTCTCCCACCTGGATGCTGATATGATTCTGCTCCTTCAGCTCAGCAAGCTAGAGCCAGGCACCCTGCTTTCTAGAAGGCAGCTCCAGCTCCACCTCTCCTTAGCCACTCTCCACCGGCAGCCAGCATTGTCACTTCCAGGGCGATCCATACCCAGCCCTAGCTTAGCTTCCTCTGTGCCCCCTCCTCCTTCCCATACCGTGGGAGGTATGGGCAGCCCTGCTCTGAGGTGAGCACAGGGGACGTGGCTCTGTGCAGCTCCTGCAGAGACCAGCCCCTTCCCATCACCTGCCTCTGCTTCTCCTCTTGAGGAGGGCTGGGATCCTGAGGCCTCAGCTGCCTAATCTACCGGCCATGCCTCCTGTTTCCATTTGTTAAACCACCTCTGCCTCCATCTCTGGGTCCCACGTGGGCTCAGGGACCGGGGCCTCCAGCCTGTGCCCAGGAGCATCTGTGGGCAGCAAGGTGAAACTCACCCCACCTCCCAGGGGTAGAGCCTCTGGGGCCTGACCAAGAGCATCCTCTGCACACCAGGCCTGGGAGGGAGCATCTGCCCTAACAGGAGCCTCTTTACTCATTGGGTTTCTTTTGTTTAACTGGAGAAGAAGATCTTTTAGTCTTTAATTAATTACAATTCAGAGTAGGATTACATCATTTTGTGCTTACACAGCCCGTTAGAAAATTAAGATCTGGCACTTGCATTTGGTATGCCGCACTCTCTGCTGGAAGCAATTTACTTCCCCTGAAGCCCCATCCACTACAGGATGGAACCAGGAGAGGAACGCAGGGTGCGGAACACCCAGGGCTTCCCCAGTGGTGGGGATGGACAGAACCCGGCCCAGAAATCCAGGGAGTGGGTGGGTGGAACCCTGGCACAGAGCGCGCCAGGGTCACCAGCTCACTCTGAAACATGAGGGTACTGTCCTTGGAAAAGAAACCCATCCCCCATCTGGGGCTGGATCCCAGAACTGGAAAAGACCCTGGAGGGGGTGTTCATCTACTAACAGAAAACAGTGTGCACAGTGGCATTTCACAAGTGTCTTCCACACAGAAGCTGTTTCTCCGACTTTCTGAGGCTGGTGGGTGGTGTGGACCCTGCTGCTGGGAGAGAGGAGGAGCCTGAAACCCCTCTGGTTACCCAGAAGCTTGCTCAGAATGAGCTGTGAAGTCTGGCCAAATGCCAAAGCCCAATCTTCTAAAATCACCTCCTCCATGGAGCAAACAACCGGGCATTCCTGCCCCAGCCCGCCTCCCACTCCACCCCTGCGGGAGCCCGTCAGCATCTCCCCTCGGCTCACATGTCTGGGAAGGAAACAGTGGTAGGTGGGTCCCAGCTACATCCCCCTGACCAGGAAGACCAAAGTGCTTTCCCAGACTTCGAGAAGACCTCGAGGGCTCGCCTCTGGCCATGGACAGCTGCCTGCCTGAAGCCTAAGTCAGGCCCAGGTGGCAGAACAAGGCCAGCTGGGCCATGTCCCAGATGGTGAGGGAGACACACATTCAGAAGCCTGGAGGAAATGCCAAGCATGCGACTTTTGCTTTCTCTCTTTAAAAATGCAAGTCTCTGCCTTCAGAGTACAGAACTGTGTCTGGGGCGAAGGGCAGAAAATGGAGGAGTCATTGGGGTCCACATGCTGCTCCCCAGGGAGCTCCCCGGTTCGGTCTTCACACCTTCTTCACACCTTCCCACCTCTCTGAGAGGACAGGGAAGAAACGATGAGACCCTGAGCCTCTGGTTTACTGTTCTCTCATCACTGAGTTCTCGATCCTAAAAAAATAAAAATGAAGAAAAGCTAAAGCACATGACAAAAGTGTGGCAATACTAATTGTGTGGGAAATTCACTGGAACCAAGAAGTACCATGTGTCCTTCAGCAATTACTCCATAAACAAGTAGAAAATAGTAAGACAATGCATGTGCTTGTGCAAGCATGATGCGGGAATTTTTTCTTTTCTTTTTCTTTTCTTTTTTTTTTTTTTTTTTTTTTTGCTTTTTACAAATATGACAGAAATGAATATTCACTGTTCTTTCTTCTCAGTTTCCAGCTTGGAGCTGAAATCTAGAATCAGCCCACCTGCAGCACCCCAATCCCACTGGTGTCATGGCCCACACAAAAGCACACAGCCCAGACAAGGGGGGCCAGACCTGATGTCACACTGGGAAGGAGGGAATGTCATCAGAATACCACACCTATGTTTCCCTTCACCTCAAAAGGTAGGCTAGGAGATTGGTCCAAGATCAGAAAACTCTGAGTGGATTCCGTCACTGGAAACCAATGTGTTGGATGCTTCTCCTTATGAGAAGGCTGCACACTTAGCTCCCCCAGCAGAACACTGGGCTACCTCTGCCTCTACTTACAATTTAGGAATTGCTCTGGGATGGGGAGACCTGTGGTGTAGAAAGGGCAGCATTAAATAGCTCAAGCCAAAGGAAGAGGTTGTCTCTCACCTGGAGAGCTGATCAAATCTCCCAAACCCCAGTCTGGAAACGAAAGCTTCCTACAAGGTGGAAGGAGACCAAGGGCTTCCAAGATTGTCCCAGCAAGGACATGCCCCTTCGCCAGCAGCCAAAGGCATGCATCCCCCCTGCATGGAGGAAGGGCGGCTGGTGGAGCTACCCTTTCCAGGCAGGCCCTATAGGATTCCTCCTGGGAGGTAGCCTCTCACCCAAGGATCCCCACTAGGCAGCATGGTGCTCCTCAAGGCCAGAAACTGGAATCCCTATCCCACCACACTCTTAAGTCTCCCATCAAAATCGGAGGCTGTCCCTTAACTCTGGCATGGTTGGTGGCCCAGGCCATCTCAATGTTTCTCCTGTGGGATTGGTTGAAAATGAGCCAGCATATCCCATGGACCTAGCTTTCTAGAGGGGAGTCACCAGGTACCCGCCAGCCATCTATGGGCAGCCAGCAAAAGTTCTGCCTGTCCCCTCCCTGGTCACAGAGGACTTCCTGCATCTCTTCTTGTCCCCCTTCCCCCTCTAGTATCCCTGCCCCCTCCCCACTGGCAGCCCCATTCTGCGTCCTCACAGCTGCTGCCAGGCACCTCTCAACCACCTCTCTGTTGCACTCCCACCCCAGCAAAGTCCCAGGGCTCCAGCCCAAGACAGATCAACACAGAGAGCCTTGGAGAATTCTGGAATGACATGTGGGCTGAGAGTGTGGTCTACAAAGGGCTCATCGTTACTAGACCAGGTAAAGTTGCCTTCCGATGGTTGTGCCAACTCTCTAGCTCCAAGCAGTTGATTTCCCAGTGGCCTCTGGAGCCCATGCTCTGTCCATCACGGGCCCCTGACTGACCTGTGCAGACAGGTGACAGGTGCCCATCCTGTGAAACACTTAGGGACACAGGTCATAAAACCAACTTCATTCTTGCCAGGATTGCTCATTTTTCATTCCACGGACACCCAGAGAGCAAGAGGAAGCCATGTTTCATGGATACTTGCAGGGCATGTGGATTAACCCAGACTGTTGTCAAGTACAGTCTGCTACGAAGTATGTTGCGACTTGGAGATATGTTCACAGCAGGTGCTGGTGTTCTCTCCAGGGTGCCACCCGGCTTTCCTGCCAGCTGCCGGGACCAGACTTTTCACCCTCATTTCAGAGATAGGCTGATGCTGACCCAGGGAGCTACCTGAAGTCACTGCCACAGCAGAGTGACTTTCCATGAGGCTGGTGGTCCGAAGTGGACAGATGACCAGGACATATGTTGTTTTGACAAACAGCAGAGAGCAATGTCTTTTTAAAGAGAATTTACCTTTGTCAATAAAAAAAGAGAAAAGACCTCAAGGTAAGCAGATTATATTTTCCAAAAATGACCACAGCAACATTTTCCATTCTGCAACCTCTTTTAGAACCTCCTGTTTCATCGAGAGTTGGAGTCCACTCTTCTTTCTCTCTGTGCCTGGCTGTCTTTTCCCAAATGCGTCAGAAAATAAAATGTGGGAGGGCAGGCACAGGTGACTTCCAGGGCAGGGTCATGATAGGTGGTAAGGGTTGCACTTGGCTCCCTCTCCCTCTCTCCTTCTGTCACTCTCTCCCCTTCCTGACAGGTGTTCTGGAGTCTTAAACCCACACACAGGGAAGAAGCTAGGCCATGCTAGAAAGACCATGTGGAGAGACCACAGGTGCCAGCTGTCCCCCCAGCTGAGGTTCTCAGCTGTTGGGGTGTCCTCAGCACAGGCAGCACACACAGAGGCAAAGAAGCCTTGGAGATAACCCCACCACAGAAACTGGCTGACTGTCATCCCATAAGGGACCCTAAGGCAGAAATTCCCTGGACTATTCCTGAATATCTGACCAGAGAAAGCAGGGGAGAGATGAATGGTCACTGCTGTTTTGGGTCACTTTGTCATTCAGGAAAAGATAACAAGCACAAGGCAGAGATACACACTCTTTGCTGACGCATTGCTTGTCTGTTTGGGGAAAGTGAGACATTCAGTTCCTCATTCTCATGCTTCCCCAGGAACCACCCAGCTCATGGAAGAAGCCCATCCCGCCAACAGAAGTTCATCAATGTACAAAAAACAATTTTTAAATATAAATATCGTGGACAGGGAGCTCAGAGAAACCATGCATGTGGACAGACATCCTGCTGCTGACACACAGGGCACGATCCTGACCTGGTGACCACGGGCATCCCCACAGGGAGAGCTCGAGCAGCCACATCCACCTGGCGCCGGGTGCAGGTGAGGTCCCTGTGCAGGGCTGAGGGGTGGAGCCCTGCAGGGGAGGTGACCATGATGGCAGGGATGAGAAGAGGCACTCAGACATTATCAGGGAATGACGTGAGTTTCATTCACATATTTCTGAATCCAGTGTGGTTATGGGGTGGTACTGAGCACCTGCGGATCCGAACCTGCTTTTCTTTTACGAAATCTCATCAGTACTCAGTGAATCAGTAGCGAGAATGACCATTTTTCTTTCTCAGCTACAAGTTAAGGAATAAGGAACAGGTTGCTGCCACGAAATTTCTTACCCTGCGAAGGGAGGGTCATGATGCATAGAGCAGGAGACCCCGTTACCTGCAGGGGCAGTACTTGTAGCCGGCTGTTAGTACTGCAATTTAGCCTTCAAGTTAGTAATGAAAGGCTATATGGTAGAAAATGTGTCGGACTCCCAGTGGGATGCTAACATAAGTTTCAGCGATCTGTGGGTGCAGGAGAAACAGCTGACACCAGGTGACAGCCTTCGTAAATCTCAGACACACAGAGCAAGGGGCGCTTATCGATCTGTTGAGTAAGGATTTGGTTATAAAGAGCTCAGTGCCCTTGGCATCAAACCACCACAAAGGAAGGCTATTTTGTCTCTTAGATAGAATGGACCCCATCCTCTTAGGTGATTTGGAACTCTCAAAAACAAGAAGAGAAAAGGAGACCAAGCACCCACCTTTCTCTCCTCTTCCTGCTAAGACGCCAATAAAGTTAGAGTAAAATGATTACTAGAGAGAGCAAGAACAGAGGGTGGAGAATGACCTCCATGGCAAGAGAATAGGAAGAGATTCATCAAGCGAAATCCACAGAGAGGGGATAAGGACTATGTCGGCTCTAATGATGGCAATGGCCATATCAATGACAAGCATCGAGTGAGGGTCGTGTCTATGCCCAGTGAGACCTTGGACAAAATTCTCACATCCAGAAATCACAACAACCCTGAAAGTTCCACGCAGTTACTATCTTGGTTTGTAGTTGAGAAGATGGGGGGCACTGAGGGGTTATGTAACTGGCCCAAGGTCATAGGACATAGGAAGCATGGAAGCCCTGATGGGTGCCCAGGAAGTCTGGATTCCGATCTCATGTTGTGCCCAGAAGAGGGAGATAAACCATCATGCTCAGAACCTAGGAGAAGGTCTAGACTCAGAGGTGGCAGGCATAGTGGGTAGGTATGGAAGGAAAAATGACAATAGAAAAAGGGATGGAGGCTGGAGGAATCAAAGAAAGTCCATCTGCGAAATGTCTGCCTGAGTCGGCCCTCAATTCCCTGCTCCGAACCCCCACATTCTGGTGAAAACAGAGCTCCTATATTCCAGACCCCTCCAGGCAAAGTAGATAAGATAGCTCATGGATGGGTAGATGGATGGATAGATGGGTGGATGGATGGATGGATGAACAGACAGACATGTGAATTGAATGCTACCCCAAATCCACCATCCACTCTTTTATTCAAGAGTAAGCCCTGTTAGTCAAAAAGGCTCCCCAGCAGACGCAGAGCTCTCTGAAAGTGTTCATATTCAGAAACCAGATTTCCACACATAATAGCAAAGGAAACTTACACCTGCTATCTGGGTAAATTAACCCATCCTGCCATCCTTAAAATACCAGACTGTTAGGATTAGGAGGCATAGGAAGAAAACCATCAGAAAGAAAGAAAAGGGACAGACAAGAGAGACTAATAACTCAACTGACAGTTGAGGAGAGGTGTGGGGGAACAGGATACTTCAGAGAAGAGACCTCTCCCAAAAATTAAGCCCTTCTAATTAAATTTCTCAGAGTGATTTGAAAAATCATTGAATCCATCACATATGCTGTCCCAGCTCTCCCCCTCCTTTCCCTTGGTTCTGTGTCCCAATGTCACCATATGAGCAAGGCACAAGAGATCAAGAACGTGAAACATAGGGGAAAAGCAGAGTAACAGGAAGGTCCTAAAGGCCATTTGAAACCAACACTGAGGAGGTTGGTGGCAACTCTCCCAAGAGTAGTTTCTGGAAGCTTTGAAGTTCTACCACAAACACAGGCAAGATCTAAACCCAAAGCACAGTCTCTTGACTCTCCCTTTGAAGTGCCTGTCACCTGTCCCTTCCCTCCATGCCTCCCGCTACTGCTGTCATCCAGACCCCTTACCTCCTCCTCTGCTGGGTGACCTCAGGATTCCCCGAGCTGTAGGATCTGCCCTTCCTTTACCAGTTCCCCTCCAGCCAGGAGGAGATCCCCTTCCTCCACAGCCCCAACTCTCCCTCCCCAGACACTCACCATTGCCACTCTCCTTACAGGGTCCCGCAGGTCCCTCCTTCCTGCCCCGTGTGTGTCCCTGGACGCCTGCAGCCCACACAGGCTCTGCCAGCCCACCGACTGCTCTCCTGCCACACAGCGTGCTACCCTCTACCTGTGGCATGCGTGTCAGGTGCTTCTCTGTGCTGATAGAGACCGGGTCTCGCACACTCGGTATGCAGGCTATTATCCAATTAAGATTTGTAACTAATGGAGCAACAGAAATAGAAAAGATGAACTATTTCATCTTTATGTTTCAATTTAATCACGTATCAATACATTAGATGGATGTATATTTTCTATTTTAATTACAGGTTCCACCGCTAATTTCTGTAATTTTTCATTCCTGCAATTTTTATAGCCCTACTTAGATGTTATTCAAGTGTTACTAAATTACTAAGACCCCTAAAATGATGCGATTTATTTAAGTGTTTTTAGATGGTCAGGAAACACACAGTAGCTGGGGGGAAATGGAAGGGAAATTCACGCAGCCCAGTGTGGAGGCTGGGCTGGGTATGGCCAGCAGGGGCACGAGGACAAGCACTGTGTGAGGAGGACGGCAGAGTGAATCTCAGATTCAAATGTCAGCCTCGTGATTTTCCCCATTAGTGGGAGCTGAGCAGGCTCTCTGTAGCCCCTGCTTGTAAGTCTTACATCAAAGATGTTGACAGCAGTCGGTTCCTCCCTGGGTCTAATGAGCAGCTCTGGGAGCGGGAAAGGAAAGTCCTGGTAATTCTCACCATTGCCTCCAGTGCTTTTAATCAGTGCTAAGAAGCTTCCTGTGAAAACTGGCACTAATTACGCATCCCTCAGAAATGTGGTTGGGTTTACTGCAGCTCTGCGCCAACCACGCTGTAAACAAGAGTGTTACTTCCTTCTGCACGGGGAGGACACCTGCTCCAGAAGGGTGTGCGGGTCGCCCAGGAGAGGCCTGTAATCAGGCTGTGGCAAGCCAGAGGTCAGCAGGCAATGCAGTGTGGCATCATCGGGGGACAACTGTCACAACCCTGCTCTCCCCTCCCAAAACAGCCCTGTCTCATGGATCACCAGAACCAGATGCAACCGCATGGTGGAGGCTTCCTGGGGACCCAGCCCTGCAAACTGCTGTAGCTTTCTCTGCCCCTGAAGCTTACATCTGAGAGACAACATCCCCAGTTCTGGTATCAGTGGACCCTGCATCTGCTGGCCTGCCTCCCAGAGGTCCTGGGCCCCCGCTTTATAGCACTCAGCTCCCCAGTTCCTGCCCAGACACTGCCTGTGTGCATCCTGGAGGCTGGCAGGGTCACCAGACCCCATTCGAGGCTGTTCTGCTGTCCCAGCTGCAGAGAGTGCCAACCGGAAGGTAATTCTGCTAAGCTCACCTGAACCTTTGTGACTTGCAGTCCAGCAACGCTGCATGGAGGACAAGACAGAGGCGTCTCGTGATCTCTGTCATTTCAGCCCCTCCTCAATTAGTCCCATTTACAGGTGACCCACTAATTATCCCAGGGACCAAGTCTCAGTGCAGCTGCTCATTGAGATACAGGACCAACCCCTCCCTGAAAGGTCCAATGACCTCTAGAAGGGGACCCCGGAAAAACATCCAGTTCCAGCATGCATTGGACTGAATGGTGTTCCCGAAAGTCCCATGTCAAAGCCCGGATGCTGAGCACCTCAGAACGAGGGCGTATTTGGAGATGGGCTCTCTGAGGAGGCAGTTGGACGGGGCCCTACTCCAGCGTGACAGGTGTCCTGGCTAGGAGAGGGGGTTCGGGCACGCAGAGGAGATGCCAGGGGCCGGAGCACACGGAGAGAGGACCCTGTGGGATGCAACAGGAGGGTGGCCCTCTGCACACCTGAAGGAAGCCTCAGGAGAAGCCGGCCCTGCCAACACTCCACTCCAGATGTGCAGCCCCCAGGAGAGAGGCTGGGAGAATGGAAAGGTCTGTGTTGAAGCCACCCAGTCTGGCTGCTTCATAACGGCTGCCCAAGCAGACTAGGACACATCATTGCACATACACACCGGAACAGCAGCAAACCAGGCTATGCGTCCTTTCCGAGTGACGTCAGACTTCTCTCCTCCTATCCTTTGTTGAACCACTCATGCCTGTCGACAGCCCTCTTTTCTGCTCGAACCTCTGTCCCCAAAGTGTGTCGTACTTGCTGCTTCATGCTGTCCGATCATCCCAGGAGCTGTCTCACTCCCACACGGGAAGCCCTTGCAACCCGGCAGGCTCTCACGCTAGTGCATTCTTGGAACAAATGTATTTACTCACTCATTGGTGTGACGGGTGTTCATGGAGCCCACACCCAGGCTCAGATCGATGTCCTGGATTAAAGATATAAGTTCTTGGTTCACGTGGCTCATGCCACCTGCGCCTCCATTCTCACATGGACCCTGGGCTTCACACTCCCTTCCACAGCTGGACCCCAGCACAGCGCTCTGCCCCAGGGTGGGCATGCATACAATAGGCGTCTGTCATCTTCATCATCTGGGACCTCCTTCTTCTGAGAGCAGCATTCCTCCCGCTTCCCCAGAGAGTTCTGACAGGGATGGCCCTGTTTCCAAGTGCCCCGTCCCACTCCAGTTCCTACAACTTACATCTGGGCTTCCTGACCCAGGACCAGAGGTTGCATCTGGATGGCCTCTCTCAGCGGCTAGAACAGTAAAATGTGCAGGCCAGGTGCTCTCATCCACCATGATGAGCAGAGGCAGAAGTTCTGAGAGAGAAGAAGGGGTAGGGGGAGTTAGGTGCGGGAGACACCCAAGCCCAGCCAATCAGAGGATGGGAGAGGTTGGAAGAGAGACCGGGACGTCCTGGAGGGTTCAATGCTCAGTCCACCAAGTCCTCAGTTTTTGCTTCCTTTCTGCTTCTCCCGCTTCTCTGTTGCTCCTTGGCATCTGAGACCCCAACCTTGGACCTCCAAGACTTTGTTCTTTAATGTAAGCTAGTCGTGTTGGGTTTCGATCACATGTGAACTTTCCTATGATGAAGCGCACAATATGTTCTCAGAAGCGGATCTCACTGTGGTTGCTCGAGAATAAATGCAGTGGTGAATGTCAACAGAGCGAATGCAGCTCTGCTGCTTTTCCTTCCGCACGCACATCGCTGGCCGGAAGTCTCAGCGAGCAGGTCCCACTCGGTGGCCTCCACGAAGGTTGGGTGCATCAGCTGTTAATACACAAATGGCGGCCCTTAAACACTTGGAAATCTGTGAGTACACACCCCAACTGCTTGCACCATCAAATCGTTTAACAGCTCCTCCCCATAAGTGATACAAAGGCAAGCTTCCAACACCCTAGAGTCCTCGGCTGCGAATGCAGGGGAGAGGCTCGGCATCCACAGGAAAGCAGCTCCTTCCTCCTACCCCACCCACTTCCTGCTCAGTTGGGCTGGAGTGGTCTTTTCTGCCAGTTCCCCGCATCGCAAGGAACGGGCAAAACTGAGTTCATATCTGTGAACCATGCCAGACCCCCTTGATAAAAAGTTCGATAAATACATGTTGCTCGTGGCATTTCTGAATCCTTAGGGGAAGTTGGATTCAAGGAGCACCCCTCGCCCCGCCCATGAGATCTGGAGTGATTTCACTAAAGCTGTGCCTGGTGGAGGGATCGCCGGGGAGGGGGCATGAGGAAAGTGGGCTGGGCAGTTCCTACAGACCGCATGGATGGAGCAGCAGGCTGCGTCCCCGAGTCTGGCCAGATGCCAATCCATTAAGAGCAAAGAGCAAAGATTTATTCCTCTGCTTGTATTATATCCATGCATAAAATTTGGCCCTGTCACTACAGACCAGTGCCAAAATCTGTTTAGTTCATTTAAATTTTTGTATTTATTTTAATTAAGCACTAGCAGAACGCCATTTGCAGTGGCATATTGAATACCTTTGTAATTAACAGTACCAAGCCAGAGAGATGGGCTTACTCCACATTCTTTTAATTAACTGAAATAGTTCAAGGACAGAATCGCAGTGATTTCTTTACGGATGCGGAATGTGGGAGTTAGAAAATACGCCACTTACTGGCAATAATTGTAATTTTAAAAACTCAAGGATCTGTCAGAATATATTTCTGTTTTTACAGCCATTATCAGAAGTAAGAATGCTAAGCGGATGCAATGTGTTCAATATTTCAACTTAAAAAAAAAAATCCTCATTCTATGGCAAAAAAGGTAGAGACTCCAGTTTGCTTGAATGGGGTAAATGAGAGCAACGATTCAACCTGTTATCAGTCACATGGGTCCCCGTAGCCCCCTGAAACCCAAAAGGCCGGTCCCAAGTCTCTTCTGAAGCCTCACTACAACCTGACAAGAAGCATTCACAGTCTCATCCCTTTTCTTTTTGCCAATGTTCCTTTTTCCCAACTTCTACCTCTCCCCTCCCCCAAAAAAGCCTCCCAACATTTTGAAGGAAATTTAAAGGATATATGTATTTCTTCCTGTGGATCGGCTGAGCTGGAATTCCTTCCCCTGTGCACATGGGAGGCCCCTGTACGTTAGCCCAAAGTTCAGCTTCGGCAGCTGGGAGGGCCCGGACTGCTTTCCTGCTCTACTGGGGGCACAGGCACACCTCCCACGCCGCTGGAGGGCATGGGGAAGCAGTGAGTTCACATGAGCGCCCCTAGCCCAAGTGTACTGGGACCCTTCTTCCCCGCCCAGAGCATCCACTCAGAGACCCAGCCCAGCCCTGCTGCACCCTCATTTCACTTGAAAGACGTAGTTCCAGCCTTACTGAGTATCATCAGCTGTGGCCATTCCGAAGAAATCAGCCATGCATCAGCCAAGCTCAGATTCCGCACCCGCAAGGCACCAGGGGACCCGAGTTCCTGTCTCTGCAAGGGGCCACCACCGGCTCCTAGGGGAGCCGGCTCTGATCCGTGCTGTCTGCACGCCACGGAAACTCCTGAGATGCAGCACAATTCCTTTTTTTTATTTGCTGAGTTGAACAGCCCCATCTTTTTCTCCTTTAATGCACGACTCTGAACTGACTTGTCACAGAGGCAGAGTGCGGAGTGAGATCCCTTCAATGTTAGAGTCTTGGTCCATCAAGAAAGGGGAATCATCCGCCGTTCTAAGGAAATGACATTTATTCCACACAGAACAGATCATGAGTATACTGTCAAGTCCCAGACATTTAATAATCGCAACAGATCTTGTCTTCCTGTGGCCCCTTCCACCAGTACAGACTGATGGGCTCAGAAGGGAGGCTTGTCCTATTTTATAAACAAGAGGAGAGAAACCATCTCTCCCCTGAGACAGGCTGCACACCTCACTGGTTTGTTCTGCCTTGGTTCTCAAAGTAAGGGCACTAAGGCTGTGCCCCGAGGCAGCTTGCCCTGTTCAGGAAGCATTTCCACGGGGCCTCTCGGGTCCAGTCCTCATGACCGCTGCTCTGGGAACAGCTGTGTGTCTGCCCGGCAACCCTCAGCGAAGAAGCCACCACCCCCTCCCAGGCCTCTTGCCGAGGGGCCGGGTCTCGGCTCTGCTCAACCACCATAGCAGAGTCTGCCCTGGACCCCTCGGAGGGAGGACAGCCCCGACCCCCGCCCCATTCCTCCTCCAGGCAGCTCTCCTGGGTCTGCTGCCCCTACACTGCTGGCAGTCGAGCCGGTGGAAGCCATGGGGACAGAAGGGGCAGAGCCACTGGCAGGAAAACCCCAAACAGAATGGACTCAGTTAGCCCTAAAGAGAGGGCCGGGGGTAGTGCTCCGCCTCAAGTGGGCAAGGGGCTGCTCCTGAGCCTCACTCCAGTGAGATCTTACAGCCACCAGGGTCACCGTGCAGGGCCGGGAGGGGCTGCAGGCCAGAAGCAGACCATCCGGGGACAGCCCCATGAGGTCTTCTTGGGCAGGGTCTCTGTTCCATGGAGAAGGGTGTGGAATGAATGGAGCAGGTGTATGAATGAGTGAGTGAGTGAGTGACCATCCCGGAGGGTGACCTAGCAGACCCTTCCGCTCACTGCCTCACTCACTGCCTCACTGACAACTTCTGATGTCGGGAGAGCAGAACCTACCATCTGTACTGGGGCCTGGCTCCGGGCTAACTCCTGGGCGTCCTGCGCTCCGGGTTCTCCTGTCACTCCTGCCTGTCCTCTGCAGAGGCACACAGCCCCCTGCGGCAGGTGGAAACCCTCCACCCATGGCCCAGCTCCCAGGCAAGAGGTCGTATTCACAGCGGGGCCACCAGAGTCCCACTGGGGATAACTGGTCAGCACGTCAACCTGCTTTCCATTTTGGGAAGAGAAGAGAAACCCAGCTGAAGACGGCTGTGGGGCAACCCCATAGCTGCTGGTCCCGTCTTTCCTCCCAAGCAGTTCGAAAGTGATTGTAGGGAAGCACGTGATTCAGAGATGGGGTGGGGGTGGGGGAGGGCAGGGGGAAGCAGACGGAGACAGATGATTGACAGATGATTACAGAGACAGAGCCATATGCCCGGGGTGTTCCTCTCTGTTTCGTGTTTCTTACCACCGAGATGGGGCAGGTCCAGAGTCTGCCAGTCCAATGGCAGAAAGACACAGGGGTTGCAGGACTGAAATCCTGCCATCTGTGAAAACACCCCACGAGTTCTGAAGGTACAGAGACAAGAGGAACGGGTCTAACACCCCACCTGCAGGATGGTGGAAAGGTCCTGCCCTCGAGGCCACAATCCTTCTGCCTTGAGGCCTCTTTGCTCCTTCTTAGAAGCCCCCGACCTACGGGATAAAAACACGAGTGCTGAGCCTGGGTCCTCTGTGGCATGTCACCGTGGATGATTTCTGACCAAGCCAGCTGCCTGGCTCTCCCGTCTCACTCGTCCCTGGAGGCTGCAAGCATGGCCCTTTGTGCAGGATGGGACGGGCCCCCACACAGCCTAAGAGAGCTTCCCTCTCATTCGGGGTCCACCGGGGCCTAATTAGGAGCTGGGCAAACCCAACAAATAACGGACACAGATGAACAGTTTTTCTGGAGCTGTGAGGGTGTGCGGGGCATCTGGTGGGGCCCACAGAGGCGGACACCCTCACAATACCCCAAATCCAGCCATCCAGGCCCCAGAGGGTGGCCTGTGCAGCCTGTGCAGTGAAGCACACACCTCCTCCCCAGGCACACTGCGTCCCCATTTGCTGCACCTCATTAGATCTGTTCCGGGGTCACGGTCAGTCACCAGAGTGCCGTGCCGGGGTCGCCGGGGCAACGGGCAGAATACAGACGTGACCCAGCCACAGGCAGGGGTGTGGAGTGAGCGGGCACCATGTGGGTGCAGGACATTTGTCTGACGCTGTGTTGGGGGGAGTCCCTTGGAAACTAAGAAGCAGGAACCCCTGTCCTTTTTACCTAAAAAAAAACCAAGATCATCGAGACCGCACATCTCGTCAAAACTTCTCCTGTTGGTGTCTTACATTTTCAAAGATATGATTTATTTAGCAGGACCAGATATCCTTATTTCTAAAGCAGCAGCTCTCACTGTGGCATGTGGATGCTGCGGTGGACTCCCAAAGGGGGCCGGCTATGGGAGCCTCCGGGCCTCTGTCACTAGCTGCTTTCATGCTCTGTTCCCCAGTCCCCAGGCCTACCTGGCCTCATCACAGGGGCTGCGAAGCATTTTGACCTGGGACAGGGGAACACCAGGGCCACCTACCAGATTACCAGGTGATTTGTCCAGGGGCTGACTGGTCCGGCAGTACAAGCGGAGAAGGAAGCCTCCTGCCTCTGCGCTCGCAGGCACAGTGGCGAGAAGGTTAATGAGCTCTCGTCCAGCATAGTCAGAGGAGTGTCAGGCAACACGGGGCCCCCGGGCTCCCCACGAAAAGGCTTTCCTGTGTTAGAGCAAGCTGCAGAGCCCCCCATCGGGGCTAAAGTGCCATTCTGCTCGTGTTTCCTGGCCTTAAAAAAAAAAAAAAAAAACACAGGTTTAAGGAAATACCTCCATACACTTCCTGGTTTTACAGCTTTTTTTTTAGGACTCTTAATCCGCTGCAATTTTGTGACAAAGGTTAGGAAGACATCATCTATTATTAGTTTTGCACAAATAAATCTCTGATTTTGTTCTGTAGTCGCCCACCAAGGGTGCAAATTTGACTGCTGCTACCTATAGTCAGTCACCATAAGCATTCCCATGCCTCAGAAGAATGCCTTGACCCTGATAGACAAGGCAAGGGTTGCTTCTTTTCTTCCATCTCTTTTGCATCCCAAGACTCTGTGCAAATTTATAGCTCAACTGTAAGAAATTGAGGATACCAACAGAAGATCCAGAGCCAGGATCTGAGCTGCCTTAAATAGAGGGTCATCTCAACTCCAGCACAGGACATGGCCTTAGGTTCTAGAATATTCTTCCCAGGATTCTAGGAAGCTGAGACACAAAAGCATGGACTTAGGAGGGACTGTCCTCTGTACATTCTTCAGGGGCTTTGCTCTGGGCTGAAGAAGGTGGCCAAGGTCTATCAGCTTATGGGCTGGTTCCAGGTCAACATGCATCCGAGACTAATAAGCCCCCACAGCCGGTCTAGAGCCTGCCCCTGGGGGAAGTCAGGGATGATCACGGGAATAAACAGTCTCCAAGGAGATTCTGAATCTTCACAACTCAAGGGAGAAGCTGAGTCTATGGGGTTGTCCTGGAACAAATTTGGACCCCTTGAGTCAACTCTGGACCATATTGAACTCCAAGCCAAAGCCCATTGAAAAAGTAAGGAGTATATGTTGATTCCAAACTGACAGAGCAAACAAGCCCAAGCTGGAAAAATAGCCCAGACAAGCAAAATGGTTTGCCCGAAGTCACCCTCTTAGTAGGTGAGATTATCAGACACTGAAGTTCAAATTACTTTGATTCCATGGTAAAATGGTTCTACGTCCAGTTGCAAACACCAATAAGCAATCTGACACAAGCTAGGCGTCCTCCTTCCTATTCAATTCAGCTCTGAACGGGCACCTCACCACCTGGAGAGATCATCGGATTCCACAGGCTAGAGCTCAGTCTTACAAGACTGCCCACCCACACACTTCAGATGCCACTCACAAGCCCAGGCCACCCGGGCTTCTGACCAGCCTTCTACCGAGTGGAGGTTCCTTAAGTTCAGTTAATTTGCTAGAGAACTCAGAGAAACATGTTACCTACCAGAGTACCAGCTTATCATAAATGTACGCAACTCAGGAACAGCCAGATGAAAGAGATGTATAGAGTAAGGCATGGGGACGTGGTGCACAGCTCCCATGCCCTCCCCGAGTGCGCCTCTGTCCCCAAATCTCCACATGCTCGCCACCTCTGAAGCTCTCCCAGCTCCATCCTTTTGGGATTGCGTGGAGGCTCCTTACATCGGCATGGGTGATTGAATCATCGAGCACTGGTGACTGACACAGCTTCCAGTACCTCCACCTCTCCTTCCCAGGATGCTGGAGGCAGGACCAAAACGTCCAACTCTCTCAGCCCTTGGTTGGTTCCCCTGGGCAACCAGCCCCATCTTTGGGTGGGGTCCAAAAACCACCTCATTAACCTAACAAAAGGCACCTTTATTGCTGGAATCACTTAGGAAATTCCAAGGGTTTTAAGAGTTCCGTGCTAGAACTGGAACAGAGACAAAATATATATTTACTAAAAACCACATGACACATGGGGTACATTCTCTCCAGTTACTACAAATTACAGACATCTGGACCTCAGTTCTACACTCGAGTCTGGGATCTAGAGCTTGTACTGAATTACCAGATTCCAAAGACAATTATTTTAGTGATCCATCTTACTTGAAATTGAAATAGGGACATGTCCTAGGAACACTTATTTCTGAATATTTCTCTCCAGATAAGCAACCCCCATCTATACAGTATATTTGTGTGCTCTGTGGCTTAGGTCAGTCCTAGTGAGATTGCCTTCTTTAGGTTCTCCCTGCCAAAGTAATTTCCCAAATTATACACCAACAAGGTAGTTTCTGATGGGACACAAAGTGGTGACCTTGCATTTTCCTGAAAATAGAGTTTAGCTACCATTTCAAGAAAAGCAAAAGGTTTGGCCTTAGCAATAGTAAAACTAGCAGGAACCAGTGGACTCCTCAGCAAGGGGGTACTCTGAGACCCACCAGAACCTGAGAGTTTTCATTCCAAGAACTCATGGCTATGCATTGAGGCTGGGCTCCTTTTCCAAGTCTCCGGGGCCCACTGTTCTCCTGAGAGGCAAGACCCTGATAGAGCTATCTTGGAGGTCTCCAGAGCTGGACACCCCTGCCTATGCCAGCATATCCCTGGTAACCGTGACCAGCATGGGTCTTTTCTGAAATGGAAGCATCTGACATGACTCCAGCTCATGTTATGGGGAGGGATGCCATAACATGGGAGTGAAGCCTGGGGAAGCAGCAGGTCTTTCGGAGATGCTGTCCTGCCACAGGTGCAGCCGTCAAGCTCTGAGTGAGAAAGTAAAATAGCATATTTGTCAAATTCTGAAGAGCTCATGAAACACCTTCTCAAAAACGTTCTCTTGGATCCTGCTAATGACCCTAAATAGAAGTGTGATTACAATTACTCTCACTTCACGTGGAAGAAAACTGAGGCGTAGGGAGGTCAGGCGACTCGGTCACAGCAAGAGAAGAGCAGAACCTGGGACCACACACATCGCCTGCGATGGAACATTCTTTCTCCTAACATCACGCTGACAGCAGATTTCCCATTGACGCGTCCTGGTGTCAGCTCTACGGAACAGAGTCAGGAGCAGCCACCCTTCTCGTACCAGGAGCCCAGCCCACTAGTGAGAAGGTGGGGAGCAAGTACGTCGGCAGGCAAGCACGTGACCGGGAGCCGTCTGAGAGCCCCTCCAAGGGAAAGGAGCAGAGCAGCAGGTTTGACTTGGCAGAGTTCCCGGGCAGGGCAAGGCTGCTTCCCTTTGTAAATCCGCCTGCATCATTCCAAGCCCTGTGGTGAGCCGCCCAGGACCTGCCAGCACCTGGCACCCACCTGCCATCCCGAGTTTTAAAGCACTAGCTCTCTCAACTGTGTCCTTTTGTGTTCAAAAAAATCCCTCTTCCTAAGATCTTTCGTTCAATCTTCTAGCTCAGCTGTAGGGAAAATAGTCACAGAATAATCGAGAGTGAGCATTCTTTCATTCTCGTGAATCAGTCTCGTGAAGACTGACGCCTTCTGTAACGTCTCACCGATGAGCTGGCCGCCAGCTGCAGAAGACTGTGGCCATTTTTGTTATTCTAGGATGACTGTTACTTCTTCTCCTGAGTGTCCTGGGCTGTCCCAGTGGCCTTTGTGCCAACACTGAGAAGGTTGCTACCGCGCTGCCGTTAAAGGATCAGGATCTCTAGCATCTTCATATCCAGCATTTATGTTCATCCAAAGGGAGCAGATATCAGAAGCCGTGTCTTTACCTCCTCCATGAGCTGGTTCTTCTGGACCACAGAGCTCCCTTCCAAACAACCCTGCATCTATTAAGGAAACTCTGTGTACCTGTTCACACCTGGACCTTTGAGCTCTTTCTCTGTGGAAGAAATTAGATCTCCAAGGACTGCCGTGGTTACCTGCGTGGTTACACCGCTGCTCTACTCCTGGATCCCTGAGTCCTGCATCGTGTTCGTGCTGTAAGCCTCATACCGTTTCCTCTAAAATACAACCAGGATCCTTTCCTCCCAGTTGCTCTGAGCGCATTCTGTTTTGAGCAGCTATCCTCTAAATCCTCCTAGCGCTCCTGAAGAGGCGGCTCGTCAAGCAGACCGGGTGTGTTCGCGTTCCTGTTAGCTACGAAGGCAGACCTGCCAACCATAGACTTCCGTAGACCAACTGTAGTTCGTGACGGCTCCCCTCCACTCCATCCTATCCCTCATTCATGTTTCCCTTCTCCCATGGTCCCCATGTCCTCCCTGACACGTGTGTTACCTTCAGAGAGTATCAGCGACGCCTGCCAACTTCAAAGCCAGGCTTGTTCAGCATCCCGGCCATTCCAGCACAAGGAGCCCTGACGCTGCTGCCTCCTGGCAGCCTGAGGCCTGCTGCCCCAGGAGAGGCCGGAGCCCGCAGAGCAGATGCGGTGGGAGCAAGAGGCTCTGGGACTTTCACCTTCACAACGGAAGTTACCGCATTCCACAACAGTCCATAGCACCTGGACCTCACAGGCCCCGGGTGCCTTTGGGGACTAAGCCGTTCCTAGTATATGTGCAAAGCAGGAGGAAAAGAACATGGGTGGTTTGATTCATGAAGACAAGTCAAGCTCAGGGATGGAGAAAACTGGCAACAGCTGAATGCGTTTACATTTTGTTCTTTGACCTGTGATTACAATCTCACATTAAATTTTAAAAAGGAACCTTGGTTTCCTTCAATTTCAAAAGTTCACTCCTGAGATAACTATATTGGTCACTTAAAATAAAAAGGTAGAGAATAAAAAGTAGCCCAAGTTTAGTCCTACTGACAGGACGTCCTCGGCTGTCACCCTGCACACAAGCCGGGACACCCCAACAAGACAGGTGTCCCGTTGGTCTCAGGTTCCTTCTCCCTCACCTGGGGTTCTGGCTGCTGGTCTCCCCAAAACACATTCATGAAGATCAAATGGCCTGCAAGTGAACGGTGCTTTTGCGACAGGGCAGGGCCAAAGCAAGACTTATTACCGGCCGTGGACAGCTCCTTCCACACGGCCACGTTCGCACGGGCTGGTACACACTTGGTGGCGGCATCAGGTCCTCCTGAAGCGCCTCATGAGGGGTCAGGGCAGCAGAGCTGGTGGAAACAGTGATCTTTCCCGGTCTGCAAGGAGAACCACGCTACATGCAGGGCTCACCCTGCCCCAGACTCACTGAGGTTTTAACCAGTGAGCCATTAGCAAAGAGACACCGTCCTTGTATATTCGGCTGAGTCTAATTCCACTGGCATTCAACCCTTTATAAAAGAGTTAGGAAGTGAAATTGTGCAGAAGACACAGGCTCCGCTCCCTGGAAAACACTATTCATAAAGTCACAACCATGACAATGTTAATAACAGTACTCAACCCTCCCGGAGCTCCTCGATACAGACCAGGCCCAGAGCCCGGTGACCGGAGTCACAGGGAGACTTCCAGAGGAGACGCACTGCTGCTGGGGGGGAGCATGGGGAGGCGGCCACAGTCACAGTCAACGCGGGTCCGTATCTCCATCTTCCTTGTTTACATGTACAGAAGGACATGTTACTATCCTATCAGTAAACTGCATGCGATGCTAACTACATGAATCATTTCAGGCTTTGGGCAAAACAGTACACCGACCTTGTCTCCTGTTTTCATTCCAGAAAAGAGAGTCCTGGGAAATGTTGTGAAAGCCCCACTCACTTTCACCAGCTCTCCTTTCATGCATGGGCACCGGCTGCTTCCACGCTGATCCCCTCCCCAAAACCCTCCTCAGGGCGCTCCCTCCCCCCACCCCCCGTGGCCCCTCTTGCTGTCTCAGTGGAAACTACCTCTCCTAAGCCCACAATGACAGTCACATGCTACAGCTCTGATATCTTTGAACGGTGTTCACTTGTCGACTGCTGAGGGACATATCTTCAGCCACACCTGTCATTTTTTTTAAAATATTTCATTTATTTATCTGTCAGAGAGAGAGTGAGTGCACACAAGCAGGGAGAAGGAGCAGAGGCCGAGGGAGAAGCAGGCTCCATGCGGGACCCGACCCCAGGACCCCGGGATCATGACCAGAGCCAAGGGCCACCGCTTAACCGACTGAGCCACCCAGGCGTCCTCCAACACACCTGTCATTTAGTATAGCCTCTGGGCTTGGGAATCCCCAGACACTCATCTCTTTGACCCAGATATTTGCTAAGTCAACGGAACGTTCTGAAGAGGCAAACTCTGACCAGGGAAGAGACATCAGATCTCTGGCAAGGAAGCCTCGGTGACTTGGGGAGCGTTGAGACCTGCTAACACCCCCTCGGGGTGTGGCAGGAGCCTCTCTGTGTGCAGCACACCTGTTGTGGATCAGGGGTTGCGGTAAGCTGGAGTGAAGAGAGAGCTCTGTCACAGTGAACATCACCAGCAAAGCTAGGACATATGGGGGAGCAGAGCGGGGTGAACAGCAGTGACCGTGGGGACGGACTTTTCCCATGTGCTGCTGCACTGGGTGACCCCATGTGCATGTCCCTCCAGTAAGTGCAGACCGCCCCAGTCCACTCTCTGCCTCCCACGATGGCTAGCTGTATGAGAACGGAGACCAAAGGCAGGCAGATCGTGCACGAGGTCCCCAACAAGTGGCAGGCCAAGGACCTGAACCTGTGCCTTCAGCAGTTCACGCCTTGCTCCTGTCACTCCATTGGATCGTGACTCATTACTCCGTGGGCTTGGGTGACGTTTACTAGCAGGGGCTCTGTCTTCATCCCCACACAACATTCCAGTTAACAAGGTCCTAGAAGAGCTCCGTATTCAGTGCACTGCCTCAGAAAATTTTACACAATAGTGATCTGAGAATAGCACGGTAACCGTAATCTAAGATTTTATCAGAGAAAAAAAATCCACATTTAAGGTAAAAACCATTTTTAGAGGTCAGGTAAGTATTTTCTTATGTGTTTGAGAAAGCTATAAAATAAATGACTTGAAATGACATATTGTAAGATACAAGAACAAAAAGTTACTCTTGAAGTCCAAATTGGGGGCGCCTGGGTGGCTCAATCGGTGAAGGTCAGCCTTCGGCTCAGGTCATGATCCCAGGGTCCTGGGATCGAGTCCCGGATTGGGCTCTCTGCTCAGCGGGGGAGCCTGCTTCTCCCTCCTCATGTTCTCTCTTTCTCTCTCTCAAATAAATAAATAAATGTCCCAATGGGAGAGGGAGACAAAAATTCAGGAATCCAGGTAAATATAGAACTCACCGACTTAATGTGCGGTTTCGTGGCACCTCTATCCTGGACGGAGGATGAATGTCAACAACCCAGAGAAAGCAGACCAGACAGAGTTTATTTAATTTGACAAAGCTTCCAGCTTCCAGCCTTACAATGAAAACGGAATTTAGACTAGGCAGGAGTTTTCTAAGCTTTCAGCAAAGCTGGGAAGATGGGTAGTTTGATGCCCTCCTTAGGGCCAGTACACCCCAGCGGCCAGGTGCTGTGGACGGTGCCTCCCTGCAAGTCACAGCTGTCGCCTTTCTGGGTGCTCTGGGTTGAAGTGTGTCCTCTGCAAATTCATGTGTTGAAGTTCTAGCCCCTTGGGACCTCAGAATATGACCTTATTTGGAAATAGGGGTTTTGCAGAAAGAATTAGATCCTACAAAGGGGGTTCATGAGGGTGGACCCCACAATCTGATTTCAATCCCAGTGTGTGGTTTTCACCCCCGCGCGTGGAAGCAATTCTGGGACACAGGCTGGGTGTCGTACGATTCAACTCGATTCTGACACTGTGTACCCAGAACTACCATCAGAGCACATGTGTGCACGGCTCAGACCTACAGGCGGCTCCCCGCCCGCCCGCCGCAGATACCAGTGCACGTCCGGCTGCCACCTGTGCCTCTGACTGGGATATTCCAACGACGCCGTCCTCCAGGTTGGTAATGTGCTAGAGTGGCTCACAGAACTCGGGAAACCAGTTACGTATGAGACCCCTGGTTTACTGTCTAAGAGAGAAGTTAGGAATGGCCAGAGGGAAGAGAGGCGTAGGGCAAGTGTCATGGGCACACTCTGAAGGGACACATGCCAGCTGTGTCCTCCCCAATCATAAAGCAAAGTTAACATAATCATAAAGCAGTCACAGGAATCCAGACCCAGTGACATCTCACCACGTGATTGCCTTGGTTTCTTGCACAGCCCACAAAGCGGAACACAAGACCGGCCACACGAGAGAGAACAAGGGGCAGGAAGAAAAGGAACCAAAAGCAAAGTCAGTCTGTGGGTTCACAGCGAAGATGGGGCTTCAGTCCAGCCGGGACAGCTCTCCGTACGTACTTACTATGTTCCAGCAGGGAAGGATCTCTGTTCTGCGCAGAGGTCAACCACACGGAGGTCAACCACGCGGAGCCTTCAGCGGCAGCTTTTTGAAGCGGTCAGACATAGAAGGGTCAGTGTTTGAGGAGTCTGGCAGTTTGCTGCAAAAATCCTCCCTTTTCAAAGAGATTGAATCAGTCGTGGGCCCCAGAGGACCTCCGCCGCTTCTGTTGGCAGTCAGTTTTGGGGAGTCGCCAGCTGGTGCTGGTCTCAGCAACATCTGATGGCTGCAGTGCCCTCACTGCTTGCCTCGGTGCACGACACAGACCCCTGTGTGGCATGAGTGACTCCATCTTGCTCTCTACAGCACGATCTGGGGAAAGGCTGTGGGGCCTCCCTGATCCCTCTTGGCCATTACTCTCCCACACGATCCCCCACCCAGAAGCTCTTTGAACCGCGTCCTTCTGGGTTTTTATGGAAGATTCATTACACAGACAAGACTGACTAAATCACTGGCCATTGGTGATCGACCAGTTCAGCCTCCAGCCCTTCCCTCCCCAGAGGCTGGGGCACACTTCAAGTACCTGCTCTTCCTCCCGGCAACAAGCCCCATCTGTAGGCGCTTTCCAAAGGCCACGTCGTTAACATAGCAAGACACCTTTATTGCTCTCAGCACTTGGGAAATTCCAAGGGATTTAGAAGTTCTGTGCCAGAACCAGAGACAAAGAGCAACTAAATATTTCTTCTTATAAATCACAGTAGCATAGTCCTAATCCAATATGCCTGTGCCTTTATGAAAAGGAGAAATTCGGACTTGGAGACAGACACGCAGGGAGGAAAGATGATGTGAGGAGGCACAGGACGTCTACAAGCTGAGGAGAGAAACCTGGACAGATTCTCCCGGACGCAGAAGGAACCGGCCTGCTAACACCTTGACCTTGGGCTTCCAGCCTCCATACCCTGCGATGCTACACATGTCTGTTGTTCAAACCCCCAGTGGGCTGGCGATTTAACACACAGGGTATTGCCCCTTGCTGCAGGGAACAGCAGCTCTGCCCCAGGCTAGAGTCCCAGGGATGGCCCTGCAGTGACAACAGGCTGCTGCAAGGAGGGAGAAGCTCAGGCTTCTGCCTCCCTGCGGACCACCCAGGGCTCTGTAGAACCCACCCTGAGAGTCAGCACCAGCCGCTTCCCCACCCCCCACAGCCTGGCTTGAGCCCTCACCTCCCGAGAGCCTCACTCCCTCCAGGAGAAAGCTCCGCAGACAGCTCTCCCTCAGAGTCTGTCTCCAAGAGCAGCTGTAACCCCGCACTGGGTCATTATGGATATTGGTCTCTACTGGAAGCTGGTTTTATTGAATTTACATCGACACCACTGCCCTGAAGCACAACTACACACTAACAGGTCTGAGCGCAGGCAGGATGAGTGCCAAGGCTGCCTGGACACCTCCCGTCTGGACCCCAGAGGATTTGGCCACAACTGGCACCCTGAAGACAGCCGTGCATCAGCAGCTGAAGGAGCTGGAACACAGGGACTAATACTTCTGGCGGCTAATGGCAGGGAGGTGCCTCTGCTGGCAGGGCCGAGACAGGACGTATCGGCTCCCATGAGCCGAGGTTCTGCGGACAAGGACGAGCAGGCTCCCTCTGACCTAACACCAGGATGCAGGGAGCACAGAGCTCACCCTGCATGGCTGCCTGGGAGCGCAGGGGAGAGCAGCGGGGGGCCCGTGGAACCCCCAGGGGGAGCTGCACCAATGCTGGGGCTTTGCCAGCTGGCCATTCGCAGGAGCGCACTCGAACCAGCGGCTCAGCACCCACCCTTGTGAAGGGACACTGGGTCCTTGCTGTGTCCTCACGTGTTGTCTGAGTGGAAGCGGGGAAGGGGCCAGAGGGATGCAGGAAGGAGCCACAGAGATGGTTGACCTAACCAGGGACTGGCCTCCTCCCACTCCTCTTTCCACACTGGACCCCTGCATCCAAGCCCTCTGGTTCCCCAGGTCTCAGGCCAGTGTAGAAGGAAGAAAAGCACAGATTGACAGATGTGCAGGGATGGTCCCTTCCGGATAACCATGGTTTTCTCGGGTGGTAGCCATTCTGCCTTTGAAAGCCGTGTTTATGAAACAATTGCTTCCTATCTGTCTTCCGTGACAAGTAGGAATCAACCGTAGTCCCAGAAAAGCTAAAGAAAGCCATTTCATCATGGGGGGAAGAAAGCATCGGGGGTCCCAAGGCTTCCTTCCCATGGCTGAACAAAGATGGCATCCGGTGCTCTATACACTCCCCACATGTGAGGTTCTGTCCCCAAGGCCTGCCTCCCACTCGTAGGTGGGATGGGAGGCAGAATTTAAGGGCGGAGGGAGCAAGAGGAGGATACTGACCAGCCGGCCACATTGCGGGGGACAGGCACTGCAGAAAGCGCTTCCAAGCAGGGGCCCCATTCAGCGCCAGGGGGGAGCTAGAACCCCTGGCCGCACACACTCTCTGTGATTGAAAGCCGACTCCCAGGGCCCCAAGCACTGTGCATTGTACAGGACACCTCTGGGGCCGTCAGGCAGGTGGCATCAGCGGCCTGCCCCCGAGGAGCAGACAGGTGAGCATTTCTGCCTGCTGCATCACGACGCAGGAGTCACTGAGGAAATCACCATCGCCAGACTCCAGGAGGAGCAACACGGTGCTCCCACACAGACAAGGCCGTGAGGTCAGCTTCGGTGCAGGATCAGTGGGTCCCTCCTGTAGGCCCTGCAGGCCCTCTGGTCGGCCTCACCTTCCCTGTGCCCCAGGAGCAGAGGCAGGACCCCACCCCCACCCCACAGGGGACAGAGAGGGGGGCAAGGCTGGCCAGGTACCACATGACCCACACACTTAGGAAGAGTCAGGCAGCACCCACAGAGTCTAAAGCAGGAAAGAGGGGCGCCTGGGTGGCTCAGTGGGTTAAGCCTCTGCCTTCAGCTCAGGTCATGATCTCAGGGTCCTGGGATCAAGCCCCACATCGGGCTCTCACCTCAGCAGGGAGTCTGCTTCCCCCTCTCTCTGCCTGCCTCTCTGCTTACTTGTGATCTCTGTCTGTCAAATAAATAAATAAAATATTTTAATAAAAAAAATAAATAAATAAAGCAGGAAACACTCCTCCCGTCCACGGTGACAAGCCCAGCTCACTGGGAGGGCTCCATCTCAGGATGACAAGAGCTCCAGGCCTGGGGCTCATTCTAAGGTGGCCCCAGAGGGGGGTCACAAGCCTGAGCGCAGGAGACGGTCTCTCCCACCCAGGGCTTTTAACCTCATTGTCTCTCTGCTGCCTGTTCCTGACCTGGACTATGCAAATAGCCTCTCAGAGAGAGGATCTCATCAGTCTGTTCCCGTGGATAGGCGACTGGGGATGCTGTGCTGCGGGGGGTGGGGGCGGGGTGCAGGTTCAGACCCCCCCGGGGTATTTGGCACAGGGCCCGCCGAGAGCCATGATCAAGCCCTGGGAGAGGTGAGGTGACTGCGGTCACAAGCAGGCAGGAAGGAGAGGGACAACCAGCCAGGTTGGTGGGGCTCCCCACCTGATTCAAAGGCACCCAGAACTCTAACCCGATGATGACTGGCTCATGGCCGGGAAGGGACAGGATGAAAGGGGCTCGTGAGAAAAAGAACACTCACCCTAGTCCCGGGGCTCGCCTGGCTCTTGGCACACCTGTTGGCCTCCATCCTCTGGCCACCAAAGCCCCCTGAACATGTCTCCCCGGAGAGAGACCGTGCCATCAGCCCAAAGGCTTCCTTGGAGCTCTGTGCCGGCCTGTGCACCCGGGCCCCATAACCTCCGCCTGAGCTCCCGTGTGCCACCCCCCACTGCGGTTGCTTTTCCCGTTTCACTTCCTCTAAGCGCTGGCAGGAGGCCAGTCTTCTCAAGTCCCAATCAGGCAGCCTGCATGGAAAGAGAGGACATGGGAACACCTTCAAAGCAGGCTTTCCATGCTCGCGTTTTCACCACTGAGAACTCGGTTAGCAGCAGTGGGAGGGCATCTCTGAGGACAGGTGAGCCCGGCTGGCGGGCCACTTGCCAGGGAGCCAGAGGGCGTCCTGCCCATTTCTCATGGTCAAAGTGCTTGAGCCCAGCCTAGCTGTCCGCTGCCAGAAGCCGTCCCCGGGAGCAGAGAGAAATAACACGGAGGCAGCAAACAAGGCAGCTCTGACACCAAGGAGACGGATGATAAATTAAACGATGACTCTCTGGTGTGGGTACAAGATCAAGGAGGAGGGGTCGCTTATCATACTTCCAGCACAGCCTGCGGTGGAAAGAGCTCTGAGGTTTTCGGTTGGTTGATAGGGAAATGGAGACCTTAACCAAGAGGTTTAGATGAACCCCCAGTGTGAGGTGTTACTTAGTGGCCCACGCTCCAGGCATGATGGAGCTGATTGGTTTCATGCAGGTGTGTTCCTTCCTTTATACTTGTGGTGCCACGTGAGCCGCTCATCACATTCTGGGCCATGCTGACACGGCGTTCAGAGCAGCATGACCTGGATTTCTCACCAGTGGCATTCGCGGTCGGCTACCCCGTGATGCCTGCCTCCCCAGGCTATTTCCATGGCAGGCTGAGGGCGAGAGGTCGTCCTCGACCCTGGGGGTGCAGAGCGGCTTGAGGACACCAGGCAGCCCACCCGCCCCTGCTGGAGGCAGACCCTGACTCCACCCGGCACCAGCCCCCAGGCTCTGGCATTCGCACACCTGGGCTGCAGGTGCTGGGGGCCCGTGCTGCAGGCGCCGTGCCGGCCACACTAGTTCCTAGCCCTGCCCAGTTGGGACCCAGTCTTTAGTCACAGTTAACTTCCACGCGAGGACACAGAGATGTGCCTCTGGGTAGCGTCCAGACCACAGTCTCAGAGGGCAAGAAGCATGTCATAAGGTCATGAGATGTTACATGGAAAGCGGCCTGGTCACGCAGCTCAGTGAACAAAGCCCAACGAGGCCATGTGATGTTTCCTGAGAAACGGGATGCAACTGGGCGGGACTTTGGTCAGTGTGCCCGTTCCTAAACGTCTCAAGACCTCACACGGCACAACAGCCCCTTAGGGCGTGTTGGTGTCCAGCATGGACAAACTCAAGCCCACGCAGGCCGTAACCTCCCCGATGACCTCAAAACCCTCTGTATCCAACTTCAGAAAGAGAAAACAGGACATATGGAATCTGTATGTTTGGGAAGTCACTTCTGTCTATTGTCTGTCTGCTCTGGGCTCTGGAAAATGTGTAGCCCCTAAAAGGCCCCCTGGTGCCATGTGGTTCCCCCTGAGTCTGGGTGCCCTAGTATATCTACAGGGACACCCACAGTACAGCATCGGCCCACCAGGCCTCCTGCCACCCTCCTGTGAGGCCTCCATGCTGCTGCGTTGGACAGGAGCCCAATCGTGGCTTCCAGCTGGAAGACCACTGAGCCCTGGCCTCTTACTCCTCGCCAGGCCCACGCCAGGCCCATGATAAGCTCCATCAGGCCCTCCAGAGTCTGCGAAGTGCCAGGGGACACCGTGCTGCAGGCACAGGCTGGGGTCCTCACACCCTGCCACATTTCCCCAGCCCCCATCCTGAAGCCTTGTTTGCCCTTCCCATGTCTTAGTCCCCTAGGGCTGCCCAACCAAGCACCCACACTGGGTGGGTAGACACCAGAGTGTGCCCTCTCCCAGCTCCAGAGGACAGAGGTTGGCGGCGATGGCGGGTGGGCGCCGTCGGGCCTTCCAAGGCTCTGCAGAGTGTGTGTCCCAGGCCCCCAGCTGCCAGAGCTCACACAACCCTTGGCACGCATCTCCCTGATCCCTGGCTTGACCTTCAAGTGGCCTTCCCATGTGCATGTCTGTGCTCAAATCACCCCTCTTCACAAGGATACACATCATGTTGGATGAAGGTTACCCTACCGGCCTCATCTTCACGGATTACCTTTGTACAGAACCGATCTCCAAATAAGGTCACAGTGGGAAGAGGACTTTCAATGTACCTTTTCTGGGGGGGACACCATTCAATCTATAACAGCTGGTATCAGTGGGAGGCCAAAAAGATCTCCCACCTTCAGGGAGGTATAAGCATAGGTGGGCCCTGAGAAAGAAGCTTTCTCTTGCACTGGGTGCCTGACCACATCCTTGGCATTACCCCAACCTGAGCCCGGCTGCTTGGGTTTTTGTTTGTTTGTTTGTTTGTTTGTTTATTTTCAGCGTAACAGTATTCATTGTTTTTGCACCACACCCAGTGCTCCATGCAGTCCGTGCCCTCTCTGGCTGCTTGTTTTAATAAAAGAGCCCCTAAGAGCGCCTGGATGGCTCTGTTGTTAAGTGTCCAACTCTTGATCTCAGCTCAGGTCTTGCTTGATCTCAAGGTCATGAATTCAAGCCCCATGTTGGGCTCCATCTTGGGCATAGAATCTACTTTAAATCCTTAATCTACTAAAAAAAAAAAGAGAGAGAGAGAGAGAGTTCTTAGTCATGAAGGAACCACCACCCTCTTTGGAGGAATAAGACCCAGGACTTATATATCCCTCTTCCCTCAAGGCCTTTTCTCTCTCAGGCAACTGCATAGTTCCTTGGGCAGCCCTGGCAACCTCCTACCGACCAGGCCAGTGGTCGCACAGACAGCAGCGTCCACACTGTGGCAGTATGGTCTCCGACTGGACCCCTGCTGCCCAGGCATGACCTCAGGATGAGAAAGCATGAGATCAGTCATCGGTCATCAGAAACATGCCCCCGTTCCTTGGTGTGGTGAGTGAAGAGGGGTGTGTCGAAAAGTGCAAAGAGATCAAGCCATCCTTCCAGGCAGCCAAGAAAGTTCTTCACGGTGGCGCGTCGTTGACCACATGACCAAGAGGAGAAGAAGGAAAAAAAAAAAAAAGAGCACAAAGAACTGTAGAAACACTTCAGTAAGTCTTTCCCCAGAAACTACCCTGCAAGGAATGAGTAGGGAAATCACAGCATCCTTGAGAAGAAAGATTATCTGGAGCATCCCCTCACCATTCACTGAGGGTCTTCACCTTGGCCGCCACCAGCACAGACAGGCGTCTTTGCTGCGTTGGTATGTCAAGGGGAGCTGGGGCTCTCGAGCCAAACGGCCCTGAACTCCAGCTCGGCCAGATACTCACGACGTGGTCTTGTTCACATCGTGTCTCTTCTCTGGGCTCCGGTTTCCTTAGTTTTAAAATCTGGGTGAGAACGGCTCCTTCCTGGCTGTTTCGTTATGAGGGTCCCATGATGTCGGTGCTCTCAGCACGTAGACATTCCCCGTTCCTGTTCATTCTTCTTTAGCCCTCAGACAATTTGATTTTTATGTTTCATTGTATTTTTAGTGTCAGATACTCTACAGCCGATGTTCAAATCCTCTTGGAAAGAGAATCCCCAGAGGGGCAACCTGCAGTGACCTGGCGGTGGAATTCTGAGAATGCACATCTGGTGGAGCCTGGCCGGGGAGCTGTCCAGTCTTGGACCCCGCTGGGCTGATTCCCTTCAGCTGAAGAGCAGGTGGGGACCTGCGGTGCTACCTTGTCCTGGGGACCAGGGAGCTGGTGCCCTCCCCCAACCATTCACTTCTCCATCTACTCACCCGGGGGTTCTTCCTTAACACAAATCCACGAATGCCAAATCTCCCCGAGAAACCCACACGGATTTATTATCTTGTTTGGCACTTTGCGTCCATTTCTTTCACAGGACTTCAAACCTTTGGAGCACTGTTGTCTTTTCATCTCATTCAGTTCAGGGCCTTCTAGTCCAATTCAATCTGTTCCAGAGATCAAGTGATAACCTTTGATTCCATTTTCGATTTTACCACTCTCATGGGGCAAACTCATGAGCTTTTGGTTCAAAGCATTTTGAAGAACAAGAGTTTTCAGCCCACCTTAGGTCTCTATCTGCATGGCATGGACGCTATGCCCCATGGTATTCCTTGGGCAGGGCCTTCATGGGGCACACTTGGAAACTCTACGGGGTAGAAAAGAACGACATCCGGAAGAAGAAATGCAAACAGTAGAAGGAACGGGAACGTCCTTTCTGACGCGGGCTAAGAGAACGGGATTTGAGGAGGGTGAGCTGAGTGGGGAGGACCCCTAAGAACCTGCAGGGTCATGTCAAGAAACCTGTATGCAGCTGGACCTCACTCAGGCAGCACTCGTAAGAGCTCAGTGCCCTGGACACGCCTGACGGCAGGCAGGGCTCCCCGTGCCTGTGCAAGACGAACTGTGCTCAAGCTGCGGCTTGGTCTGCCCCAACTGCTCTAACAAAACACTGTAGACTGAGAGGCTGAAACAACAGAAACATATTTTATCCCCGTTCTGGCAGCTGGATGCCCAAGGTCAGGTGTGAGCACGGTGGCGTGTGGTCAGGCCCTTCCTCCATCCTGCACACGGCCGTCGGCTCACTGCGTGCTCACCTGGTTTCTTCTCGGAACCAGCATTGAAAGGGACACACACAGATCACTCTTCCTATTTTTTTTTCCTTTTAAAGATTTATTTATGTGTTTGAGAGTGAGCGAGCTGTAGGCGGGGTGAAGACAGAGAGAGAGAGAGAATCTTCCAACAGACTGTCCACTGCACACAGAGCCTGGCTCGATCACAGCACCTTGAGATCATGACCTGAGCTAAAATCAGGAGTCTACCGCTTAACCACTGAGCCACCCAGGCACCCCTCTTTCTCTTTTCATAAGGCCACCCATCCCCCTGGATTAGGGCCCCACCCTTATGACCTCGGTAAGCTTTAATTATCTCTGAAGAGCTCTATCTTCAGGGCTTCCACATGGGAAGTTTTGAGAGACATATTCAGTCCATAGTATCCTTGAAAAAAAGAGGAGAATAAAGAAGGAAATAATGAAAAAGAATATGTGTATACATATGTGAAATTAGCAAGTGCCCAGAGATAGTAAGTGATTATATCCCATTGGAATGTTTCTTTTTCTATTTGTTTTCTTGGAAGAGACTTGTAAACATGCACTACTACTACTTATAAACACCCTTTCTACAAATCCTGTGAAACTCCATCTCCTGGACATTTAAATGAGAAGATAAACATTCTGATAGGACATGCATGCCCAGCTTTGGCTGGGACTCCGAGCTCTAGAATCATACCACATGGACTACATGTCATCGTCATGAGAGCGAACACAGTGCATTTGCTACACTCATCCTTTCGGGCAGGTGTACCCAGCCTGGGACTGGCGTGCCTCTCCTCCCCTCCTTGTTCAGCTCTGAAGGCTGGGGGGAGGGGACCCCGCACAGGTTCTCCCCAGATAGGTGAGAAATCTCTGCCATGTGCCGAGAGCCACCCCTGGACCAGTCTGATGATGGCCTGAATCAATCCACCCAGAAAATCCAGAGCTAACCCCCTCACCAAGCACAGGGTGGGCTGCGGGAGTTTCTCCTCACTCCATGAATTGATTTTGACAAAAGCATTGAGTGTCTGCCAGGAATGCGTCTTGTGTCCCAGGAGCTCCCCCTGACCTGAACCAGTCCTGTCTGTTAGCCCGTCCCCCTCCTCTTGCTCCGGGACCCCAGGGACATTCTGCTCCGAGATGGCTGTGACTCAGGCAGTCACGCCTGGACTTGCATGGCGTGTGGGCTCCGGGCAGGGCAGGGCAGGGGAGGGGAGAGTGGCTGGGCTCTGCTGCTGGGGCCACCCTGCGAGGCAGGTCCTCCCAGATTTGCTTTCCTCAGCTTCCTTAGGCACCCAGCAACTGTCCTTTTCAGGAGCTTTTCCTTGAAGAGAAGAGATGAGATTGCTCTTGCATTTCAAAACATCCGAAGGCTGTCCCTGCCTTTCCCTCGGGCCAGTTGAGATTCCAGATGAAGATGCTCTGGTTTTTCTCCTTTCTTACCCTTAACTAGCAAGATTTTAATGAGCTCCTCAGATCAAATTGGGCCTTTTGCATCATAATCATGATTGTCATGCATTAGAGAGTCATGATTTATTCTTTTGTTGATCAAATATTTATGGGTTCCTGTAAGTATCTGTATATTTTACATTAAATGGTGGTTTGGGGGCGCCTGGGTGGCTCAGTGGGTTAAGCCGCTGCCTTGGGCTCAGGTCATGATCTCAGAGTCCTGGGATCGAGTCCCGCATCGGGCTCTCTGCTCGGCGAGAAGCCTGCTTCCCTCTCTCTCTCTCTCTCTCTCTCTGCCTGCCTCTCCATCTACTTGTGATCTCTCTCTGTCAAATAAATAAATAAAATTTAAAAAAATAAATAAAAAAATAAAAATAAATGGTGGTTTGGTCTTTTCTGGGCTGAATCACAAAGTGCCATCTGCCCTCACAATACTTTCTCTATTTATAAAAAATCCGTTGTTGTTGTTGTTGTTGTTTTCTGGAAACGGGCTAGGTGACTTGACAGATATATTTATTCCATGTGTAAAGTCTCTTCTAACACATTGTTTGTGTGCAGGAAGGAACGCCCTCACTGACTCTCTGCTCAGCCCCGGGTCTGAGTCTGTGGTTGGCTCTACTGGTTTCTGCTTTTGGTATTGTCACCTGAGAGGCTCCTGTGAGCCGTAGAAGCTGCGTGCTCCTTCCAGCACCTGTCGTCCAGGAAGAAAGTCTCACTACAAAATTCTCCCCCGGGAAATCTTCCACTCAAGTAAACACTCTGGATCCAGAACAAACTAACTTTAACCACAGAAAAATATGGTTCTGCCTCATTTCCTCGAATCCTCAAGAAAGGAGGCTGGGATTTATTTAGTACATGAATTATCCATTTTTAAAAATAATTCTAACTCAACTAACTAAAAGTTAGTTGAATAATGGCTCCAGACAGAATAAAGGTATTGAAATTATTTTCTGAACTTGCCTTTCAGGGGAATGAATTTCAAAATATTTCTAAATAATCCTTTGCAACTCAAACCAATTTCTTAGATTAATACAATTAATGTCTCTACTAAAAGTTAAATATTTTGAATAAAAAATAAGCTTATGATTTTAAAAAACAAAATGGAGAAAAAAACTGTAACTGCTAAATTTTAGTCTGTGCTTGGACAGAAGCCAATGCTCCATCATTCCCATTAATGAGTTCATTGCATTCTTTGCTAAAAGCCACATACAAATGTGTATTTCTAAATTAGATGTTACCCAAACATCCATTTTGCATTTAGAGATTTGGTTTTAACTAAAATCAGTAGACACTCAGTCATGTTAGAAGAACATGGATGGTGGTTGTGCTAACATCAGCTTTCAGCTCTAGGCTCTCTGGTTCTTGTTCTCGTGAGGAAGCTGGCCAGCATCTCCTGTCCAGGGGTCCCAGGGTGCGGTTGGGACCTCTGCAGCCTCAGGAGCCCTGTGTGCCTTCACTTTAGAAATTGCCCTTGCCGCAGAAACAGCTGGAACTTAGACGCAGGCTGGCTGCAACATCAGCTAATGAAATCTGATCTCAGGGCAGGAGTGGTACGAGGTTCCCAGGGTACCAAGGCACATACATCCCATCATGGATGTTGCCAGACACCATGACCAGGAATGACCCACGAACTCTCAGCTCGGTCTCTGAGCCTCCTTGTAGCCTCGCCCCGTAGGTGCCCTGCTGAGACCCTCGTCCCAGGCCAGCAGGAACCCAGATGGAATCAGTGCCTTGTGATGGATGGATGAATTAATGAATGGATACAAGAATGCTGTCCTGAAATCAACAGGGTTTTCCATCACCTCTTCTCTCAGCCTTCACAATGGTTTTCCAGAAACTCACTTAAAACTGCCAATTCTCACATACTCCAAATTTAAATCAGATATTCTGCCTAGCTGTGGCCATTTTAGTGAAATATACAGGCACAAAACAAGCCTTAGGATTTATTGGTAGAGAACATAAGGGATATTGGGGACAAGTTCATAAGTAGCAGAAAAACCCTTACTGTGCTTATACTGCATCCCCTCTATCCCCCAGCAGACACGTCCACTGCCCAGCTCTGAGCTCTCGGGGCAGATGTCCTGGAACTATATCTTCAAGATTGCCTCAACTGATCTCTCATTTGACATTAGGTTCATTCAGGAAGTCACTGACAGATTTGGGACCAGCAAGAGAGAAAGGTTAAGGTATTGTTTCTTCACTCTCTCCCTGCTACAGCCATATTGCCCTGGTTGAGTGTGATCCTGCCACCCTCCACCCCACTGCTCGCCTCTGCAGCTCCAGCCATCACCGAAATGGAGCAGAAGTTGGCAACAGCTCCAGTGTTGCTCCTCCCTATGGGCCTGAGCAGCAGCTGCTGATTCTCTCAGCCCACCACAGCTCTGCAGTCTGATGGACACAGATCCCTCTCTCCCATGATAGCCAAATGAACCCAAAATTTAAGTACAAAACTTTAGACTATGCAGTCTAAAATAAAAGCACTAAAATAAAACACAAGTCACTGTTTGGGGATCTCAGGCATCCAGAAGACTCTCAAGCTAGAACTGGAAGCCATGAAGGAAAACAGAGCTCTGTCTAAAAACACTTTGACTTCTGTACTCTAAAAATGCCTTATGTGACAAAGGTAACAAGACCCCTTAGCAAACCCTCCTGCCTTTTTACTCAGCACCTATCATCTATCCCTCTCTATTCTTGATTTCTAATTGAACATGTGTTTTTTTTTTTCTTCAAGAATTCATTTAGCCAGGTGTTTCTGGGGAAACAGCTCACTCTCATCCCTGGTGTAGCCCCTCATGGCTACCTCCATTGCCCTTCTCCAAGACCCTGGCCACACTTTGTTTCTCCTTGGCTATGTACTTGGCCTATGAGAACTTTGGATGGTTGGCCCCTCCTTGCCCTCAAAGTTAGTTTCCTCTCTCTCTCTCTCTCCCCTTTGCTCAAAATGATGCTGTTCATTCACTCATCACTCATTCATTTATTGATTCTATCTGTACATACTATCACGATCAATAAAGTCTTCAATGTCTATATCTAAGACAAAATATGTTGAGAACTGTTTAAAAGCAGATTTGTCTTGAGACAAAGCCCTTCTCCACGAGTAGGAATCAGTCTCCTAAAAAGAAGGCAGCCCGAAACATCAGTGAAAATCCCCAGCACCTCTCTTGACTGTGGTTGTCTGGGTCAAGGGATCCTTAAAATTATTTAACAAGATCAAAATATAAAGAAAAGAGGACAAGGAAAAGAAGAGAAGCTCAGATTCATGACATCTGTTTAATATGATAAGAAAGAAGAGAGACATTTTATATTATTTATTACCACCCGTTGGGCAGCCAGATCAAAGCTCCAGCTTTAATAAGAGCAGATGTGTTAGCAGCAAACTTTCTGACGCACAGAAGTGGCCATGGACATTTGATACTGCCAAACAGCTTTTCACCTGTGGTCAGTATGGAAGCATTGGGAACACCATGGTTTCCCCCATTGGTGGAAACACAATCTGTTCTACTTAAGAGTCCCTCTAGCTTTTGAACAGTAGAAACAAACAAAATAAAAGAAAAACAAAAATTCAGAGTGCCTCACTGATGTCAGATGTTGGTAAGTCATACTTTCCTACTGGCCTATCAGAATGAAACCTTCCAACTGTACACCAAGTGTCCTATGGGAAAACACAAGGCTCTCCATTCTTTTCCTTAAGTCTGAATTTCAATTCCACCCTATACATGACTTGTCCCACCCTTCTTCTGGTTGGCTTTTGTGGGTAAAGCCCTTCACCCACCCCCTCACCACTAACTCCCCCTCTTCCTGATTACTTCCCCATGGTCACCAAAAGCATTAGACCATCCTGGACTTCCTGAAATGTCCTGCTTTCAACTTGAGTATCTATGGCATATACTTGGATAAAGAGTTCAGATTAGTTTATAACTAGGAGACAATTTTATAAAAGCTATAAATAATTAAAATAAGTATATATTCATAAATTATGTATATGTGTGTCTTCACTTAACCATAGCAATTATTACTTATTCATTTTTGTTATTAACATACCTAGGTATTTTAAATATTCATTTTAGGTTATTTATTTTATTGAAAGATTGATATTTGTGGCATTTAGCTTACATCTACCATTTTGCTTGTCTCTTTTTGGGAAGAGCATCCACCTTTTAGCAAACTGACCCCCAGCTCCATATGGTTCACTCGGAGACCATCAGAAAGAAGCAGAACACAGCAGAACACAATGGTTAGAGGGTGGGGTCTGGGGCAGACCCTACAAGGTTAGTACTATTATTGTTCCTGTTAAACAGATGAAGAAATTGAGACATTGAGAGGTTCTTTGTCCCCTAAGTTCAGACAGGTCTTTTCTCTATTCATGAGAAACTAATACAGACCCTGCTTCCCCAAGTTTTCAATTATCAAGGTCCATTCAAAACATACCTCTCCATGGTCAATCAGAGAGAAAAAAAAATGCCTTACTTTTCTGTAATGCTGAGCTATTTTCCTAGGGCTGTCTTAACAAATTACCACAAAGCCAGTGGCTTGATAAAACAGATGTTTACTTTCTCACAGTTCTTATAGACAAGGGTGTCAACAAGGATATGTTCCATGCAAAGGCATGAGGGAAGGATCTTCTATGCCTCTTACAGGTGCTGGTGGCATCCAGGGATCTGTGGCCTCAGTGGTCTTACAGATGCCTCACTCTGACTGCTATCCCCATCTACACATCACCTTCTCTGCCTCCCCATGTGATCTTTTCTGTTATTATAAGGTCATCAGTCATTGGATTTAGGATCCACCTTAAATCCAAAGTAAGCTTATTTCAAGATCATTATGTACATCTATAAACACTCTATTTCCAGTAAAGTAGTATTTTGAGGTTCCAGGAAGATGCGAATTCTAGGGGGACAGTATTCAATCCACTACAAATGCTTACAGCTAAAAGGGAAATTTCATATTCACTTATTTGCCACATCTCACCAAAATCAACTCCAGTGACATGCCATTTCCTTGAATCCAAGCCAACTTTTGGGGCCCTTCTGTGACACACTTTTTTCCATATGTACCCCAATACTTGTCTAATATTGCCAATCTGACTATACCTGATGGCAGTTCCCCAGAGGGGAGATGAGGTATTCTTAACTGTGTAGACCTATGTAGCTTCTCCAATTACATACTGAGTTGAATCGTACATGTCTTTGTACATCTCAGTCTCATACACAGAATTCTCCCTTAGGTTAAGAATCAAACTACATATAGAGGAAATAGTGGAGAGTGCCAAGAATATATGGAGGCTGTCAGTCTACCCATCTACCTATCTCACCTACTTACCAATATACATATTTATTTGTCCATCCATTTGCTGATTTATCCATCCATCCATCCATCCATCCATCCATCCATTCACACATACGTACATTTACCTATCTATGTTGTATAATACATTTACCTATCTATGTATCTAAGCTACCTATTACTTATCTTTCTGTGAAAGAAATGAATGAATTATTTTGTAGGAAAAAAATATAAGCTCCACATGAGCAGGGATTTCTGTTTATAACAGTGCCTGGAACACAAAAATTGCTTAATAAATGTTGAGTACATAATCATGATATTTCAAACTTGTACATTTTATAAACCTTTCTTTTTTAGCTACTCTATCTAACCCACAAATAAATATTTGTGGTCCCAAAAATAAATATTAAAGTCCATTAAAATTCAAGTGAAAAAGCTCTAGATACAGATAAAAATCATAACTGCATATCAAAGATAATGACTTCATTATTAAAAAAATTAAAACACCTGTAAGTAAAACATAAAAGCCTGAAGTGGTTGTTTAAGAAGCTATTTTAAAAGAAACAAGTACATCCAAAAACATTCGTCTGTAAGTGTCCCTTCAAAAGTAGATTGGCTTCAGATGATATTATTTAATTTCATGGAATGAAACTGAAGAGGAGCAAATAAACCCATTCTGTTTATTTTATTTTTGACATTCAGTTGAATGAAATGAGGCTCTGACTAACAATAAGCAATCAAAATCCATGAGTCAGAAATGGAACTAAATAACACATTTTTTGAAAAGCTACTAACTGTTAGATGCCTGAAAAATACATGACGATTACATGATCAGAACTGCCAGTCTTTCGGATGATGATCCCGATACTTGAAGGAGCCATTCTTTCTATTTATTCTGAGTTCTACAGGTTTTGTGATATTCCAGTCTCTTCCTGAAAGAACAGACAGCATCATCTGGTCAAGGGATGAAGTCATGGTCTGTTTGTGTTTCTGTCGCATCAACTGAAAAACTATCTATAACCTGGTGTTTCCTTCCCTTAACGTCTTTTCCCCTCACCTACCCTTTGTTCCAGAACCATGGGCATTTCCAAAAGGGACAGCCCTGTGCCTCCTGCCTGTCCAAAAAGGAACTGCCCAGCCCATTAGAGCCCCATGCTGGGTTGTGTGTGGGGGTTGGCTCTTCCCCATGTCTTCTCAGGGCTCCCCATGCATTCCCAGCAGGTCTGTGCCCCCAAAGACCCCTTCTCATCTGAGCTGAAATACTTTCCTTCATCCCTCTCGGTCCTTGTTTCCTGCTGTTTTCTTCACATGAGACACTGCACCCACTCTAGGTGTAGTTGTGTCTGTCTCCCCCACTTGAACCTAAACTTGTATCTCTAGAGCCTAGAACAGAGATTGGCACAGGAGAGGAGCACAGTGAACCCCTGTCCTGCTGCAGATCAGCATGGACAGAGGGACGGAGCTGGGCGGGGTGGTAGATTAGTGAGGTCCATGCAGGGCCCAGCTATTTCAAGTCTTGTAGACCATGGCAGTGAATTTAGATTTTATCCTAAATGTGTTGAGAAGACATTGAAGACCTTGAACAAGGGAGTAACTGGATGTGTACATTTCAAAAGGACATCTTAGCCATTGTAAAAGGTATCACAGGAAAGTATGGGTAGAGTATAGGCAGGTAAGACAGAAGATTATCATTGGTAACCCAGTGAAAGATGCAAGTGAGTCCTGTCAGACTAGGCATGATGGTAGGAGCCAGACAGATTCAGATTCATGTATTCTTTGAAGCCATGGCTGAAATATAGGGCTAATGAATTGGAGGTGGGTATAAGAGAATGACAACCAAGGAGGACCCCAGAGAAGTGCCCTCTTCTGAGCAGGGAAGACGGAGGGAAGAGCTGGTTCAGAGTGGGAAGTAATGAGAACCTTTTCAGACATCAAACATCTCTCAGCACACAGATAGAGCAAGGAGACACTCACATTTGAATGTCCGAAGTTCAAGGGGAAGTGGGGGGGGAATAATTTGGGAGTCACTATAGCATATGATGTCATTAAAAGTGAGGCACTGGTGAGAACACCTAGGAACGAGGATAGACGGAGAGAACGGTCCAAGGAAGGACTGAACCACGAGGCTGTAAAGAGGAGGGGGACCAAGTCAAGAAGGGTGAGAGAGCATGGGGCAAGAGGGTCAAACCCTATAGGAAAGGGGGAGGCTTGCATCCTACAGGAAAGGGCAAGGCTTTTGCTCTAACAAGAAGCAAAGAAATCCAGAGAAAAAGGGTATGCAGAATCTCAGGCCATTCTTATTTTATCTTCCGTTTTTCTTTACAGTGAGATAGAGCACAGTTCAGTCTTCGGCTGATGGGAATGAGCCAGAGCAGGAGCAGATACTGATGCTGAAGAAAGAAAGGATAAGATGAGCTCAGACCTGAGCAGTTAGGGCTCACGCAAGAGCAGTTGCAGTGGAGATGAAATAAGTATTTATGTCCACAGGCTTTCAGGGACCGAAGACAGAAAGACCGGTGAGTGAAAAGGATTAATAGATATGAAACAATTCCCTGGTGACAGAGGAAGACAATAAACCCTAAAACTATGAAAATGCACAGCCCATAAGTATCTACAATGTTTTTTTCAGGAACAATTGAGTGTTCCTCCGTAAAGTATTTGTCCCATATAATTGTTTTTAAGGTACAATTATACCTTGTTTGGATAAGCGCCGCACATTATTGCTTGTGGACATACATCCCTGGTTTCTGAATGTGCGACTCATGTAAGAGGAAGCGGCCAGAAAACGAGCATGTTCATGGCTGTCCCTTGTCTGTCACAGCGTCCACTAAAGCTTTGGGTGGTAGGTGCCCAGTTCCCAGCAGCTTTCGTATGAACTACGTTTTCACCAGTTCTTCCCCATTTTTATGTTTCGGGATATCTGTCCCATGGCAGAACAACGTCACTACCAGCTGTCTTCCATGGGTTTCTTTAAATATTTATTTCTCCTAGAGCTCCTCTTCTGTTTCTGGCTGGATCAGATTCACAGATGAGAGACAAAGACACCCTCGGAAAACCTGTGCTTGACGGCGGCTCATCCACGTCCAACTGTGTGCCCCAGAATGAGTCATTTCACCCTTGAGCTGTTTGTTTCCCCGTAACGAACGGCAGTCACACCGGCCTCGTACAGTTGCCATTAGATTAAGTGAGAGGAAGCAAGGGAGACCCAACGGAGTGCGGGAAATACAGGAGGCACCCAACGAGAAAAACAGTAATTTCTTTTAAAAAGCTGTGGATGCCAAAGCAGGCTGGGAACAACGTGTGCTGTTCTCACCAGCCGCTCCAGGATTATTTCCAAAATCATCCCCACAACAGTTTACTTCTAAATGCCGTCTTTTTCCTTGTACGTGCGGTAATGTCACAGTACCAACACTCTGGTGGACCCCGTCCCCTTCATCTCACACATTTCCTGTCTGAATATTTTGTGTCCAGAGGGTGTATTAGGGATGGCATTCAGTTCCCCCAGAAATCAGCTGGAAAGTTGACTCCCTTGTTTTAGGTCTCAATTAAACCACTTATTTGGTAGACTTTAGCCCTTCAAGTACCAATAAAAATGTACCAAAGAGGAATATGAATTCGGTGAAGGTACCCTTTGTGTTTGTTTGTTTGGGTGACATTTACATTGTCACCCAGAAGGAATTCCAAGCCCATGGACTAGCCCACCAAACAACATAGGCAGTGCAAGGGGCCAAAAGTCTGTTTTCACGGCTGGAACCTGGAAGGTACATGGGAAGTGGCCCAGTATAGAGACCTCGACAGAGAACTGAATTCCCAGTTCTTCCAGTGGCTCTAATCTGTCATACTCCAACAGGAACTAGATGGCACATGGGAAATTGGGGCATTTGAGGAAAGTCTCTTTACCCAAGGGTTATTTACAAGGGTTCGGTGTAGGAGCACCACCAGGCAGGGCAGGGTAAAGCAGGGCTTGCCAGGGAAGAGGTGTCCCCAAGCCCAGGTCTGAAGAGAGCAGAGGGAGGAGGTGCCAGGCTGCAGAGGTGTCTGGGAGCTCCATCACCTGGACAGAAGCCAGCCCAGGGGATCTCACAGAGAGGACACCAGGACAATACCTGTACCTGCTGTCCAAGCCACCTAGTGGGCAAACCCCAAAGGAAGACCAGGTCAGAGAGCCAGAAAGCAGGGAGGAGTGAGGATGCCAAGAGCCAACAGGTCAGAAACGGGCATGTTCCCCAAGAGAATCTAGTGACTCTGAGTCCCAGTTCCTCAGCTGCAAAATGAGATGATGATAACATCTACCCTGTGTGGTTGTGATTAAATTAGAGACAAAATTTTAAACACAGACCGTAGCACATAAAAATTCATCATTACATGATGTGGTTGATGCTGTCATCATTTACCTCCGCAAAGAAAGAGGACAATGTCATTGGTACAGTGTCACAGGACAAAGTCTGAAAAGCAGGCAAAGGTATTCACATGAAGACACCCCCCAACATGCCTGGTCTTCTCTGCCTCTTTGGACGCCTGACTTCATGAAGGAAGTTGCGGCCAAATGAATCCTCAGGAAGCGAAAGAGAAGAAGGGGGTTCTCGCAAGAAGTAGAGCTTTAAAGGCTCAGCAAGGAGGAGCACATGGGGGTTTCTGGACTGCAAGTATTTCTGGAAGTTTGAAAGGGGAGGGAGGCTGAGGAACAGGGGGTCAGCAGGAAAAGCACGGGAGGCTGGGACCGTGCCCTGGCTGGAGTTATACCATGGAGGCAACAGATCCACTGCGTTGTTTTAAGCTGGTTTATGACTTGAGAGCTTTTATTTTTTAAAAAAATTAATCAAAAATATTAGGAATGATGGGTATTAGGAGGGCACGTATTGCATGGGGCCCTGGGTGTTCTACGTAAACAATGAATCTTGGAACACGACATCAAAAACTAATGATGTTCTGTATGGTGACTCACATAACATAACATAACATAATGTAAAAAACATGTTAGGAATGAAATAGGGGTTGTCACTATACATTCTGCAGCCACTAAATATGTAACAAGAGAGTACCGTTAGCAATTTTATGCTCATAAATTCAACAACTTAGAACATGGACCAGTTCCTCAGAACCACTAACTAGGAAAACTCAATCAAGAGGAAAAGGCTAAGCTAAAATGCCCTGTAACCACTAAACACATTTAAACTATCCTCAATTTCTAGGGCCTCTTCCTCCTTCACATTCCCCTGGCCTGTGGGGAAAGTGAGCTGCTGGAGGAGGCCCACCCACATCTCCTGGCCTTGACCTGGATAAGTCACGTGGCCCCACTTAGACACAAGATCTGGAAAATGCAGTCGAGTTGCGGACCTAGAAAGAGGAAAGCATGGATGCTGGTGAGTGCCCAGGGAGAGCTGTAAGGAGGGTCTCCTCCCAGGGATAGAGAGCTGACTGAGAGTACTAATAACCACCGTCGCCCCCACCACCACTGCCAGCACAGCCACTGGCACCAGCACCTGCTAACATTTACCGAGCATCATTATGTTCTTTTTTGTTGTTTGTTTTTTAAAGATTCCATTTATTTATTTGACAGAAAGAGACACAGGGAGAGGGAACACAAGCAGGGGGAATGAGAGAGAGAGAAGCAGACTCCCCACTGAGTAGGAAGCCCGACGCGGGGCTCAATCCCAGGATCCTGGGATTATGACCTGAGCCAAAGGCAGAAGGTTAATGACTGAGCCCCCCAAGTGCACTGTTCTAAGCCTAAATATCTTTGAATTCATTTGAACTCCACAATAGCCCTATGAGGTGGATACATTTCTGATTTCAGTTTTCAGACAAGGAAGCCAAGACCAAGAGGGACTGAGACATCTTCTGGAAACTTGAAAAAGCCACAGATAGACTCTGGGGTGGGCAGGAGCAGATAAGCACAGGTGAGGTGGGGAGCCAGAAGCTGGCCTTTGGAGGGGGACTTGGAGGAGACCCCAAGCTCTCCAAGCCCAGCAGGCTGGACCTGCGGCCACCATGCTCCAGGAGCTCCCCTGGGAGGGGTGCCATGACTCCCTCCTCTGTTGGGCAATCTCTTTCTACCTGTCCAGTCAGCTTGACAGATTCTTCCTTAGCTAATTTCTCAGTAAAGAGTTTTTCCATGTTGATTTTTCTCTTACCTCAGCTCCTCACTTTAGTTTCAATAATCCCTTCAGTGGTTAGAGGTGAAACAGATGGGACTTTCAGCTGGCTTCTTTTCCTTCTTTAAAACCTCAGAAATTACTTGCTTTATGTAGTGTTTTGACAGGACCTAACACTGGCCAGCCGTCGCTGATCCCCTTCCAGGCACAGGACACATTCACAGACACGCCGTACACAGTGGAGGTCCGCCCACAGGCTCATCACTCAAACCACGAAGCTCACACAGCTGGCCTGATGGGGAGAACCTGCCACCACATCTCCCTTTTCTACTGAGATGGACTCAGGTCAAGTGAATAAGGTCCATTTCTTCAAATCCAAGAAATAACAGAATACCTCTATCTTTGACGGGCTTATCAAAAGCACCTTGGCAGACCTGCCCACAGCCTCACTGACCCCACCTGACCTATCATGAGGAATAAGGACGTGAGGCAACAACTAAGAAGCCTGCCTGGAAAAAAGCCTTTGAACTTTGCGTGGTGTATGAATTGTGCTTTGTGGGGCCAGAAAAAATTTGTTTTAAAATTGCATTTGTGTATATGTGCCTTTGTAGATCAAGAGGACTTCTACGCAGAACAGGCAAAAAAGCTAACAGCCACGTTAATATGTCCATGTATGAAAAACCACACACTGTAGGAGTCTTGCTTTCCTCCCTGAGGCCTCCATTCACAGGACGTTAAACAAAAACTAGAAAGGCCTTCCATTCAAGATGCTGTCGTTGCTAATTTTTTTAAGAAGGTCAGAATGTGCTTGTGCCTTAAGACCTCCAAGGATAACTGCCGATCACATCAAGCAACAAACGTGTCTCACCCACGTGCGCGGTGCCCAGACTCACAGACAAGACATGTGTGGGCAGAGCACACCTATGGGCGTGCCGGGAGGTTGACAGGAGCTCATGTCAGGAGATTCTTCTGGTCTGCTCAAAGCAGCATGAGCATTCTTGATGTGCTCCTCGTGGGACCTGATGTCCAGTGTTTGGGTGCTTCCATGCACTCAGGTGTCAGCAAAGCATGTGGATTTCCATGGCATAGGTGTTCTTCTCTTGATTTTCCTTTGGAAGGCTCAGCCTCTGATGTCCTCATTGCTAGACATGCCAAGGGATGTCATGAGTCAATGACACAGATATTAATCTCAGTCTACAGATTCAGCAAGTCAAGAAAGAATGTTTTTTAAATGTCTCTTAAATCTTGTTACTTCTAACTCTAAGCCATTATCTTGATGAAGACAGAGGTTATCCCATCCCAGTTATCATCAGGGCTCTTCCCTCTCCTGGTCACACTTACTCCAGGAAACCATGCTTGGCCACAGCTTTAGGTGGCCTTTTTGTTTATTGGCTATATGTCCACATTGGTTAGCACGAGGATGTCCTTTGCTCCTGTCTAAGGAGCATCTTGAGAGCTCTGTTGATTGGGGGCTGTCCGTACTGGGGACATGAGGTCATTGGAAACTCTAGAAATCCCAGTGCATGTGCTTCTCACAGCCAGAGGGTGTGGGGTTACACTGGGGAGCAGGTCAGGAGACCCACAATGGACCACAATAGCTCCAAGATGTGCCGTCCTCCTCTCTTCTCAGGCTGCTCAACCTCAGAGAACCAGTTGCTCTCACCCCACGTTCTCCTGGCTCCCACTTTGCCCACAGTCCTCTGGCCCTCCCTCTGAAGTTGGCAACAGTAACCCAGAGCCAACATTTTCACAACTAAAACACAACCAAGAATAGTTTCCCTTTTAAAACTTCTCAGAGATGAAAAAAAAATGATACTAATATTCCATCATCCTAATGCATGAAAAAAGAATGACAAAGCAATTATGTTTCCATATTAAAATGGTCTGGTGTCATTTCCTGCCATAGGTAAGATATTTTAGGTCAATCTGAGCAAAAACTGAGTGACTAGAGTTAACTGGAGAGTTTCTGGTGCATGGAGATTTTGCAATTATGAAGGATTGCTTTATTAAAGGCATTTTTTTTAATTTTATTTATTTATTTGACAGACAGAGATCACAAGCAGGCAGAGAGGCAGGCAGAGAGAGAGGAGGAAGCCCGCTCCCTGCTGAGCAGAGAGCCCGATGCGGGGCTCGATCCCAGGACTCTGAGATCATGACCTGAGCCGAAGGCAGCGGCTTAACCCACTGAGCCACCCAGGCGCCCCTATTAAAGGCATTTTTATTCCCAGTCTCTTTTTTCTATTAATAACTATCCAAAACAATATTTTTTTTTATTTTTCAAGTTTGCATGGACTGTCATTCTGATTTTGTTGTAGGATTAGTGTGCTGTGTAATAAAATACTTGAAATAGCATCTCTTAGAGACCCAAGGCCCATCCCACACCACCTCTCCTTCTTTGTGAAGCAGAAAAGGACACCCAATGAAGATGACTCTGAGGGGTCAAGGCACTTACTCTGGCCACAACAAATGTCACGGTAAAAACCATTCACTGAGCCTAGGAATTCTGATTTCAGGCCAGTAAAACACATCTTTAATGTCGTCTAAAACTTGGTGCAACCATTTGCCCTTTAGAACTCTTGAGCACTTTCAAAATCATACTCAACAAACCAGTTGATAGAAATTTTAAAATGTATTGTTTGAAGAGACCTCATATACATGCACACATGCACTTACTCGTAAGCTGTGGGGACACTTCCTCAACTCCCAGCCCAACACTGGCCACATGTTGGTGTTCAAGAAAACCAATGACTGGATAAATGGATGAGTAGCAGCTCAAAGTTTTAAAAGCTCAAAGTTTTAGTTGCTTAAATATTAATATTTTTTACCCAAAATGTAAGTATTGTAGAATACAGTGGGGGACACATATGTAAAAAACAATTCACTAGAATATATTGAATCGTATTTCTTTCACCAACTGGTCAAAATATGTACCCAGCTTATGCCCCAAATAAGAAGGTAAAAACCAAAATGAAATGCTGTATTCCATCCAGACCAGAGAGATTTACATTTGAGTCTTGAAAAATCTCTTCAAAAATAGAGAAAGGGAAAAACCAAATTCAAAAACAGTTCAATATATATTCACCCTAAATGTTAACCAGGTCATCGGTTTGTTTTGTAGAAACTTATAGGAGGCAGAGCATTGCTAATAGATAATGAATCATGAAGCCATATGCTTTTCCATTCAAGAAATCTCATTAAGCAGCTACTATGTGCACAGCAGTATCCTAGGCCCTTGAAAACATCAGCAAACACAAGGAAATTCTTGCTGTGGAGCTCTTATCCTCTCAGTTTGAGATAAAATATATGAGAATTCATATGAAATATTAGGAAGGAGAAAAATGCAATGGGAGAGTGAAAAGTATAGACATTTAACAGAGATGTGGGTACAATTTTAAGGAGGGTGGTCAGAGTAAACTTCATTGAGAAGGTAATGTTTAAGCAAACCCTTGACAAAGGGAAGGGAATTAGACGCACAGCTAGGCTGACTCAGGAAAGGGCATAATACGTTAAAGAAGCACATGGAGAGAATGCTTTGGACTGTGAAACTGTCTTTTCAGGAGAATTTTAGACCTCACCCTATTAACAACCCAGAATAGGGGTTATTTGCTTCTATTGAAAGTTGATACACAGTCAGTGATTCCCAAATTATCATGCAGTGAATTGATTTCATTAATTTCCTCAGGGGAACTTTTTAGAAAGACTTTTGGTAACTACACTGTGGAATTCAGAAGTCTGGACGTAAGACCAGAAATTTGGAGCAGGTGGCTGGGAGAGACTGGACTTGGTGACTTCTGAAGACTCCTTCATGTTGTGTGGATCTCCTTCCTTGAAACTCAGTGCCTTACACAAGGAAAGTTTATTTCTTGCTGTTGTAATATCCATGACGTGTGAGCAGAGAGGTCCCAGGCAGTCAGGGACCTGCACTCCTCCTATAAAATCTTACAGCAACTTCAGCTTTCTAGGGCCTCGTTCTCCCCTGCATTCCCCTAGTGAGTGGGGGAAGTGGGCCCCAGAGAAGGCACAGCCACATTGCCTGGCCTTGACCTGGGTATTTCACATCTCACTTTGTCTCACAAAGTTATGTGGCTCCACTTAGATGCAAGATCTGGAAAATACAGTCAAGTTGTGGACCTAAAAGAGGAGAACACGGATGCTGGGTGAGTGCACAGGGAGAGCTGTAAGGACTGTCTCCTCCCAGTGCTTGAGAGCTGATTAATAATACTTAATCTTCACCATCATCCCTGTCACCATCAACATTTGCTAATACATACTGAGCATCGTTATGTTGAGGTACTGTTCTAAGCCTAAAGGTCTGTTAATTCATTTGAAGTCCACGATAGCCCTGCAAGGTAGATATCTTTCTAATTTCAATTTCCAAATGAAGCAACAAGACCAAAGGGCACTGAGACGTGGCCAGATGTGGTGGAGCTGGAGGATGAAACCAGACAGTGTTCACAACGTCATCCCACAGAGGGATCTCTGGTTCTTCCATGGGTTGCCTGTGAAACTCTCAATAAAATGCATTTAACTTAACTTTCTATTCGTTGACTGTCACTAGAAAACAATACTGTGTTAACTTAGGAGGTGGAAGAAGAAAAAGCAGGAAATAAAAAGGAAGGTTAGAAAAAACAGAGACAGGGGCACCTGGGTGGCTCAGTGGGTTAAAGCCTCTGCCTTCGGCTCAGGCCATGGTCCCAGTGTCCTGGGATCGAGCCCCACATCGGGCTCTGTGCTCTGCGGGGAGCCTGCTTCCCCCTCTCTCTCTATCTGTCTGCCTCTCTGCCTACTTGTGATCTCTGTCTGTCAAATAAATAAAATCTTTAAAAAAAAAAAAAGAAAAGAAAAGAAAAAAGAGAGACAGAAGTATCATAGAAAAGAGCATGCAATCAAAACCTGATGTATTAAAAGATTATTAATATAGGCCACTGGCAAACTGATCCAGGGCAAAAAGTAAAAGATCCAAAAACAGCATGAAGCAGTGGAGGGGACGTGATCCCAGATACAATAGAGATTTGAAATAATAACAACACAGAATAGTGTCTGTGTCAGTACTTACACAGTAATACACTAGGAAACCTAGTTATGCAGGACAAACTTGAAAACTTAATTCAAGCTGATACATCCCTAAAAAATAGATAAAATGCAAAATGGTACAAGAAAAATAGATATCTTGTATAAATTCATAAATTTTAAGTGAATTCTCCTCTCTTTAAAAAAAAAATAAGCACAAGAAACCAAAATAGGCTTAACTTTCTTTCTGTGTTCCACCACACCTAGAAACAGGCATTGTAAAATAAATACAAAACTCTAAACACGCATGTATTCACTTCAAAACTAAGGAGACCAATATGAGTAATAAAATGTATAGCCTCATTTGCTCATGAATGTGGATACAAAGATCCCTAAATGAAATAGTGGCTAACCAAATTCAATAGTGTATTAATGAAAATAAAACATCATTAGCAGGGAGAATTGATCCTAGGAATGCAAAAATGGTTCATTATTTTAAAAGTTGCTAACATAACATCAATAGACTAAGAGATTAAAAAAATTAAATGAGCATCCCAATCAAGCAAAGAATTATTATAACTGGTGTTAAGACTTAGCAAATAAAAATCTAACAAAAAACAAGACTAGAAAGTAAGAGCCTATAAGCATTCAATTTAAGATCAGGAAAAAATGCCACTCTCATCTCTATAGTTGAACATACTTCTTGATAAGGAAGAAAAATAAGTATAAGAATCAGGGAACGAAGAGATATGGTTGTAATTATTTCAAGAAGCCATGAACATCTACCAGAGAAGCCAACATAATTGACAATCTATTGTTGTGTTCAGGAAGTGTTCAGAAAGGTGGCAGAATGCAAAGTAAATCTAAAAAATTATGTAATTCATCTCCAAAAAATGTTAAAAACAAGATACCAAATTCATAGACAATTTTATAAAGCGTCTAAGAAATATCTCAACCAGCCATTAAGGTATTCAAAAAGATCTCGTAATAATAACCATAAGTTATGGGTACAATCAAAGGCAAAAAAAAAAAAAAAAAAGAACAAGGAAAGAAAACAGAGAAGTCATATGCAATAGTAATGGCACCAATAATCCTGGAGAAATAGTGTTCAGTAGGATTGTTGGAGAACCTGGCTCAATATATGGTGAAAAAGAAAGCTGGATCCCTATGTCATCTCATACACAAACTAGAGGCTCCAACATGACAGGTGAAACCAGCAAGTTACTAGAAGAATGGTGAGAAGTACTTCTTGATCTAGAGATAGGAAAGGCTGCTTGAACAAACCTGCAGTATCACCTGTTTGTCCTTTCTTCCATGCAGTAGACAATTTCCTTGATATCATCTAGTCTTCAACTGGAATTTTTATTTTAACAATTCACATTTTAGAAGAAGATAGAGTTAAATGTAGACCATGAAGCTGGTTACTACAGAAAGATTACAACTCTGTGCCTCAGTTTTGTCATCTTTAATAGAGGAGAGAAACTACCTACTTCTGAAGATTGTCATGGGAATTAAATGAGGATGGATGGGTGGATGGAGAGAGACAGACAGACATATATGCTTGCAACAATGTCCAGCACATAGTAAGCATTTCAAAAATATTAGTATTTATTAATACTATTTTATACCCTAAAAGTGATTTATTACTCTGAATATTTCTATTCTGAGACTTTGGTTTGGTTTTATGGATATAATGCTTCTAGAAGGATTTGAAGAGACCAGTGAATGTCACTCTTTTTCCCTCACCCGTATTCTAAACCATCTAGGAGAAAACATCAGGGGAAATAATTGATATGAAGATAGTGCTTTTTTATCATTAAGTAGACATTGAAGACCATGGCTTCAGTCATCTTGCCAACTGGTCTTAATCCCTAGTTTCAGAATTATCCAGATTCACCTAGCTACCATCACTAGCAGGGCTGGGCCACACAGAGCTCCCATGGAAGAGACAGAACCTGTGCCCTCATCTTGGCCCATGACAAAGAGAGGAGAGGACACAGGTGTTCAAGCACACATATCTGAAAGAAAGGGGTGGGCCATACCTGCTCCATAAAGTCCTTAACCTCCTCACCCTGAGGAGTTGCTCCTCAGCCCCTGGGTGGCTTAACACAGCTCACGTTTGTTCTTCACTCTTTCTTACAATGTCCAGTGCAAGTCCAGGCAAACATCTAGTGTACCTCTCTTCCGCAGAGCCTCTGCAAAGCTGTAATTACCCCACCTGGTACATGCGACTTCCACCATGGACATAGCAAAAGAGGGCCCTGGAGGGTCCTGCACCCAATCATTAAGTGCCTCAGCTCAGAAATGCCACACAAATCCAATAGTATATTAATGAAAGTAAATAAATAAATATTTTATAAATAAAAGTATATTAATGATAATAAATTCAAATATATAGATGAAAATAAATTAATGAAAATAAACTAATTGATGAAAATTAAAAAATAAATAGTATATTAATGAAAATAAATAAATCTTAGCCCACTGGCAAGAACAGGATATGTGGGCTGTAGTGGGTTCAATATATCCCTTCAAAATTGACGATTCCAGGGGACATGTGAACTTGATCTTATTGGAAAAAGAGCCTTGGTCTATTTACAATTTTCTAAAGATTTATTTATTTATTTGAGAGTGGAAGAGAGAGTGTGAGCAGCGGGGAGGAGCAGGGGGAGAGAGAATCCCAAGCAGACTCCCCACTGAGCATGGAGCCCTACTTGGGGTTCGATCTCACAACTCTGAGATCATGACCTGAGCCAAAACCAAGAGTCAGATGCTCAGTCAGACTGACACACCTCTGGTCTATTTACGATTTTGGTGAAAGCGGACAAGGTTAGCAACCCCTTAGCTTGACTTTGCTTGGCTTATATGGTATTTGCATTTTCAAATTTTTGAGGAATCTCCGTATTCGTTTTCATAGCGGCTGCACAATTTGATGTTCCCACCAGCAGTGTACAATTTCTCTACAACCCTGACAACTTTTATCTTCTTTTTGATAGTATCTATCCTAACAGATACGCGGTGACATTTTTGTTGTCGTTTTGATTGGCATTTCCCTGACGATGAGTGATGTCGAGCATCTTTTCGTTCACCAGCTGGTCTGTTGTGCGTCTTCTCTGGCATTCAGTTCAGCTCCTTTACCCATTTTCAACATTAGGTTTTTTTGTTTTTTGTTTTTGTTTCACTATTGAACTGTAGGAGTTCCTTGGAGATTTGCGAAATTAATCCCTTATCAGATATATAGGTGGTAAATGTTTTCTCCCATTCTGTAAGTTGCCTTTTTACTTTGTTGTTGCCTTTGCTGTGCAGAAGTTTTTTAGATTAGCATAGTTCCATTTGTCTAATTTTTCTTTTATTGTTTTGCTTCTGGCGTCATATTCCAGAAGTCATTGCCAAGCTCAATGTCATGACGACTTTCCCCTGTGTTTTCTCCTGAAATATTTTTAGTTTCAGGTCTTTCTTTTACATCTTTAACCATTCTGAAGTGGGGGTTTTTTGTGGTTTGGGGTTTGGGGTTTTTTTTAAGAGTAAAACCAGGATTCAATTTCATTCTTTCACGTTAGATAACTAGTTTTCCCAACACCATTTTTTGAACAGACTGTTCTTTCCCTCTTATGTATTCTTGGCACCCTGGTTGAAAAGCCGTTGACCGTATATGCATCATTTATCTCTGGACTCTCGATTCTGTTCCATCGGTCTTCTGGGCACATACCCAACAGAACTGAAATCTGAATCTGAAAGAGATATCTGCGCTCCCATGGTCACTGCAGCATTACTCACAAAAGGCAAGATATGGAAATAACCCAAATGTCCCAAATTGACAGTTGAATGGATAAAGAAAATGTGGTCTGTCTATACAATGGGATATTGTTCTGCCTTTAAAAGGGAAATCCCATCATTTGCAATGACATGGATGAACCTGAAAGACATCATGCTAAGGAAAATAAGCCAGTCACAGAAGACAAATACAGCATGGATACACTTCTAGGAGATATCTGAAGGAGTCAAACTCAAAGAAGCAGAGTGTAGAATGGTGGCTATTTGGGACTGCAGGGAGAGGAAATGGGGAACTATTCCATTGGTATAAAGTTTCAGTTATACACGAGGAATATTCTAGAGCTCTCCTGTACACATAGTATCTACTGTCCATAATGCTGTATTATACACTTAAGCACTTGTTAAGTGAGTAGATCCCATGATAAGAATTCTTACCACAATAGAGGGAGGAGGGTGCAAGGAAAATTTTGGAGGTGACAGGTATGTATATGGTTTGTGCAGTGGTAACACGGGTGTTCATGTATTTCCAAACTCGTCAAAACACGTACTTTATTTTCTTTATTGTGTTGTGTTAGTCACCATACAGTACATCGTTAGTGTTTGGTGTCATGTTCCATGATTCATTGTTTGCATATAACACCCAGTGCTCCATGCAACCCGTGCCTTCCTTAATACCCGCCACCAGGCTCACCGAACCCTCCACCCCCCTCCCTCCAAAACCCTCAGTTTGTTTCTCAGAGTTCACAGTCTCTCATGGTTCATCTCCCCCTCCAATTTCCCCCAACTCACTTCTCCTCTCCATCTCCCAATGTCCCCCATGTTATTCCTTATGCTCCACAAGTAAGCAAAACCATATGATAATGGACTCTCTCTGCTTGACTTATTTCACTCAGCATAATCTCCTCCAATGTGTGTAGTGCTTTCCATCAATTTTTGCCTCAAAAAATGTAGCTAAAAATTGGGGGGGGGGTTAAAACTTCCTATAGTTTCCTATAAAGTATAAAACCTATAATATGAGCAGAAGCAGAGGGTGATGGTGGGTTATCAGTGGGAGGGGAAGGTCATTGTAATCACATTAAGATGAGGTCAGGGTGGACTAGCTAGGCCCTCACCCAGTGATTATTCCTAGGAGAAGGAAATTTGGGCACGCACATGCACACACACATGCCCAGACACACAGACACACAGACCACCATGTGAAGACTCAAGGTGAAATTGCAGTGGTGTGACCACAGGTGAGGACACCAAGGATCCCCAAGGATGGCCAGCAAGCACCATTTGTGTTATTTTGCATGGTGGCCACAGGAGACCAATCTGTGTCCTGTGGCTCTGCTCGGCTTCAAGGCACTTAGACGGGCGACATGGATGGAGTCAGTCAGTCAGTCATCTCCAGCATTAGCCTTCTGTTGCACTCCTGGGGCGACCCATGTGATCCTGCCACTCTCCTCCTGCCTAGACTCACTGTGCTTCACCAAAACTCCCCCCTGTACCCATGGGTGCGTGTCTGTGCAGCTCGGACATGTGTTCGAGGGTTCAGACAAGCGACAGCCGCAAATGTAGCTCATCTCCACAGGGACAAACAAAAGCATCACAAGGGTGCCATGGAAACTGCACAGTCAAATTAAACGTGAAGCACAGGCTCATCATGCACAGCACACACACACACACACACACACACACCTGACTCACCAACTGTCACACAGAGTTTAACTGCATTTACATAGGAGGTGGCCATCACTTGGGTTCACAGCCCCTCTGAGCCAAGTTCAGCAAATATGTCTTGGGCTGGCGGCTCAAGCCAAAGGCGACAGCCAACAGGTCGTCTGCAATTTGGGGCTCTGGAGTTGCTGGGTGCACACTATTGCTGTCCATTGATTCATGCCTCGCTGCAGCAAAGTGTTTTGAATTGATGCTTAGTGTAAAGGCTTTTAAGACTGCAATCCATATTTCATTTCTTGTCACAAAATAATAATTTGAGAAATGCAGAGAAACACACTGTTAACAATTTAACATTTACTTTCAATAAATAGGAAGTATTTTACAGGGAACTGCAGCCCATTATGGAAATCATAATTCATGCTCTGTGCCAAGAAAATGTATTCTCAATCTCATTGCACCCTGTGCCCAGCTACAAAGCCCAAAACTCCCTTTGCATTATAGATTCTCATTATGATAGGTTAACAAATCTAGGGTAAAAAGTCCTGTTGAACACAGACTGCAGATTTCAAATGACGCCAAAACATGTCAGCCTTTCCTGCAGGGATGGCAGAACTGAAATTGCCCTTCATTTATGAGGCAACTATAAATGCTGAGATACAGATTATCATACATTCAAAATGATCCTGCCTGTGTAGTTCCCCGCTAATTTATGCATTCTGCAGTTCCAGTGCAGCAAGCCTCTTTTCTTCAGCTGAACTTTTTAGAAAATACCAGTATTTGAACCTTGAAATTAATTGCGTTTCTGCAACACCACAAATTCCACACCTGTTAAGATCATTTCCAGGGCACTTATGATTTGCATTTACGACAATCTGCACTGATCTATCATCATTCTGGAATTTGGGCCTCATGAGACACAAGGCTTCAACAGTACAAAGGCAGCGGCCTCATTCATCTTAGAGGTAAAGCAGTAAAAAAAGATGCGGGGTGATACAAATACAGTATTTGAACGAATTACGATTAGAGGAATGAGTCAGCTGTTTATTTTGCTTATTAAAGAAAAATCTTTGGGGCGCCTGGGTGGCTCAGTGGGTTACAGCCTCTGCCTTCGGCTCAGGTCATGATCCCAGGGTCCTGGGATCGAGCCCCGCCTCGGGCTCTCTGTTCAGCGGGAAGCCTGCTTCTCCCTCTCTCTCTCTGCCTGCCTCTCTGCCTACTTGTGATTTCTGTCTGTCAAATAAATAAATAAAATCTTAAAAAAAAAAAAAAAGAAAAAAGAAAAATCTTTTTTCCTACATCCACATAAAAGGTGCTATTCAGATACCAGATGGTCATCGGCAGGAAAAAAATGTAAATTTTACCTTTAAATGTATCACTGCACTTATAAAGAAATTCCCAGACCAAGTCACACTCTGTATTAATGAAGGATCTAACACATACGGAATTTTCCTCCCTATCTTCCAGAGCACACACTGAGAAAGAAAAGAAAAATATGTTTTGAAAAAACACAATGAATTCCCTGAAAAGGAAAACAGTTGTTTCATGTTTCTTCACAGTTTAGAGATAAAAGGGGCAGAGTGAGAGAAGATGGGGACAGTCGAGCTTATTAATTCCTGAGGCAATATACACATAGCATTTCTATACCTAGATATTAGCATGGAAACACCACTTGATTCGTTGAATTCCCTTAAAAATGTGATACCAAGGGCAAGGCATTTTGTAGGTTCTCGCTAGTGTCTGTGCGAGTTAAATCGGCCTGTCCACTTTCTGCCTCTCAAGGTTGAGATCCCTGTAATGGTCCCCATGGGAGGAAAAGGGCTACGACAGAAAGTAAGTCAAACAGGCATGGGATTGAGGGAGAGTGTGGGCCAGCTGGGGGAGGCTGGAATAAGACCTCTCACAGCTTGATTTAAGGATGAACTTGAATTTAGCTGTCTTGTACACATATCCACCCTCCCCGTACTCATCTTGTCTTGTCGGTGAGTTGAAATTACAGGACTCTAAGCAAGCTTGTGCAAGTGGCACTTGCCTGTGCTCATGGACACTAGTTCTTCATTCAAGGCTCGGTTTGGGTGTTCACCTCAGCACATGAGACACAGCAGAAGGCACCTGAGAAATGTCTTGAACCCTATGGCCAAAAATCCATCTGACGGCTAGGTGGAGGAGAGCAGCATTATTCTGAGTGATTACAGAAGCACAGCAGCAACTGACAAGAGGAAACACAGGGAAGGAAGTTCCAACTGACCATAAAGAACTTCCTCACACTTAGAGCTGCTGAAAAGGAAGTGGGCTGTTGAGGGACTGGGCCTTCTGGCTGCAGAAGACAGTGTTCCCATCTTCAGCGTGACGTGAGTTTTAAAGATTCCAGCATTCTACGGGAGAATTTCTGCTTGTTCACGAGTGCTGTGGGGGTGTTAGGGATCCCAGAATGTCCTGAATCTGACATTCTTTTACCAAGTTGGGTGTAGCAGCCAATAGAGCTAGAATGTCCACTGGCGACAAATGGCATCTCTTAGGTGAAGGAAAGAGAGCCTTGACTTCAACATTTGGCTCTATCCCCATTTGTGTCATCACCACCCAGACTCTTAGTGGCTAAAGCAGGGCCTCCTGGAAGATGGTCAACCAAATCTACCAGGTGGTTTAAAGAATTTGGAGTGGCTGAGCTGGGATTTCCCCATGCTGTGTCAGAGCCAGAGGAAGACTACTGGGGGTGTGCTAAAAACCACATCAGCCTTGGAGTTCGCCAGAGAGTTGGAATTCCCACTTTGCCCTCACTTTACATAGCTCCTTAGGAAAGTTACTTAACCTCTATGAACTTCCCTCCCACATTTACAAGAGGGAGGATGGTACTTACCTACTCATTCTGATAAAAAATATCCCTGGCACGTAGAAGGCACTCAATAAATCACAGCTATTATAATCAGGTGAATTGACGCTCTTATATGATGAATATAAGTGAAAATTTTTCCATAGAAAAACTTCCTCAGCACTTTCTAGGTGTCACTTGATTCAATGCTGGCTTCTCACGCCAATCACAGGAGAAACCATTCACTCTGCACAGGCAGCAGATGCCCAGAAATGATGTGGAAAGGTGGGCTCCCTTCTTGAGTTTGAAATGTCCACAGTTATCTTTCTTCCAGATCTTGCTGCCCAATAGAACCCAGAGCACTTGAAAACTCCATCATGATTTGGTCTGAGCCCTCAGCCAGTGTTGTGATTTTTTTCAGCAGCCTCACAAGAAATGAAAAGAAGCTGGCTCACCACCAGGTCCTCACCTGCATATATGTCCGTCTTACACGACAGTCCAAGACTTGGTTGGCTCTTGCAAAGAGCCCCAGATATGTAGCTACACACAATGAAAGGGGATGATTCTTTGGTAATCTTGAAGTCTCCATAGTAATCTTGTTCAATTACATGCCTTTTCTCTTGTGCATTATTTTTTAAATTAGTAAGCCTTAATTTCATGAATAGTTTAGGGTCACAGAACAATTGTGGGGTAAGTATGGCATTCCCACATAGCTCCTGCCCCAACACATGTATAATGTGCTCCCCCAACCCCACTATCAATGTCCCACACCAGAGCAGTCACATATGCTGGGATGATGACCCTGCAGGGACTCCGCACCATCATCAGGGATCACATTTACATTACGGTTTACTCAAGATGTTGTGCCTCTATGGGTTTTCGCAATGTGTAATGATGCATATCCACCATTATAGTACTACACAGGGTTGTTTCACTGTCCTAGACATTTTCTGTGCTCCTCCTATTCCCCTAGTCCTCAGCCTGTGGCAACCACTGATTTTATTGTCTCGTCATTTTGCCTTTTCCAGAATATCATACAGTTGGAATCATACTGTATGTGGTCTTTTCAGATCGGCTTCCTTCGCTTAGTAGTATGCATTTAGGGTTCCTCTGTGTCTCTTCGTGGCTTGACAGTTCATTTATTTTTAGCACTGAATGATATTCCATTGTGTGGATGTTTCACGGTTTACTTATCCATTCACCTACCGAAGGCATCTAGCTTGCTTCTAAGTCTTGGCAATTATGAATAAAGCTGCTATAAACATTTGTGTGCAGGTTTTTGTGTGGACATAAATTTACAACTTCTTTGGGCGGATCGCAAGGATCACAAATTCCGGAACATATGGTTAAGAGTATGTTCAGTTTTGTAAGAAACTGCCAAAATGTCTTCCAAAGTGGTTGTGCCATGCTGCACTCCCATGAACAATGAGTGAGAGTTCCTGAGGCTCCACATCCTCACCACCATTTGGTGCTGTCAGGGCTCTGGATGTCAGCCCTTCTAATAGGTGTGCAGTGGTATCCCATTGTTGCTTTATTTGCATTTCCCTGATGAGACCTGCTGTGGAACGTCTTTTCACATGCTTGTTAGCCATCTGTGTATCGTCTTTGGTGAGGTGTCTGTTCAAGTCTTTGGCCCGTTTTTTTTAATCAGGCTGTTCATTTCCTTATTGTTCAATTTTACGAGTTCTTTGTATATTTTGGATATATCATATGTGTCTTTTGCAAATATTTTCTTCTAATGTGTGGCTTGTCTTCTCATTCTCTTGACAGTTTCTTTTGCAGATGGATATTTTAAAATTTATCAGCTTTTCTCTTCAAGCAATAGTGAAAGGCCTACTGGAAATTTTAAAATATGGCTTTGCTTTTCTACCTCCTATAGCCTTGGCCGGCCATGGGCTTCCACTGTGACATTCACTATGGAAGATGCTCCTGACCCTGCCATCCAGAGGCACTAGAAACAGTGCCAAGACAAACAGGCAATGTCCCTCTGAGACCTGCAGATACACTTTGAATGGCTCCCTACAGGTGCCCTGCCAACACCCAGCCCACGTTCATCGTTCATCTGGATCTGAAGGATCCAATGTGCTGATGGGAACATGGCCTCCAGCTGTTAGACCACATCAGACCGAGAGAAAGAATGGTAGTGTATCATTACCAGCACAGAGCCTCAGTGACTGTCTGTCCTCTAAATGACAGCACTGATTAAATAGTAATTAATTCCTCAACAGACTGAATTAAATAATCAAGTAAGCTGCAGGTAATGTAATTACAATAGTTATTTAACACTTAATGAAATACTCCTATAAGTATTGACGTGGTAAGTCTTCCCTCTGTTGAAGCAGTCCCATTACTACGGAATGATTTCCTACGAGGATCCAAGGATCCAACTGGCAATTTATAATTCTCTCATGGAATTAAATTTTCAGGTGAAAAGAAGGCCAGTTTCTCAGTCTCTGGCCCAGTCTGCCCTATTCATTGACTCCAGTCTTGCCCTGCAAACCAGCCTGGGGACCAACTAGCACGCAACAGCCCTCCAGGAATGCCAGACCCTAGTGACCCGAGGACAGAGAAAGGTTTTACCTGAATTTGCCTGTGACTGGTTCCCATCACTTCTCTTCTGGAACTATCCAAAAGATCAGTATCAGTGGTGTGTTGGAGGAACAGACTTTTTTTTTTCCTTTTTTTTCCATAGACATAGTATCAACCCTCAGATTCACTCATCCTAAAATGTCATCACAGGAAGGTATAAACATGTTCATAAGGCCAGGGCAGCTTAAATGTGCCCAGAAGACTATTAATTACAGTTTGACTGGATCTCAGCTTTTTAATCACATTCCTTGTGACTCTGTATTATTAAACAAATAGATGGGCAAGAAAATATTACAGTAATATTACTTGTTAATAAAGATAATCCCATATTCTTTCTACCTCCACGGAAATATTTGATATTAATAAAGGCAAGACACAATGGCTGAGAAGCATTCACACTCTCTGGGTAAATTTTTTTGAGAGTTGGGTACTTTTGCTTCTGTGTTTTAGCCTTAAGGTAAACAAGCTCCCTTTTTCCACTGCCCACCCCCCAGCACTGTGTAATGCTGACCCTGAATAATAAAACTCATCGGCAATGCAGTTTTTCACCTCACGGTCTTATCATGAATATTTACTATCCGGCTGGGAGCTGGCACAGGGCTGCCCGCCTCTCTGCTGCCCCCCCCACCCCACGCCCGCCCTGCAGCCTTATCCATTGTTGGGAGAGTGTTGCCATGGCAACAGAGGGCCGCAGAAGGCAGAGAAACTGACAGTCACCCACACAAAGCACGCCGGATCTGTGGGCTAATTAAAAGGTCCTGTGCTCAGTTCACCTTGTAAACGAGAAATGTCAGTCAGAAGCCCATGGTCACCAACAGCTCTGCTGAGAAGCCCCCGGAACTCCCCGCCACCCTGCAGGTGCCAGCTGTTCCCAGAGTCCCGCCTGCTGCTCCTGAGTAAGGAACCCACAGGTCATGCTAACTCCTTGGCTGAGCCATCTTATTAAACGGCCTGAATCTATTTTTTGCCAGCAGGCACATAGAGCAGTGAACTGGAGTGATTGATTAAAAGCAGGCTGCTTTCCTCAGATCCTGATTTAGATCTGATGTCATTTATAATTGAAACTGCTTTCAGAGCTTATGGGCTGGAAGGGGGGTTGTGGGGGCAGTAGGCAACTTGATGGTAGGACATCACCATCTAAACAAGGCTGGAACAAACTCTTCCCTTGGGCGTTAATCAGTAGATGCCATACTTACAGTGGGTTCTTGGGGCAAGACGACTCTGAGCTTCTCCCGAGAACCAGGTAGCCTCAAGTACACGCAGTGAGGATCTCACCCCAAATGGCCCATTGCTGTCCATTAGCATTTCAGCTCTCTGTTATCCAGCTCCAATGAAACTCCACAGTCACACCTCCCACGACACACCCTACATGGTGTACTCACCTCCAAGTAGCTCCATTACAAACACAGAAGAGCCTGGAATCCTGAAGCTGGACTCAGACCCCTTAGAGACCCATGGGCACAAGGCAGAAAAAGAAAGGGAAGCTCCCAGGGACACAGAGGTGGCCACAAGGAGAGGCCAGATGTTACGCAAGAGCATACTATCACTTACAAAGGAAATCCACAGCCATAGGGAAACAGCCAGATGCAAGACAGAGAACCCCACTGTGGCCTGCCTGGGGCTCCCAAAAAACCAAAGTTGGGAGCTCCTGGTACACTCACCTCAGCACATATGTATTGGAATCTCCCTATGGCCTCTCAGAGCAAAGCAGGCCCATGTCTCAGGTCATTGTGGAGTAATCAGTGGGGCACAGGATCCCCAGGGACAGCCTGGTCTTCCTGCCTCTCTTGTTCCTGATGGCTAGAGCTCCATTCTGAGAAATGGAAAAGACCACACAGTGCGGGTTCTGGATGCAGACACAAGGGCTCACCTCTAGTCTGTGTGACCTGGAGTATTACCTCATACCTCTGCACCCCTGTTTCATTACCCCGTGAAGAGGCAGCAAAGAGAACTTCCTTCATGAAGTCACCACAATAACAAAATAAGGTAATCTGTATAAATGCTCAGAAAGATGCCTTGAGTACCATAAGGCCTCAGTAAATACTGGTGTGTGTTATGGGCTGAACTGGGTCTCCCCAAAAGATATGCAGGAGTCCCAAACCCCAAACCTCAGAATGTGATCCTATTTGGAGATGGGTCTTAACAGAGGTAATCAAGTCAAGATGAAGTCACTTGGGATGGGCTCTAAATCAACACAACTGGTGCCTTTATCAAAATGGGAAATTGGGACACAGAGGCCAACATGCACAGAGGGAAGACAATGTGAAGACACAGGGAAAGCACCAGATGAAGATGGAGATGATGCACCTACAAGCCAAGGAGCACCAAAGACTGCCAGTGGACCCCCCAGAACCTGAGAGGCAAGGAGGACTCCCCTGCAGATTTCAGAAGGTCATGGCCATGCTGACGCCTTGATTTTGCCTTTTGCCCAGAGCTGTGATAATAAGTTTCTGTGGTTTTAGCCAGTTTGTGATGCTTTGTTACAGAAGTCTTAGGAACTGATTCAGTGTGTTCATTAAAGTACACGTTAATAAGTTCTAACCTAAGAAACCCCAAAACCCCAAAAAACCCCAGAAGGCAGTTCCTCATACGGCCACCACGTTGTGTCCAGTCTGGGTGGGTGGAGCCATTCTGCTTCACAAGCTCCTGCAGGAACCAGGTTTGTTCCATCTTGTGGCTCCATCATCTACATTCTCATCAGCAGAAAGGATGGGAGAGAGTCTGGGACACATGATGTGGGGGCTTCCAAGTTCAGGAAGGACATCACCCAGAGGGGCAGGTCTCACTTCCCGTCAGAGAAGCCTGTCATATGGCCACTCCTGGCTTCATGTGGGGCAAAAAGTGGAGTCTCCAGTGCTCCCAGGGGTGATTTTTTATTAATACTATTTAGTGGGAAGCACCTGGGTGGCACAGTTGGTCAAGCTTCCAACTCTTGGTTTCCACTCAGGTCATGATCTCAGGGTAACTAGGATTGAGCCCTGCCTGGGTCTCCATGCTCAGCATGGAGTCTGCTTGGATTCTCTTTCTCTTCCTCTCCCTCTGCCCCTCCTACTCATGCTGTCTTTCTCTCTCTAATAAATAAATACATAAAACTGTTTAAAAAATACTATTTAGTGAGTAGGAAACCTGATACTACATTTGAAGAGATAGAATGCAGGGATTAGTTCATGCCAAAACCAAGAACATAGACATGTACCTCATACCTCACCATAGTTAAGGTTTGACAGAATCAGTTCATTCAGAAGAAGCAGTCTTCTATAGTATCTGGGCAGAGTCTCCCAAGAGAGACTCACTGGGGATGCTCCCAGCTGAGTCCACTGCAGCTACCCTGCACTTCTGGGCTCTTTATTGGAGAAGTAAGCTTACCAGCAACCAGGTTAATTGTTTCCTGAATTGTCAATTCTTTAGCAGCTACAAGGTTTCGGTCATTTATTCAGTGGCTCTCTTAGTAGAATTTTTGCTAATAACTATGACAAATAGGCAAGTGTTTCATGATTGATGTTAGCCTCTTTGTTAAAGGTAGCCATTCATCACTAACCACCTTAGAAATGGCAGGCAACCCATCCACCTTCTGAAATAATCTGAAACATAAAGATGCAAGTATTTATCAATTTAATCTCTAGTGAGAGTTTTGCATACACAGGGACTATAGGATTTGGCCTAATGGATTGAATTTAGACTACTCCACAAATGAATTCTGAGATCCGGGTTATATATATTCACAAAACTGAGACTTCCTGAAGTTTTCTTGGCAGAAGGAAAGAATATATTAAAATCTGGACTGCTTATGTGTTTCCCAGAAGAAATCAGGAATCAACTTCTTCCGCCATAAAATTAATCCAGAAAGTAAATGAACATAATGTAAGAAATAATTCTGTTGGGGCATGCAGGTACTTTACTGGCAGTAATATCCAACAAAGTTCTCGTCCTGTTGTTCTGAGACCCTTTGAAAACTATGTCAAATCTCATTGCACTGAATTTCAGACAGACCATAAAAGATTTCCAGGAAGCTCTTGTGGGGGTCAAAATGAAGATTTATAGCAATGGAAATAAATTTGATTTTGAAAATGACTTTTGATATCATTGCATTAACGACCTTTAGGGAAATTCTTCTCAGGAGAAGTATTAGGTCACAGATTATTCAATCAGGGAAGCAATGTTGAAGTAGGGAACTTGCAAATTAAAGATAGCACCATTTGTCTTAAATCAATCACAGACAAAAGTACAGGAACAAAGTCCCAAAAGATAAAGCAGAAAATCAAGCCAAATTTGATTTTCTTTATGTCACCCAGCCTCATTGTGCGGCAAATACCATGAGACCTTATTCCAAGTATTCTATAGATGAATTAGCGGCCAGAGAAAAGAGGTAAATGCTTCCACAGAAGAAAGAGGAGGAAAAAGAGAAGGAAGAAGAGGAAGGAGGAAAAGGAGGGAGCAGGGAAGGAGGGAAGAAGATTCTTACATCAAAACTGTAAAACACCTGAGTTTATTCCACCCAACCAAAAATGATTTAACAATAGCCCAGTGGCTTAGAGATTGGATGGAGGTCAGGACTGGAAACTGGCAGAAATGCCCCCATCTTACCTGGATTTGTTCCTAACAGCTTTCACCCCAGAAGTTGCACAGCATTCTGGACACCTGGCCAACAAGTCAAGCTGGTCACTTACTCTCCCCATATGTAATGGCCTCGGGCTGTTGGAGGCCCACATGGCCACCCAGAGATAGAGAGGGCTTCACCAGAAGCAATCAGAGAACACCCAACCCAGACCCTGAAGGCTATAGGCTCTTCAGGTCCTGGAGGGAAAAATGCCTGACCTTGATGACCACACTCCAGATCTGCCCCCAGGGTCCCTGTACCAGCAAGCACCTGAGAAATGAGGCTTTCTGCACTGGCAATATGAGGAAGACATCTCTAGGCTATAGGTGTCCATCTTATGGTTTGTTTCATTCTTTTCAAAAAGAGATACTAGATCTGGCCTTAGCCCAGCTGGCAAGTTTTCTGGACTGGAAATTGTCAAACACTTGCTGGGACCATGTACAATTGAATATGTCTTTGTGTGGCATAGAACAAAACCAGCTTGGCTCCCTGCAGGAGGGTTCAATAGAGCCAGCCCTCCAGGGAAGTTATATCATGACCCTAGAGAAATCTGACATCTGGGAGCCCAATCAATTAAAACACAGCTGATCAGGAGGTCACAGGCCATTCCTGCCATCTCTACATCTTGATTATCTTGGGAGCTAAGAGATATTTTACAATAAGCATGGGTCACAATTTTATAAGTAACTACACTTGTACCCAACACAGAAAACCTCTTGATCCAGAAAGATCAGATAGAATATGTGCATTAAGGTCCCTGAGAACAGAAGAGAAACAGCCTAGGGAACATATTGGCCACTTCTATGAACTTTCCCTAAAGCCCCTCTCCTCTCATGGGTTATGAGGGGAAAATCCAGAGTTCTGGGACAGAACCAAGCCAGTTGTTATGATGAGTGGTTGAGTTGGGGTGCCCAAATAGAGAGTAGAGTATTTCTTGAGACAATGGCAAGGAGAGTCTGAAAAGCAGCTGACCACAACAGCCAACAGGCAGACTATTTAAGGTACAGAAAGAGTGATTTGGACTGATTCTTCATCAGCTCCAGGATTTCCCAAAGATCAAGCAGTCCTTTAATCAGTTAAATAAGGCCACTTGGTGGGGCCATGCACAGAGCTCTGGTAGAACATTTTCACTCCCCTCTGGGCAGACGCTTTTAACAAGGCCATTCCTCTCTCACCCTTGGCCTCCTTCTCAGATACCTTAGAAGGATGAGGGATGAAGGAAGTAATAGGATAAATGGAAACATTCAAGTCTGCTTTGGCCTTCATTTCAACCTCATTTATCTGAATAGTCATGTGTGCATGGAGCCAGGAAGGAGGAGAGAGAGAGCCAAGACTGGAGACCCACACCTCCCCTCCCAGTCCCAAAGGAAACATCTCAGAGGACAGGGAGTCTTCAACAACTATAATCCCAATTTTTAGCACCCTTCATTCCTTCAGATGTCCCTCATGTCCTGAGTTACCCAAGGAGCCAATACTTCCTCCTCAGCAACAGACTCCAACAGCCTTTTCCTTGACACCCCCACTTGATGTAAACTTGGGTGTCTCAAACATGGTATACACCCCCAAACATGCTGCCCCTCCCATCTCCTCCATCTGTGTGCCCTGATGCACCATAGTCCTAGTTTCTCAGATAAAACATCTAAGAATTATTCTTGATTCCTGTCATTTTCTCACATCCTACATCCCACCCTTAAGCAAATCCTATTAGCTCCACCTGCAAAACATAACGAAAGCCATCCTGCTCCCTATCCCCACCCTTACCAGGAATCCCCAACTACAACATCTCTCACCCAGTTTATCAGAATAGCATTATACTTGTTCTCCCCACCTGGACTCGCACCCCTCTTCTCCATCTCCTTGTGGCAGAGTGGTCTTTAAGAAACACAAATCAGACCATACTCCTCTCCTACTTAGGCCCTCATTCATAGCCTCATTCATAGAAATTCTGGGTCCAAGGGAGCTGGTAACTAAAACAATGAATGTGATGATGATAAATGATGCAGACTCTGGAGGCAACTTTCAGCATGGCAGCAATACCCCCCAAAGATTCCCCAGTGAACCTTCCGGGCATAGACATGTCTATGGAGCTCTAGACACTCATGTCTAAGTGCTTGCTCAGTGTCTTCACTTGGATGTCTCAAGGTGATCTGAAACTCAACACAGCACACACCAGACACTGGACTCATCACCTCAACCCCTACCCCTCCCACCACGAGCATGACCCCTAACGTTTCCCTCCTCAGTGAATGGCACCACCATCCACCAACTGCATAAGCCACATCCTAGGCATGATCCTTAGTATCTCCCTCTTCTCTCCTAGGGTCAACTCAGCACCAATTCCTGTCTGTTTCAGCTGCCAAGTACCCGTCAAATCAACCCACTGCTCACTACTGCCACACACACCTCACTGTTCTACAAGAGCATAGCTTTCACTTAATTGGTCTTCTCTGATCCAGCGTGGTGGTCTGGCCCACCTATTCCCAGAGTATAGGCATCTCAACAAGTACCCCTTCCCCCATTTGCAGGGAATTCCAGTTCTGGGCTACATGTTCTCAGTGAAGCGTCTTCTCTTTCTCCGAAGAGCACATCTAATATATCCTTCAGTGTGATTGTTTTATTAGTGAGTGTTTCCTCACCAAAGTGTGAGCTCCAAGATGGTGGAACCAACCCCAATTTCCCCCACCCTTATATCCAATGGTACCAGAGACCAATTTTTTAATGAATGTCTCTTCACTGGCAACATATTTTTGTAGAGAATCAAAGTCCAAACCCAAGAACTCATGCTGATCTTGGAGGGCTAGCAACTTGACAGAGTAGATATTTTGGTGCCGGTATGCCCTCCCCTTATGAGAAGAGCTTTGGGCCCTGACATCAACAGCATCTGACAAAATTCCCTGTTAGACTTAAGCAGATGACCAGAATCAATGAAAACAGTAGTAATAATAACTATTGCTGGTACTACTCTGGAGCTTTTGAGTTCCCAAGGCATTTTACATACATTCCTGAATGCTGCAAAGATATCTGTGGGAATTCACAGCCACCATGCCAAGCTGACATAGATCTCCTCCCTAATATATTTGTAATCTTGGTTGGACAAAGAATAGAAATGACTATGTGAGCACTGAGCTCACATAGGTTCAACACGCAGTCTCAGACAAGCAGAGTGCTTTGTAAGAGTTGTATGGTTCAGCAGAAGATGACACTACTCCCCAAAGATGAATTAGAACTGGTCCAGAGAATGGCAAGCCCTTCTCCTTCACACATCCCTACCCACCTCTCCATGGTCCTGAGTCCTATATCATCCCAGATGTCACTGTCAGGACCCTCCTTCCATCCTTGCTTGAGACCTGATTGCCGTCCCCCTATAAAGTAGCCTCAGAGAGAACACACATCTTGGAGGCACGTGCCTCAGGTCTGTGAAGAAGCACCGCCAGTGAGGCAACGGATTGGTAAGCAGCATACAAGCTGCTGTGTGTTGAGAGATGCGTGCTGCATCCCCAACACCCAGCATGGCTGCCTGAACAGGAGGCCCAGGAATGAGGCCTAAACCCTTAGCAAAGTCAGGAGAAGGGATCCCGTTCCCCCAAAAATCAGCCCCTGCCCACAGGAGAGCTGCCTATCTTCCTTATGCTGAATTGTGCCTTGCATGCCTGATTTTGATCTTAGAGGGCTACAGATTAGCCCTGCTCAATGTCTTGTTAATCCAAACTGCTTCTGCTCTTCTCGTCCTTTTATATGAGCTGTTTTGTTTTGCTTCCTTTTGCTTCCCCAGGGAGACAGTCTTGGTTTCATGTAGCAGATGCTCCAGGGTTTCATAGGAAATAGTCTTCTGCACACACACGTACACCCGCACGGGTGCACATACGCACACTTTCTATAGCTAGGGAATGTAACCTTGCAAAATAACCAAGATGCTGCTCCACTTAGAATAGGGTCGAAGGTAACACAGAGAGAGAGAGACAGGGCAAGAAAAGTCTTTGGCAGCAACTTCCACGGTGCACCTCCAGACACCTGATCGATGGTTCTTAATCCCCAGCGTGTCTCCAACTTGCTTAGAGAGCTGGTTAAAAATTGAGATTCCTGGCTTCTACCCCAGGAAGTCTGATTTGGAAGGTCTTGTGTGTGGCTATAAATCCGATGTTTAGCCAGTGGCTTGCTTGATTCAGAAGCTATTGGTCCCAAGGAGCAAACTGGGATCTGACCCTGAGCATGCTGTTCTGCAACTCAGCACCTTCCGTCACGCTCTGAGAAGATTAAAACCCTCAGGCCAAACCAGGGTGCTCTGGGCCCAACTCCCCAGGTGCATCTCAGGTTCCACTCACATGGTCCACCACCGTCACAACACACCTGAGCCCTCTCCTCCTGACCCCATAGCATAGCTCGCCCAGAAGTCCCCACCCCTTCCAGGAGTCCTCCCCATCCCCTCACCACTGCGAAATCTGCTCAGCCACATCCCTGACTTCCTGGGCCTTCTCTTGCCTCTTGCCCTGCCATATCCCCTCCGTGGCTGCCCCTGCACTGCCATTTCTCACGCCAGCACCTGCGGCTTGTTCAGGGCAGCCCCCCACCCAAGTGGAACCAATCCAAGTCCTGCCCTAGGGGACTCTGACCCTCAGGCTGGGAGGAGGGCTCTGGTCGTCTCTCGGGGTGACTAGAGCTCCACCTGTGAAGTGTGGGGCTTCCCAAAGGCGTGTTTCCGACGGCGTGACTGAGAGACAGAAGGGGGTAGGAGAAGCAGTGAAAGAGATGGGGAAGCTAGACTCTCCTTCTTTCACACCTCCTCTCTCCGCACCCCTTTCTTGCGGCCGGCTCATTCCTGTCTTTGTGGGTCCATCCTGCATCCTGCATCAGCTTCCCCAGGGCCGCCAGAACAAAGTACCACCATCTCAGTGACTTAAACAACAGAAATACACTTATTTTCTCACAATTCTGAAGACTAGGAGTCCAAGATCCAGAGGCTGATGGTGTTGCTTCCTTCTGACCCCTCCTCCTGGGCTGCAGATGGCCGCCTTCTCCCTGTGCCCTCACATGGTCTTCCCTAGCTATGTCCGTGTCTTGATCTGCCCTTCAGTATGACTCTAGCCATACTGGAGCAGAGCCCACCCAGATGACTTTGCTTCATAAAAACCCTGTCTGCAAACACAGTCACATTCTGGGGCACTGGGGGATTAGAACTTCAACATATGCTTTTATGGGCACAGCTCAGCCCATAAAACAGCTTGTTCTTGTCACAATAAATTGCTTTGTTTGGCCGAAAGGTCTCCTGTAAACCATGAGTGTCCTCACCTTCTCTGTGTCTTAGGCAGGTCACCAGGCAGGACAGTGTGGGGATTGCTGATTTTTTTTTAAATATTATTTATTTATTTGAAAGAGAGAGAGAGAGAGAGAATGAGAGTGAGCACAAGCAGATAGAAGAGCAGAGGGAGAGGGCGAAGCAGACTCCCTGCTGAGCAGAGAGCCCAACGTGGGGCTCGATCCCAGGACCCTGGGATCATGACCTGAGCCAAAGGCAGACGCTTAACCGACTGAGACACCCAGGTGTCCGGGGATTGCTGATTTGATGTTTTTTGCCTCCCAAGAGCCTGGGCCTATCTCATCTGCTGGGCCCCCAGACCCCTCTCTGTAGCACCTGCAGCACATGAGTGGGCATCCTCTCATCCCACTGACTCGGGCCATTCAGGGAAGGCAGCCCCTTGAGAAACCCTTGCAGAGATCTATTAAAAAAAAAATAATAATAACCTTTGTGCCTGGCCCTATTCCTGGAGTTCTTCAGCCAAAAAAAGAAAGTACTGTTACAAATTATTACTTAGATATTTGAAGTTTTTATTGGAGTTCTAGGAAGCCAAGGATTTCTGACTAGTGTATGAATCACAGGAAGAAACCTTGATTATTTTTTACCCAGAAACTGGCAGTATTTGACAACGGATAAATGCAATAGATCACGGAGTGTAACTTCCGTGGATGCTGTTTCAGTGTTATCCAAAGCGTACTTGCCAGAGATGGGAATTGGTGGGGAAGACAGCCCCTGCCCTGTCTTTTCTGTCTGTCCTGAGCCTGCACGGACTGCTTCCAGCAGTCCCAAGCCCTGGTTCCCCAGGTATATGCATATCTTACAGTAATTAAGGGTCCCCCTTTTTTGTTCCAATCATATCAGTAAAAAAGCTTGACAGTGCCAAGCCTTGGTGAGGGGGGAAGGAAATGGGTGCTCACACACATTCTGGTGGAATCATAAGGTAGGCACGGTCTGGAAAAGTACTGTGGTTACATCCAGCAAAGTTGAAGACGTGCACATGCATAGATGTCCAAAGAGACATTTAAAATGATAGTTGTTGCATATTACATGCAACATTGGAAAATAGGGAATAATTTAAATGTTCATCAATAAAATACTGTAAAAATTCAATAAGCTGACTAGAATTAATGAATCAGCTAGCTGAATCTTAAACTCATGATGTTGAATAAAAAAATAAATGCTGACACAATGTGGTTACTATGCAAAAAAAGCATTATAACACGGCCACCCTGGACCTGTTGTCCTTAGAAAGACTCGCTTGCGTCTGGGATCTTGGATTTCCAGAGGGTTCCCAGCATTCCCTAAAGGACAACAAAGGCTCAGTATGACAAAACCATGTGAGCGCACAATGCAGTCTGTGCTGGAACCGGTTTCCTTGGGGGAGTCTGGAGTCTGCGTACCATGCCAGGCAGGGGCACTGACGTGAGCACCCCCCGCAATGAAGACCCTGGGTCCCAAGCTCCTGATGCGTTCCTGGAAGGCAGCTTTCCCCATGTGGAGGGACCTAGCATGTTCTGTGTGACTTCTGGGGGAAGACTGGTGCAAGCCTGTGCCCCTGACTTCACCCCCATGCTGACTTTGCGCTGCATCCCTGACTGGAACAATTCACAGCCGTGAGCCTGACCACCTGCCAAATCCTTGGGGAAGCGCTGAAACTTGGGTGGTCTGGGTACCCTCAAAGTGAACACAAACAAAATGATATCATCTGTTTTAAGTTTAAGAGCATGCAAAACAAGACTATTCATTGTTGATGAAGACACATGTACAATATGAAGATATAAAAATATTCCCAGGACGTGTGCCTGGCTGGCTCAGTTGGAAGAACAAGAGACTCTTGATTGTCCTCGGGATCTATAAAGAACTCCTCAAACTCAACACACACAAAACAGATAATCATATCAAAAAAATGGGCAGAAGATATGAACAGACACTTCTCCAATGAAGACATACAAATGGCTATCAGACACATGAAAAAATGTTCATCATCATTAGCCATCAGGGAAATTCAAATTAAAACCACATTGAGATATCACCTTACACCAGTTAGAATGGCCAAAATTACCAAGACAGGAAACAACATGTGTTGGAGAGGATGAGGAGAAAGGGGAACCCTCTTACACTGTTGGTGGGAATGCAAGTTGGTGCAGCCACTTTGGAGAACAGTGTGGAGATTCCTCAAGAAATTAAAAATAGAGCTTCCGTGTGACCCTGCCATTGCACTACTGGGTATTTACCCCAAGGATACAGATGTCGTGAAAAGAAGGGCCATCTGTACCCCAATGTTCATAGCAGCAATGGCCACGGTCGCCAAACTGTGGAAAGAACCAAGATGCCCTTCAACGGACGAATGGATAAGGAAGATGTGGTCCATATACACTATGGAGTATTATGCCTCCATCAGAAAGGATGAATCCCCAACTTTTGTATCAACATGGACGGGACTGAAGGAGATTATGCTGAGTGAAATAAGTCAAGCAGAGAGAGTCAATTATCACATGGTTTCACTTGTGGAGTATAAGGAATAACACAGAGGACATGGGGAGATGGAGAGGAGAAGTGAGTTGGAGGAACAAACTGTGAGAGGGGGGAGATGAACCATGAGAGACTGTGGACTCTGAGAAACAGACTGAGGGTTTTGGAGGGTAGGGGGATGAGAGGTTGGGAGAGCCTAGTGGTGGGTATTATGGAGGGCACGTATTACATGGAGCACTGGGTGTGGTACATGAACAATGAATTCTAGAACACTGAAAAGAAATTTAAAAAATAAATGAAAAATTTTTAAAAACACCAACTAAAAATAAAAAATAAAAAAATAGAAGCAAAGATGTGAATTTGATAGGAGAAACAAAGATTCAACAGAGCTGGTAAAGGGAGGGGCTACTGGGCCAAGGCTCCAAGATGTTTCTGATGACCCTGGACAGGGACTATGTGACATTTTCTGAGGAACATGCTCAGTATTCAGTACTCACAGTGGAGATAGATGGTAAAGAGAATCACTCAGTCTTTTGCTGAAAGAATCATAAGTACAAAAACACTGTTCTTTATGGTTGAAGAAGCCCAAGTCCAGAGAATTTAAAAAAAAAATGGTTCTAGGTCTTGCAGCCATTCAGAAAGGAACATGCAAGTCTCATAACCTCCATCCAAGACTTCTCTAGTGGACACCATTAGTGACTTTATTAGAAGTTCCTGGGCGGGTTGGGGATAGAAATCCTATACTGCCATATTATCCTAACCTAGACGTATTTTTTTTAATTAATTCTAAATGTGTCCAGTTGGAAGAAGGAAATGTTATGATTTTAGCTCCAAAATTATTTGTGTAAAACAGAATTATTCTGTTGCTAAGCTCAGATGTATTTCACTACATATGAATTCAAGGTAGAACAATTTAAGCATGTTCATTTCATGGGCAAACTTTATGTGAGGTATTAAAGTGTAGTCCAAAGGTAGCATTCAAAATATAGTGTCAGGGAAAAGCATAAAAGACTTTGAAGTGAGCAAATATGACTGCTTCCAGGTGATCTCTGCCTGAGCAATTACACAGCTATGTCCGTGGCAGAGGAGTGACAGTAATGCTAGTGATTTTTGCGCACATGAAGCAAGCTCTGTCTGGTGGAGATTCACTTGATTGCCGCCAGTTGATTACTTACCAGTTATAATATCATACTGATTTCCTCCTTGATTGAAGAGTGAAATAAATTCTTTGATGTGTGTTAATTTTATGTTTATGAGAATGGTTATTTTACCATTTCCTAAAATTATTATTTAAGAGCACATACAACAGACAATGGCCAGTTATCATCCAAAAGCCTTGAATCCAAATCTTACATCCAACTAATAAATGAAACATTATTTCCCCCCGAGACCCTTTAGAGCCTAAAGCTAATTCAGGTACAGGTGTGCTCACCACCCAAGCAATGATCGCAACCTTGCACAGAAGAAGGACGGGGGTGATGGGCAGCATGGGCATTTCTGCAATGGCATAGTTTTAACATTCTAATTTGGGGCAATCTGGAATTGAAACATATCACCATACAACATCAAGGAAGACCTGGGCAAAGGGAAGTGGCCCATGGGCCCCGCTGTCTGGCACCAGGCAAACCCAAGACCCTAAACTGGGCATTTCCTATCTTCTCCCCATTATTGCCTCCATGCACAACACAACATGCCATCTTCACCACTGAAGAGGAATCTACTGCCTGTGAAATGGTTACAAAACTGGCAAACATAGAGTCATGAGGTATTCATAACTATTTAAACTCCAAGGTGATTTTTTCCTCCATTTGCTATAGTACTCTCGAATAAAACACGTCTGCGTAATCTCAAATAAAACAAAAATGCAAGGTTCAAAGGAACCTCGCAAATCTAACTACTCACAATTAATTCTTTGGTTATATATGAATGGCCATGGTCATGCCTGTTTTACTTGGTTTTTAAATCTGTTTTAAACAAATATCTGCTGTAAACCAGAATTAATCCGATTTCATTACAGTGCACAGAGAAATTATTTCTGAGGAGTAGTTTGAAATGCACTTCTGCATCAAAGCTCCACAAAACAGTTACCAACGTGAAGTTCATGTTAGAGGATATTTTCCATGGAAATCGGAAGTTAAGCTGCAGTAATAAACTCCAGAGCATGGAACTAATACTGCTACCGACCGACATTTCCAAGCAGCGTCACATCACCTGGGGAGGCAGCTGCAGTCCCTCTTTCATCCGTGTGTTTCAAGGTTGTAAATGTCAGTCATTCCAGCGGAGGCAACAGGAAGGCAGCAGCAGAAGTTCCCTGAGAGCCGGCCTAGATAAGGACTGTCTCAAACCGTGTTTATACACAGTGTCAGCTCTGTGTTTAAATAATTAGAGAGTCATTTTGACCTCTCTTAGAATCGTACTGCTAAGTTTTATTTGGAATATGAAAAGGCTTTCTAGTTTCACCTTAGTCTCTTTAAATGTGACTTGACACACTAAGCAGAAGGGATCAAGTCTGACAGCAAATTGCTTATTTGAATCTCAAGGAGGCGGGATGCTCTCAGAAACATATCTCGAGGACACAGCTCCCGAGAGACCTTTACTCTCGGGTTTCTGAGTTGGGATGCTTAGGATTATTGAAAAGAGCCCCAAGATGACCCTATCCCAAAATACCTTCAACCCCCCATCAGAGGTCTGAACCTCAGAGCCATCAGAAGAGGCTAACCTATCAAAGTAATTTTTCCTAGACAAGTGGGGGCCCAAAATGGACGGGGTCCCACATGGATCTTCCATGTGCACCATTTCCTAGCTCATACATGGCAGACATGAAAGTCTCTACTGAACCTCTTCGGCCAAGATCATGACTTCCCCAGCGCAGGATAACGTCTAATGCCTGGTGGAGCAGGGGTATAAAGGACCCTGGCTACTTTAGCTACTTCAGGACATCTTCAAAGGGCCATTTTTGCTTCAGAGCTCTCGTGGAGTTGGCCAAGTCCATCCTCAGGGTGCATCTCAGCCCAATCCTGCTTCCTCCCTTACCCTTCCAAGAGCTGTTGATACCAGGGGCTTCCTTAATACATGTCCTGACGCTAAACTCAGTCTCACAGTCTGCTTTTGGAGCATCCAACCCGCAGAAGGAGCAGGTGACGTGGGTGCATACCTGCTCACGCCTCAACCTCAGGAAACTGGGGGAATTGCCCTGAATAAGACCCAGGCAAAACTCATATTTCTTACAGATCCCCCACTTGTTATCACTCTAGGGGTGATGTGGAGCAACTTTCCACCCAGCACAGGATCTGGCACACAAAGATATTCTTTTGGGCAGAAAATATCTTGGCATCACTGCTCCAGTTTCTTCCTGATAGTGGAGCTGGGCTGAGAGCGATCTCTCTTAGCCCTTATGGCCCTGAAATAGGACCACTGCTATGGTGGCTGGCAACAGGCTCTCTTAGATCCTCTGCCACATATCCCTAATGTGGCAACTTAGGCAGAGTCTTCAGATTTCTTTTTCATTCTTTATAAAACAGTGATGTGGAGGGAAAAAATTATCTTTAATTCCAACATTAGTCAATCACATAAGGGAAAAACCAATTTCTCCTTAGTTAAAGACCACAAAGGGTCGTCGGTCTCCAAAGCCATGGTATTCATTGAGTAACACTAGTAAATGGTCGCCATGGGTTTCCTCTATCTCAAATGCAAACAGCCACGGTCAAAGACACATTCATTTCAGAAAAAAACATATGGTGAGTAAAGGTTCGTGCATCATGTGACACACATGGATTTTGTATGTCTGTAGATCTGTTAGTCATGGTTGGTAAAAAACAAATGGTAAACACCCATGACATTGTATGTTGAGTTATTTACGATGCATAAGAAAGACTTTATAATCCCATCAATATTAGGGCTGTAGGAAGTGGATCACTATGGATACTATTCCTTCATATTATTTATATTACACAAATCTCATAGGACAGAAGTAAGAGCGTCAAACAAAAGAGCTTCAGCTGGGGCGCCTGGGTGGCTCAGTGGGTTAAAGCCTCTGCCTTCCCCTCAGGTCATGATCTCAGGGTCCTGGGATCGAGCCCTGCATCAGCCCTGCATCAGGGAGCCTGCTTCCTCCTCCTCTCTCTGCCTGCCTTTCTGCCTACTTGTGATCTCTAAATAAAATCTTAAAAAAAAAAAGAAAGCTTCAGTTAAAATGCCTTAGTGCCCATAAAACACAACAAATGTGAATTCTATCTGAGAACATGTGTTGGGGCGAATAGCTCTATGTCTTGTGAGAAAGCACAGTGCAATTATAATCTGACAAGAATAGGGGAGTGCAAACTGAGGGTTTTGGAGGGGAAGGGGTGGGGGAATGGGTGAGCCTGGTGGTGGGTATTAAGGAGGGCACATACTGCATGGAGTACTGAGTGTGGTGCATAAACAATGAATCTTGGAACACAGAAAAAATAAAATTAAATTTAAAAAAAAAATAGGGGAGTGCTAACACTTGAATATATCAATCTGTTGATGCCACAGATGTCCCATGTCCTATTTTCAAAGTCCCAAGAGAAACAAAGCACCTAGCCTGTCCTCAGTGACACTCAACATTCAGAGATCTATGGCAACTCCATAATGACTCCAATTCAACAAATACTTACTGAATATAGGCACAGGAAAGACATAGGAGTGCTACCTGATGGGAATAGTCTACATGGAAACTTAAAGCAAAGGAAGGAAATCTCTCTCCACCTTAAAAGGGGACACATTATATCTCTTCAGGAAAAATTTCAAAAGTTTTGTGAAGCACAAATGATTTAGCAAGGTGTTTTTAGGATGAGTTCTATTTCAATGGGCAGAGATGGAGGAAGCAATTTAGAAAGAAAACTTGGATTAAACACAGTAAAGATGAAAGCAAGCCCAGGGAAGCCCATCCTTCTGGAAGGGCAGTGGGCTGGGAGTCAGGGATCGGACATGAAAGCTGGTTTGGAATCATGCTGGAGAAGGATGGGTCTTGCCCAGTAGGATTTTGAACCACAGAGGGCACAGGAGAAGTAAAGTTTTCTGCTCAATAAACTGACATGATTCCTTGAGACTGTGAGAAGGAAGAAGTAACTGAAGTGGCCTAGCCTGGGAGATGGAAACCAAATAAGCCACAAAGGTAAGTCTTAAGTCAGAGGTGATTAGGATGGTGGCTGGCACATGGTATAAAGTCAAGAAATAGTTGTTGGTAGGGTGGGCTGTGAAGTGACAGTAGAAAGGGGGAGACAGATCCAAGAGAGAAGCAGAAAGGAAAATCTATAGAGCTCATCAATGCATTGGATTAGGGGGACCCTCACAAAATAATGCAGTCAGAGCTATTTTGACTTGGAGAGAGGTCAGCCTGCCCAAGCACCACATCGACCTTGCAGCACCGGTATTGACAGTGATGGGACGGGTCTAATTTTCATCAAGTAGCCATAGAAAAACTCTTCTAGAATCATTTTCTCTTCCACACCCTAAGCCCCAGCCCTCTGTTATTGGTGTCATTTAGAAGCCGCTTTTCTTCCCCCTCGGGTTCCCAGAGACCACTTTTATGCTATCTAAAAATGGTCACTTCACACAAAGACACTAAAAATTTTGCCCAAAACATAACCTGGAAGTATACTGGAGGCAGCTGGACTGTAATTATAACTTACTAAAAAGAAACCTAATCTATGGTATAGCGTGCTCTCCTGAGAAACCATGTGGCCACAAGCAATACTCTGCAAACCTGTCCCCACAACATGAGTGTGTCCCACAGCCCTGGCCAAAGCCCACCAGGTTGCCAGTAGCTTCCTCAGAAGTGACAAAAATAAAAATCACCCCACTCTTCCAAATACCTGCTAGGAGAGCCATCTCCAGATAGAAATCGGGAGCACTCCAAAATTAGGACCCAGAATCAGAGTAGCTGGGTTTGTCCATAGTTTTCCAAGGAAAGGACTCAAAATCTAAGGGACACATATGTCACTGTCACTGGAGAAATGAGCAATTAGTGATCCATCAAGACGCATCAAGTCTGCAGTGTGCCAGTTTCTAAGATCACCCAGCAATGGCTCACACACTCCCTATAGAATCCCCTCCCCTTGAGCTGACTCGTTGTAAACTAAGAAGCCAGCAGTGCCTGTGATAGATTTTATTTAAGTTTAAAGAATATCTGTAATATTGACAATGCTCACTAAATGTTATGAAACTAAATTAAAAAATAATAATAATCACAAAATAAAGAAATTAAACTGGAAAAAAAAAGTAAGGTCGTTTGCTCTGCTCCATCCCAAACGCAAGCACCATGAGGCTCCTTCAGAAGCTGAGCCGGAGTCGTCTGCCCTACAAGTCGTCTTGGGTCCTGCCAGACCTCAGAGACTGGGTTCATTCAACTCCCAAGTGCTCAAAATCTTCACTCTTTAAGAATCTAAAGAGTTAACCAAAACTAGAAGAGAGCCTCAGCCCTGGCAGCTCACCCCAAAATTTAGAACATTCATATCCCACACTCAGGGAGCCCATGGGCCGACTGACACCACATGGGACTAAGGAGGCAGGGATGGTGGCCCTGCTCATGGCCAGATCATCTCTGTTCATATGCATGCTTGCTCGTCCCACCAGATGTCATGCACAAAGCACACATTCAAATAGAAAGTGATTAATGATTTCAAACTGGTGACTGCGAAGAACATCAGAACAAGTATGGGGCCCTTCTGAGTATGGGGCACGTGCCGCCAGCCCTGAACGTGGTCTGCAGCCGGTGACACGAGCCTGCGTGAATCCAGTTCTCCATCATGGCTGCTCCTGGAAGTGCTCTCACCACACAGGGGAAAATGCGTGCCGGGCCTTCCTGTCCGAGAATCCTTGCAGATGAGTGTCCCTCCTGCGAAGATTAGAAGTTTGCAGCAGCGGGACGCCGATGTCCAGGTCTCATTGAGGCCCCGTCCCTTGCTGCACACACAAATGCTTTCCATCTCCCTTTTCCCCCTGACTTCCCTCTCTCTTTCCTGCCCCAGGGATCCCGGGACCATGGGCTCTGTCGAATGTTTGATGGTTTTTCTCTTATGAGTCCAGCCGGGCCACCATGATGGCCACGTCCCTCCCTGCCGTGGAACTGGAGGACTCTGCAAACGCGCCCCACTGGACACCTTCCCCTCATTCCCACCTGTCTTCCCAGTGGAGAACCACCGCTGGCGGACTCATGATCAAGTCACATTAGCACCTCCGATGTCTGCCACTTGTAAGCAAGCCTCCAGACGCGCGAGCTCGTAGAGAGCGTCTTCAGCGCGACTGTGTTCCAGGCTCTGCTTAGCCCGTCTCTGTTACACCAGTCTTCTTCCTGAAATGGGGGGGCAGCGTCTTGTGTTTCATCTCCCGCTTCTCTTTGCCACCACTTGCAGGAAGGCTCAGCCGAGTTCTAACATTTCAAACTGCTTCTATTTGGTGCCCTCCCCACAAAATGGAAAGTCAGCCCAGTTGCTGGAATTCCAAATCTTCCTTCCTTTCATCTTCTTTTAGTGTTCCAACCTCCAACATTTTATTTTCGAGCACGTACCACCAGATTTCGTCTAGGGAATTATCCCACAGTGGCGGAGATGAAATCAGGAAGTTCAGAATCTCCCAAAAGCATCCGCCACTCAGCAGAATATTGCCTGTGTGTTCTTGAGTTAGAGCATCCTACGTGGGGACAGTCCCCATCAGAGCCAATCTAGCCCATTCCTAATGTTGTGTTACCCATCCTGGTGCACCTTGAATGGCCATCTTCAGTGTGCCTTCTCTTCGGGTCCTTGTTCCGTCACTGACTTGGATATGCTATTGTGGAGTAAACTGCCGCTGAGACTTTCTCAGACATTCCGTGCACACTTTGTGCTGACCTCAACAGGCTCACCCTCTTAAATGTCCACTTTCTGGTCTCCCATGTTGACCTACTCCTCAGAGGCCATCACCTTAGTGGCTCTGCCAGGACCTCCCAGTGTTAGCTCTGAGACCTTGGCCCAGGTCCCCAGTCTCTCCTGGGGGTTGCCCCAGATTATTTCCCAAGGCCTCCCACCTCCCTTCCTCTGTTAGATTTCTCTGGTCCCGCCACCCTTACTGATTTGATAAAAGCAAGAAATCTTATTTTAACCATTCTCCTTAAGAGAAGTTAGATGGAAGGCATTTAGTTTTCCTTTTCCTGCCTCGTGTGGCTCTGCTTCTGTCCTCTCCTGTTGCTCTTCTGAATGCAAGTCTCAGGAAGGGTACAGTGTCACTGTGGGTCCTCTTTGGTCCCAGAGACAAGGGACTATGGGCATGTCAGTGGTTTCTTAGCCTATGGTTTTGCAATAATTTTATTGCATTTTTTTATCCCCATCTCAACCCAGGTAGATGGCATAGTCTCCTTATAATCAGGGCCCAGTTGTTTTATTTATATATTAATGAAATTTACCACCTTGTATGGCTAAAGCAATCATTTGGGGGTTGGAACTCTGAAGGCACAAAAATCAAGGTCTACATCTGCACCTTCTCCCACAGTGACCCCTTCTAGCCCCAACATTTGAAACATCAGCCGCAGGTGGGCAACTCTCAAAATAATATTTCACCAGAGCACCAAATGCACGGCTATGTTTTCAACATGTCCGTGAGGATTCCTGACCAGCATCACAGATTAACAAACCCAAGATGACACTCTTCACTGCCTCTCTGCAAACTCAGTCCTTCCACATCTGCCCCTCAGGGAACTGTCCTCAGGTCCCAGTTGTTCAAGCCAAAACTCAGATTTCATCCCTGATTTTTGCTTCTATTTCATCAGCAAATCCTGTCATTTTACCTCCAAAATATTTCCCAAATGTGTCCTCCTCTCTCATGCCCATCTCCACCACCCTCTTCAAACCATTTAGCGTATCTCACCTCTCAACTCTTGGCACTTGCTGCTGCCTTCCTACCACCCTGAGACCATAAGCTCTAGGGTGAATTTTTAAAAACATAAATCGGATCCTGAGGGTCGTGAGATGGAGCCCCACATCAGCATCTGTACTGAGCACGGAGCCTGCTTGAGATTCTCTCTCTCCCTCTGCTCCCCTGTCCCACTCACGCTCTTTCTCTCAAACAAACAATAACAACAACAACAACAAATAAATCAGACCATATTACTCTTTTAAGTAAAAGTCTTCAGTGGCTTTCTACTCCCCTTAAAATATAATTCACCCTTTCCCTCTGGCTGACTGGTCCACACATACTGTCTCCCGTCTGACCTCGTCTGCCCTCTTCCACGCAGTCCACCATTTTTCAGCCCCATGGGTTCTCTCTCGGTTCCTAAAATATGCACTCAATCTCATCCCCATCCTGATGATCGTGCACTAGCCAGTCCTTTGCCTGAAATGTTCTTTCCTTGGATCTTCCCTGCAGGTCTTGGCTCAAAACCCCCACCCCCCTCCAGCTTTAATGAGACATGCGAAGAACACTGGATCAGAACTACCCCTCCCCCTCCTCAGTCACTTTGCATCAGGTTACTCCGCTGTGTGTCCTGCATCACACTGATTTCACTATCTAGAATATTCTGGGTTGTTTCTGGATTCACTAGTTTATTGTATACCCCAGATTGGTCAGCTTCGTGACAGCAGTTATCTGGGTGTGATGTTTCCTTCCTGTTTCCTGCAACAGTGCCTGGCAGAGCAAGAACAAGCATCATCCTTCCACATCTCGGGTACAAAGGACTACCTGAGCAATGAGGGCCCACTTGCAAAAAGCGCAGCAACTCAGTTAATTCTGATAAGAAAGGAGAGGATCCAGAGAGCTGAGGAGACAACATGAAAAGATCCCGGAGGAAGAGTGCTGAAAACTTATGTGATAATATTGCTGTTGGAAGCCTAAAAAGCAAGCCAAGCCCCCTCCTGAGTTTCCAGTCCCATGAACCAACGGCCCACTGACCAATATCACAGAAACCCACTCATCACATACTCCTTTCCCCCAAACAGCCTGGAACCCTGCTGATGCTACTTCTTCTCCACCTACCTGTGCTCCCCTGTTCCTGCACCCTTGGTGCCACTGACTCAGCTCTGGCTTGCTCATCTACGGCCTGATCAGTGCAATAGTGACCCCGCTACATACCCATCTGCCCTCCACGAAGTGGATCTTGCCAAACATGTCCCTTGTCATGTCACTCAGTCCCTGTTTAGAAACCAAGTTAGCTAGGAGCAAGGGACATACATCACGAGAGGAGTCTGGAACAGTTGGTAGTGCCATAAGGTAAGAGAATGTTCAAATATGAAAGAAGGAAGAGAGGAAGGATGGATGGATGGATGGATGGAAGGAAAGAAGGAAGGAAAGAGAAGGGTAGGGAGGCAGGGGCAGAGGAAGGAAGGGAGCAAGGAAGAAGGGGAGGAAGGGAGAAAAGTGGGAAGGAAGGAAGGAAGGGAGGGAGGGAAGGAGGGAGGGAGGGAGGAAAAGAGGAAGGAAGGAAAGAAGGGAAAGAGATTTTATAATATGCTTGGCCAATAGTCTCCAAACACGTCAGCAAGATGAGAGCAAGAACCAAGGGAGAGACTAGCAGACACTGGGGAGACATGAGGACTGGAAGTGTCTCGAACCTGCCCTGGAGGCCTCAACAGAAGAGGACACACGTGGGAAACTGATGGACTCTCACTCGTCTGCAGCTGAGTCAGTAATGTTACGCTGTGGTCAATTTCTGATTCCATCTAATGTGCCAGGGTCGCATAGATATTACCCGTAGAGGAAGTGAGGGGAAGGCTGTGCAGGAACTCTGTGTGCTATCTTTGTAACTCTCACATTAAGTCCAAAATTATTTCAGGTAAAAAGTTACAGAAAAAAGTTGAAGGCCATTAGCCAGCTCACCATGTCATTAGAATAGAGTCTAAATTGTTTGCTATGTCCCTGAAATGCCCCGTGATCTCAACTCCTGCTGCTGTCTGTCTGGTTCCTCATGTCACGACACTGATGAAAGCCTCTCCCCCTCCCACACACAGAGGCGCCATCACTGCCCAACCACACTGCACTATTCACAGCACGTGCTTCCCACCTAGCATGACCCAGGCCTTCATCGCTCCTTCATCTTGGGTCCTGTTTCTCAACCAACCCCTTTATCATAACCCAAACCAAAAGTCACTTCCATGTAACTCTCCCGAGCCTCCACTCCCACCAGAAACAGAATGCACTATTTGTCCCTGTAGACCCAGTGCTTACTTCTGCTGTGACTCCTCCTGCACAACCGTGCCCCCCACCACCTCCCTGTCTCTACCAACTGGACTTCTGGTGCCCGAGGACAGGACTGCTGTATATTTACCTCTATAGTCCTCAATCAATGCTAACTATGTATGTGGGGTTAATTGGGAAGGAGGCTCTTCTGGGGCTGGATGAACCTGTCAGGTTCTTCTGCATCTGCACACACTCCTTCAAGGGGTTCTCACAGTGTGTCCTGGGAGATGTGCTCATCTGTCACTGTCCTTGGCATCCAGAGCATGGGACCTGCCAGCTGCCGTCTACAAAGGGCCAGTGCAAAAGTTCCTTCCTTAGAATCTGAAAAAACAGTGTCTAAGCTAAAATGTGTATATTATGATGAAAAGTTTACTAGTCAAGAAAATGAATTGTTTTTAGGGCGCCTGGGTGGCTCAGTGGGTTAAGAAAATGAATTGTTTTTAGACCTATCTGAACAGACCATACATGGAAACAAGGTTACGGAAATATGAACAAGAATTAGAATGATGCCTTATCAAGTCAAGCCCTTTCAGGGGGCAGCCCTTTCTCTGCCCAGCTTGGGTTAATTCATATATTTAAAAGTAATAAACCTGAATTCTTCTGTAAAAGTCTAAAGTTCTCCTTTTCCCCCAATGTGGCTACACCTGCTCCTTCATGCTCCCATGAACCCTGACCACTGTGGATTCTGGACCGACACCACTTAACACCCAGCATGGGCTTGGAGGATCTGAAAGGACAATGGGCATCTCATGGCTCAGGGTGGAGAATGGCACTGTGCCTGGACCACACACTAATGGGTGGGAGACCTTCAAACCTGGTGGTTTCAGGGGAGTGAAGACATTTTTTTTTCAAAGTTGCTCCTAGCATATAAACGTTTTCATATTGATTTGTCACGATTCTAAAACAGATTCAAGTAGAAGCACATCTGGGATTTCAAAGCCTGCTCGCAATTCAAGGCACAGAATGTTTCATTCTCGTGGCCTGTGGGGGACTCTGCAGTCCCACCCTGGCATCAGTTTCCCCATGTGCACCTTCAATATTGGATCGTGGGGATGAGAACTGCAGCCTTGGGCATAAGGTTCAACCTTAATTCTGTTCCTTCTTAGTGCAGGGGAAGGAAGGAAGGAAGAAAGGGGAGAGGGAGGGAGGGAGGGAAGGAGGGAGGAACGAAGAAAGAGGCACTTATTTCTCAGAAGAGAAGCCTAATGTTAATGTTTTTTTGAAAATGTAGCTTTTATTGAGTTTCTTTCAACAGCAAACCGTGCAAGGAGATCTGTGAGCAACTTTGCTGTTTCCTTCCAATGCCTGCTCAGTCTCAGCACTTGACCCATCCATCCCCTCTGGGTCTCCATCAAGGAGACCAGAGACAAGACAAGACAGGCATCTACCTTCCTGCAACATACTTCCCAATGACCTGCCACTCTGGGTCCTCTTTCCACCCTCCTGAGGTCGCCCTGTAGAAGCACAGATGTGATCACAGCAATTCTTCTGTTTCAGGTGCAATAGTTGGCTTGAGTTTCCCAGCATCGTGGGACGACCTGTCCACTTACTAGGTATGCTCAGGGCATACCTAACCAATGATTAATCCACCCAGTCAAACATCTGAAATTGTGATACCCTTTCTCCTACCTTTACCTCCACTCCCTCCCCCTCATCCTACCTGCTGGTCACCAAGGCCTATGGTGGTCCCTCAGAAAGACCTCTGTGCTGTAACCCCTATTCCCCTTTTCCCATTTCCAGCCCACTGATGCAGGATCAGCTTTGCTTCTTCTACTCTGGAACTGCAATTAAGAAGAGCTTTTACATCCCTTTCCAGAAGGCTACAGGGGAGAAGGGACTAGGGAGAGGAAACAGATGGTTCCTAGCCCCAGAAGCAAAAGGAAGCTAGTGGAGGAGTAAAGACAAGCATAAATGGGAGCAAAACAGATGCAGGATGGTCTCATTTGCATCACACCTGAGATCCCGATTAAAAAGTAATCCAAATTTGGGGCAACTGTGCAATTTTCTCCTTTGCTGAAAATCAAAAACTTTTCTTGAACCTAGCATAAAAATTGAGCTTGAAGGATAGACCACCACCCCCAAACCTGGAGAGGAGAGATGGCACAACCAGAGAGATAGGGCAATGCAGATCTGCTTGCCTGGAGCAGAAACCCCTGGAGACGCCAACTGGTAGGAACACTTAAACAGCAATTTGAACTGCTGGAGGATAGGGGTGGACCAGCAAGAGAATAGGAAATTCCTGGAAGCCACACCTATGGGGGTGGTAGGATGAACAGCCACACCGGGTTTCTGTGCTGAAGACCTAAAAGAGATCCCCTCATGGCCATGGCAGGGAGAAGGCAAGAAAAATCATCAAGAAATATGCCCAGACTGTCTCCATAGCAAAGGCTTATGCCTCAGGGAAAAACACACTGCCAGAATCTTATCCCAGGTGTCTCAGGGGCTTTCATCCTGCTCCAGCCCCTGCTAGCTATCTCACCTAAGGAGAAAAAGAGTCAACAGGGCCAGCCTTCAAGGAAATAAAAGGAGGAAAGCAAAGAAGGGCCATGGGGGTAACCTGTGCCAATGGAGAGAAACTGGTAAAAGCCACAGCCCCAAGACCAGGCTCCAGTCACTGTCGATCAAATTATAGAACACTGGAACACTCCCCATTCCCTACACCTGCCACCAGCTCCACCAGGACTCCAGTATGAGCATGGAACAGAGCCAACACCACCATAAGCACTCTGTCTAAGAAGAGTTTGAAGGGAAGTTAAAGACAACAGGAGACCACATCTTCTTTATCCATTTGTCTGCTCAAGGGCATTTCGGCTCTTTCCACAGTTTCGCTATTGTGGACATTGCTTCTGTGAACATTGGGGTGCATGTGACCCTTCTTTTTGCTATGTCTGTATCTTTGGGATAAATACCCAGTAGTGCAAATGCTGGGTCATAAGGTAGCTCTATTTTTAACCTTTTGAGGAACCTCCACACTGTTTTCCAAAGTGGCTACACCAACTCGCATTTCCACTAACAGTGTAAGAGGGTTCCCCTTTCTCCACATCTTCTCCAACACATGTTGTTTACTGTCTTGTTAACTTTGGCCATTCTAACTGGTGTAAGGTGCTATCTCAATGTGGCTTTGATTTGAATCAAATCAAATGGCTCTTTCCACAGTTTGGCTATTGTGGACATTGCTGCTATGAGCATTGGGGTGCATGTGGCCCTTCTTTTCGCTATGACTGTATCTTCGGGGTAAATACCCAGGAGTACAATTGCTGGGTCATGATGATGAACATTTTTTCATGTGTCTGTTAGCCATTTGTATGTCTTCCTTGGAGAAGTGTCTGTTCATATATGCAACGGAATATTACTCACCCATCAGAAAGGATGAATGCCCAACTTTTGCATCAACATGGATGGAACTGGAGGAGATTATGCTGAGTGAAATAAGTCAAGCAGAGAAAGTCAATTATCATAGAAAGTCAATTATCATTTCACTTATTTGTGGAGAATAAGGAATAGTATGGAAGACATTAGGAGAAGGAAGGGAAAAATGAAGGGGGGTGAAATCAGAGTGGGAGATGAACCATGAGAGACTATGGACTATAGGAAACAAACTGAGGGTTTGGGGAGGGGGGGAGGTTGGCCAGGTGATGGGTATTAAGAAGGGCACAGAGTGCAAGGAACACTGGGTGTTATATGCAAACAATGAATCATGGAACACTGCATCAAAAACTAATGATGTACTGTATGGTGACTAAAATCACATAATAAAAAATAAAAAAATAAGTAAAGACAATAGGAGAGACAAAAACACTAAAACCAGAGACACTGTAAGCCCCTTGCATCTACAGTTATAGCTAACATTAAAACAAACAAATCCATAAAAAGCAGCCCAACTCCTAGCCTGATTAATATAAATTTTCACAAAAAAGACCTATTTAGCTCCATTCTTGTTACTCAACCTTCAAAACACGGATAAAGTATGCAAATAGGTAAGAGAAAAACAGTCTAAACAGGCAATGCAGCATGAGGATCAGACTCAAATAAAACAATGTTAGAATTAGCAGCCAGAGAATTTTAAATAACCATGATCTGTATGTTAAGTGTTAGTATGTTTAAATAAACACAATTAGTATGTTAAATGGGTAAAGAGACAACATGTAAAAACAGATGGTTCTATGGAGTGAATGTTTGTGTTCTCCCAAAAGCCCTATACTGACATCTTAAACCTCAGTGTGGTGGTGTTTGGACAAGGGGCCTCTGGAAGGTGACCAGGTCTTTAGGACAGAGCCCTCATAAGGTGTAGAGGTGACCCAATAAAAAAAGACCTTACTGGGGCGCCTGTGGGTTAAGTGGCTCAGTGGGTTAAGCCTCTGCCTCCAGCTCAGGTCATGATCCCAGGGTTCTAGGTTAGAGCCCTGCATCGGGCTCTCTGCTCAGCGAGGAGGCTGCTTCCCCTTCTCTCTCTGCCTGCTTCTCTGCCTATTTGTGGTCTCTCTGTCAAATAAATAAATAAAATCTTTAAAAAAAAAAAAAAGAGGGGCGCCTGGGTGGCTCAGTGGGTTAAGCCGCTGCCTTCGGCTCAGGTCATGATCTCAGGGTCCTGGGATCGAGTCCCACATAGGGCTCTCTGCTCAGCAGGGAGCTTGCTTCCCTCTCTCTCTCTCTCTGCCTGCCTCTCCATCTACTTGTGATCTCTCTCTGTCAAATAAATAAAATCTTTAAAAAAAAATAAAAAATAAAAAATAAAAAAAAAGAACTTACAAATCTCCTTTGTTCCTTCTGCTATATGAAGTCAAAGAAAAGAGACAGCCATCTAGACCTTGAATCTGACCATCAGACCTTGCTGCTGATGCCTTTTTTTTTTTTTTTTTGGTATATATACGTTTCATATGTAATTTGGCTTATACTGTATTTTTCCCAAGTTGTATTTAAATTAGTTTCTTTGATTGATTGACTTTTTTTTACTTTATTTTTTTCTTTTTCTTCTTTTTTAATTTTTATATATTTTTTAAATTTCTTTTCAGTGTTCCAGAATTCATGTTTATGTACCACACCGAGTGTTCCATGCAATACGTGTCGTCCGTAATACCCACCACCAGGCTCACCCAACATCCCACCCCCCTACCCTCCAAAACCCTCAGTTAGTTCCTCAGAGTCCACAGTCTTTCATGTTTATGTCCCCCTCCAATTTCCCCCAACTCCCTTCTCCTCTCCATCTCCCCACAGCCTTTGTGTTATTCCTTATGCTCCACAAATAAGCAAAACCATATGATAATTGACCCTCTCTGCTTGACTTCTTTCACTCAGCATGATCTCTTTCAGTCCCGTCCATGTTGATACAAAAGTTGGGTATTCATCCTTTCTGATGGAGGCAAAGTACTCCACAGTACACATGGACCACATCTTCTTTATCCATTCGTCCATTGAAGGGCATCTTCATTCTTTCCACAGTTTGGCGACTGTGCTGCTATGAACATGGGGTACAGATGGCCCTTCTTTTCATTACATCTGTATCTTTGGGGTAAATTCCCAGTAGTACAATTGCAGGATCATAAGGACGCTCTATTTTTAATTTCTTAAAGAATCTCCACATTGTTTTCCAAAGTGGCTGCACCAACTTGCATTCATACCAACAATGTAAAAGGGTTCTCCTTTCTCCACATCCTCTCCAACACATGTTGTTTACTGTATTGTTGATTTTGGCCATTCTAACTGGTATAAGGTAATGTCTCAATGTGGTTTTGATTTGAATCTCCCTGATGGCTAGTGATGATGAACATTTTTTCATGTATCTGTTAGCCATTTGTATGTCTTCATTGGAGAAGTGTCTGTTCATGTCCTCTGCCCATTTTTTGATGTGATTATCTGTTTTGTGTGTGTTCAGTTTGAGGAGTTCTTTATAGATCTTGGATATCAGCCCTTTGTCTGTAGTGTCATTTGCAAATATCTTCTCCCATTCCATGGGTTGCCTCTATGTTTTGTTGACTGTTTCCTTTGCTGTGCAAAAGCTTTTGATCTTGATGAAGTCCCAAAAATTCATTTTCACTTTTGTTTCCTTTGGCTTTGTCCATTCCTGATTAAAATGGTTCAAAGTATAGGAATAGAGGGAACATTCCTCAACTTCATAAAATCTATTTATGAAAAACCCACAGTGGATATCATCCTCAATGGGGAAAGGCTAACACCATTCCCTTTGAGATCAGGAACACGACAAGGAAGCCCACTCTCAGCCTTCTTGTTCAACATAGTGTTAGAAGTCCTAGCAACAGCAATCAGACAACAAAGAGAAATAAAATGTATTCAAATTGGAAATGAAGAGGGGAGGAGTCAAGATGGCGGAGAAGTAGCAGGCTGAGACTACATCGGTAGCAGGAGATCAGCTAGATAGCTTATCAAACCATTGCAAACACTTACAAATCCAACAGGAGATCGAAGAGAAGAAGAACAGCAATTCTAGGAACAGAAAATCGACCACTTTCTGAAAGGTAGGACCAGCGGAGAAGTGAATCCAAAGCGACAGGAAGATAGACGTGGGGGGACGGGCCGGCTCCCTGCAAATGGCAGAGCAACAGAGCACAAAATCAGGACTTTTAAAAGTCTGCTCCACTGCGGACATCACTCCAGAGGCTATACTGGGGTGAAGCCCATGCGGGGCCAGCATGGCCCTAGGTCCCGCAGGGTCACAGAAGGATCGGGGGTGTCTGAGTGTCGCAGATCGCAGGTATTAGAGCGGGGAAGCCAGCTACAGAGACAGAGCTGAGGAGTGAGCTCTCAGCTCAGGGTTACCTTGAAGCTGTCGCAGGCTGGGTGAGCTCGGAGCGCAGCCGGAGACCAGGGAGACAGGAGTGATTGGGCTCTTTTCTCTGAGGGCACACTGAGGAGTGGGGCCCTGAGCTCTCGGCTCCTCTAAGCCAGAGACTGGGAGGCTGCCATTTTCATTCCTGTCCTCCGGAACTCTACAGAAAGTGTTCAGGGGACAAAAGTTCCTGAAAGCGAACCCGAGCAGATTACTTAGCCCGTCCCCTGGTAAAGGCGGTGCAATTGCACCTCGGGAAAAGACACTTGAGAATCACTACAACAGGCCCCTCACCCAGAAGATCAACAAGAAATCCAGCCAAGACAAAGTTCACCTACCAAGTAGAGCAGCAGAATTCCAGTGGAGGAGAAAGCAAAGCACAGAACTCATGGCTTTCTCCCCATGATTCTTTAGTCTTGTGGTTAATTTAATAATTTTTATTTTATTTTTTTTCTTCTGCTAAATTTTTTTTAATTTTACCATTTTCTTTTATAACATTTTTTAACTAGTTTATCTAATATATATATTTTTTTCTTTTTTATATTTTTTCTTTATTTGTTTTCTTTTTTAAATTTATTTTTCTGAACTTTTTTTTATCCCCTTTCTCCCTCCCATGATTTGGGGTCTTCTCTGATTTGGTTAAAGTGCATTTTCCTGGGGTCTTTTCCACCCTTTTAGTATTTTATTTGCTCCTTCATATATTCTTATCTGGACAAAATGACAAGGCGGAAAAACTCACCCCCAAAAAAAGAACAAGAGGCAGTACCGAAGGCTAGGGACCTAATCAATATAGACATTGGTAATATGTCAGATATAGAGTTCAGAATGACGATTCTCAAGGTTCTAGCTGGGCTCAAAAAAGGCATGGAAGATATTAGAGAAACCCTCTCTGGAGAGATAAAAGCCCTTTCTGGAGAAATAAAAGAACTAAAACCAAGTTGAAATCAAAAAAGCTATTAATGAGGTGGAATAAAAAAATGGAGGCTCTTACTGCTAGGATAAATGAGGCAGAAGAAAGAATTACTGATATAGAAGACCAAATGACAGAGAATAAAGAAGCTGAGCAAAAGAGAGACAAACAAATACTGGACCACGAGGGGAGAATTCGAGAGATAAGTGACACCATAAGACGAAACAACATTAGAATAATTGGGATTCCAGAAGAAGAGGAAAGAGAGAGGGGGAGCAGAAGGTATATTGGAGAGAATTATTGTAGAGAATTTCCTTAATATGGCAAAGGGAACAAGCATCAAAATCTAGGAGGTACAGAGAACCTCCCTCAAAATCAACAAGAATAGGTCCACACCCATCACCTGATAGTAAAATTTACAAGTCTTAGCGACAAAGAGAAAATCCTGAAAGCAGCCCGGGAAAAGAAGTCTGTAACATAAATGGTAAAAATATTAGATTGGCAGAGGACTTATCCACAGAGACCTGGCAGGCGAGAAAGAGCTGGCATGATATAGTCAGAGCACTGAACGAGAAAAACACGCAGCCAAGAATACTATATCCAGCTAGGCTATCATTGAAAATAGAAGGAGAGATTAAAAGCTTCCAGGACACGGGGCGCCTGGGTGGCTCAGTGGGTTGAGCTGCTGCCTTCGGCTGAGGTCATGATCTCAGGGTCCTGGGATCGAGCCCCGCATTGGGCTCTCTGCTCAGCAGGGAGCCTGCTTCCTCCTCTCTCTCTCTACCTGCCTCTCTGCCTGCTTGTGATCTCTCTCTGTCAAATAAATAAATAAAATCTTTAAATAAATAAATAAATAAATAAATAAAAGATTCCAGGACAAACAAAAACTGAAAGAATTTGCAAACACTAAACCAGCTCTACAGGAAATATTGAAAGGGGTCCTCTAAGCAAAGAGAGACTCTAAAAGTACTAGATCAGAAAGGAACAGAGACAATATACAGTAACAGTCACCTTACAGGCAATACAATGGCACTAAATTCATATCTCTCAATAGTTACCCTGAATGTTAATAGGCTAAATGCCCCAATCAAAAGACACAGGGTATCAGAATGGATAAAAAAACAAAACCCATCAATATGCTGCCTACAAGAAACTCATTTTAGAAGAAAACGAACACATTGAAGACACCTCCAGATTTAAAGTGAGGGGGTGGAAAACAATGTACATGCTAATGGACATCAGAAGAAAGCTGGGGTGGCAATCCTTATATCAGATCAATTAGACTTTAAGCCAAAGACTATAACAAGAGATGAGGAAGGACACTATATCACACTCAAAGGGTCTGTCCAACAAGAAGATCTAACAATTTTAAATATCTATGCCCCTAATGTGGGAGCAGCCAACTATATAAACCAATTAATAACAAAATCAAAGAAACACATCGACAATAATACAATAATAGTAGGGGACTTTAACACTCCCCTCACTGAAATGGACAGATCATTCAAGCAAAAGATCAACAAGGAAATCAAGGCCTTAAATGACACACTGGACCAGATGGACATCACAGATATATTCAGAACATTTCATCCCAAAGCAACAGAATATACATTCTTCTCTAGTGCACATGGAACATTCTCCAGAATAGATCACATTCTAGGTCCTAAGTCAAGTCTCAACCGGTATCAAAAGTTTGGGATCATTCCCTGCATATTTTCAGACCACAATGCTCTGAAGCTAAAACTCAGTAACAAGAGGAAATTTGGAAAGAACCCAAATACATGGAGACTAAACAGCACCCTTCTAAAGAATGAATGGGTCAACCAGGAAATTAAAGAAGAATTGAAAAAATTTATGGACACAAATGATAATGAAAACACAACGGTTCAGAAGCTGTGGGACACAACAAAGGCAGTCCTGAGAGGAAAATATATAGCGGTACAAGCCTTTCTCAAGAAACAAGAAAGGGCTCAGGTACACAACCTAACCCTACACCTAAAGAGCTTAGAAAGAACAAGAAAGAAACCCTAAACCCAGCAGGAGAAGAGAAATCATAAAGATCAGAGCAGAAATCAGTGAAATAGAAACCAAAAAAACAATAGAACAAATCAACAAAACTAGGAGCTGGTTCTTTGAAAGAATTAATAAGATTGATAAACCCCTGGCCAGACTTACCAAAAAGAAAAGAGAAAGGACCCAAATAAATAAAATCATGAATGAAAGAGGAGAGATCACAACGAACACCAAAGAAATACAGACAATTATAAGAACATACTATGAGCAACTCTACACCAACAAATTTCACAATCTGGAAGAAATGGATGCATTCCTAGAGACATATAAACTACCACTACTGAACCAGGAAGAAATGGAAAGCCTGAACAGACCCATAACCAGTAAGGAGATTGAAACAGTCATCAAAAATCTCCAAACAAACAAAAGCCCAGGGCCAGACGGCTTCCTGGGGGAATTCTACCAAACATTTAAAGAAGAACTAATTCCTATTCTCCTGAAACTGTTCCAAAAAATAGAAATAGAAGGAAAACTTCCAAACTCATTTTATGAGGCGAGCATCACCTTGATCCCAAAACCAGACAAGTATCCCAACAAAAAAGAGAATTACAGACCAATATCCTTGATGAACACAGATGCAAAAATTCTCGCCAAAATACTAGCCAATACGATTCAACAGTACATTAAAAGGATTATTCACCACGACCAAGTGGGATTTATTCCAGGGCTGCAAGGTTGGTTCAACATCCGCAAATCAATCAATGTGATACAACACATTAATAAAAGAAAGAACAAGAACCATATGATACTCTCCATAGATGCTGAAAAAGCATTTGACAAAGTACAGCAGCATCCCTTCCTGATCAAAACTCTTCAAAGTGTAGGGATAGAGGGCACATACCTCAATATTATCAAAGCCATCTATGAAAAACCCACCGCAAATATCATTCTCAATGGAGAAAAACTGAAAGCTTTTCCGCTAAGGTCAGGAACACGGCAGGGATGTCCGTTCTCACCACTGCTATTCAACATAGTACTAGAAGTCCTAGCCTCAGCAATCAGACAACAAAAGGAAATTAAAGGCATCCAAATCGGCAAAGAAGAAGTCAAACTATCACTCTTTGCAGATGATATGATACTATATGTGGAAAACCCAAAAGACTCCAATCCAAAACTGCTAGAACTTGTACAGGAATTCAGTAAAGTGTCAGGATATAAAATCAATGCACAGAAATCAGTTGCATTTCTCTACACCAACAACAAGACAGAAGAAAGAGAAATTCAGGAGTCCATCCCATTTACAATTGCACCCAAAACTATAAGATACCTAGGAATAAACCTAACCAAAGAGACTAAGAATCTATACTCAGAAAACTATAAAGTACTCATGAAAGAAATTGAGGAAGACACAAAGAAATGGAAAAATGTTCCATGCTCCTGGATTGGAAGAATAAATATTGTGAAAATGTCTATGCTACCTAAAGCAATCTACACATTTAATGCAATTCCTATCAAAGTACCATCCATTTTTTTCAAAGAAATGGAACAAATAATCCTAAAATTTATATGGAACCAGAAAAGACCTCGAATAGCCAAAGGAATATTGAAAAAGAAAGCCAAAGTCGGTGGCATCACAATTCCGGACTTCAAGCTCTATTACAAAGCTGTCATCATCAAGACAGCATGGTACTGGCACAAAAACAGACACATAGATCAATGGAACAGAATAGAGAGCCCAGAAATGGACCCTCAACTCTATGGTCAACTCATCTTCGACAAAGCAGGAAAGAATGTCCAATGGAAAAAAGACAGCCTCTTCAATAAATGGGGTTGGGAAAATTGGACAGCCACATGCAGAAAAATGAAATTGGATCATTTCCTTACACCACACACGAAAATAGACTCAAAATGGATGAAGGATCTCAATGTGAGAAAGGAATCCATCAAAATCCACGAGGAGAACACAGGCAGCAACCTTTTCAACGTCAGCTGCAGCAACATCTTCCTAGGAACATCACCAAAGGCAAGGGAAGCAAGGGCAAAAATGAACTATTGGGATTTTATCAAGATCAAAAGCTTTTGCACAGCAAAGGAAACAGTGAACAAAACCAAAAGACAACTGACAGAATGGGAGAAGATATTTGCAAACGACATATCAGATAAAGGGCTAGTGTCCAAAATCTATAAAGAACTTAGCAAACTCAACACCCAAAGAACAAATAATCCAATCAAGAAATGGGCAGAGGACATGAACAGACATTTCTGCAAAGAAGACATCCAGATGGCCAACAGACACATGAAAAAGTGCTCCATATCACTCGGCATCAGGGAAATACAAATCAAAACCACCATGAGATATCACCTCACACCAGTCAGAATGGCTAAAATTAACAAGTCAGGAAATGACAGATGCTGGCGAGGATGCAGAGAAAGGGGAACCCTCCTACACTGTTGGTGGGAATGCAAGCTGGTGCAACCTCCAGCATGGAGGTTCCTCAAAATGTTGAAAATAGAACTACCCTATGACCCAGCAATTGCACTGCTGGGTATTTACCCTAAAGATACAAACGTAGTGATCCGAAGGGGCACGTGCACCCGAATGTTTATAGCAGCAATGTCTACAATAGCCAAACTATGGAAAGAACCTAGATGTCCATCTACAGACGAATGGATAAAGAAGATGTGGTATATATACACAATGGAATACTATGCAGCCATCAAAAGAAATGAAATCTTGCCATTTGCGACAACGTGGATGGAACTAGAGGGTATCATGCTTAGCGAAATAAGTCAATCGGAGAAAGACAACTATCATATGATCTCCCTGATATGAGGGAGAGGAGATGCAACATGGGGGGTTGAGGGGGTAGGAGAAGAGTAAATGAAACAAGATGGGATTGGGAGAGAGACAAACCATAAGTGACTCTTAATCTCACAAAACAAACTGAGGGTTGATGGGGGGAGGGGGTTGGGAGAGGGGGGTGGGGTTATGGATATTGGGGAGGGTATGTGCTATGGTGAGTGCTGTGAATTGTGTAAACCTGGCGATTCGCAGACCTGTACCCCTGGGGATAAAAATATATGTTTATAAAGCTGTAAAAAAAAAAAAAAGAAAAAAGAAAAAAGAAAGGATGAATACCCAAGTTTTGTAGCAACATGGACGGGACTGGAAGAGATTATGCTGAGTGAAATAAGTCAAGCAGAGTGAGTCAAATATCATATGGTTTCACTTATTTGTGGAGCATAACAAATAGCATGGAGGACAAGGGGAGATGGAGAAGAGAAGGGAGCTGAGGGAAATTGGAAGGGGAGGTGAACCATGAGAGACTATGGACTCTGAAAAATGATCTGAGAATTTTGAAGGGGTGGGGGGTGGGAGGTTGGGGGCACCAGGTGGTGGGTATTGTAGAGGGCACGGATTGCATGGAGCACTGGGTGTGGTGCAAAAATAATGAATACTGTTATGCTGAAAAAATAAAAAAAATTTTAAAAAAAAATCTGTGGGACACAACAAAGGCAGTCCTGAGAGGAAAATATATAGTGGCACAAGGTTTTTATAAGAAATAAGAAAGGTCTCAAATACACAACCTAACCCTACACCTAAAGGAGCTGGAGAAAAAACAACAAAGAAAGCCTAAGCCCAGCAGGAGAAGAGAAATAATAAAGATCAGAGCATAAATCAATGAAATAGAAACCAAAAAAACCCAATAGAACAAATCAAGGAAACTGGGAGCTGGTTCTTTGAAAGAATTAATAAGTTGATAAACCCCTGGCCAGACTTATCAAAAAGAAAAGAGAAAGGACCCAAATAAATAAAATCATGAATGAAAGAGGAGAGATCACAACGAACACCAAAGAAATACAGACAATTATAAGAACATACTCTGAGCAACTCTACACCAACAAATTTCACAATCTGGAAGAAATGGATGCATTCCTAGAGACATATAAACTACCACTACTGAACCAGGAAGAAATGGAAAGCCTGAACAGACCCATAACCAGTAAGGAGATTGAAACAGTCATCAAAAATCTCCAAACAAACAAAAGACCAGGGCCAGACAGCTTCCCGGGGAAATTCTACCAAACATTTAAAGAAGAATTAATACCTATTCTCCTGAAACTGTTCCAAAAAATAGAAATAGAAGGAAAACTTCCAAACTCATTTTATGAGGCGAGCATCACCTTGATCCCAAAACCAGACAAGGATCCCATCAAAAAAGAGAACTACAGACCAATATCCTTGATGAACACAGATGCAAAAATTCTCACCAAAATACTAGCTAATAGGATTCAACAGTACATTAAAAGCATTTTTCACCACGACCAAGTGGGATTTATTCCAGGGCTGCAAGGTTGGTTCAACATCCGCAAATCAATCAATGTGATACAACACATTAATAAAAGAAAGAACAAGAACCATATGATACTCTCCATAGATGCTGAAAAAGCATTTGACAAAGTACAGCATCCCTTCCTGATCAAAACTCTTCAAAGTGTAGGGATGGAGGTCATATACCTCAATATTATCAAAGCCATCTATGAAAAACCCACCGCAAATATCATTCTCAATGGAGAAAAACTGGAAGCTTTACCATTAAGATCAGGAACACGGCAGGGATGTCCATTATTACCACTGCTATTCAACATAGTACTAGAAATCCTAGCCTCAGCAATCAGACAACTAAAAGAAAGTAAAGGCATCCAAATTGGCAAAGAAGAAGTCAAACTATCACTCTTTGCAGATGATATGATACTATATATGGAAAACCCAAAAGACTCCACTCCAAAACTGCTAGAACTTGTACAGGAATTCAGTAAAGTGTCAGGATATAAAATCAATGCACAGAAATCAGTTGCATTTCTCTACACCAACAACAAGACAGAAGAAAGTGAAATTCAGGAGTCAATCCCATTTACAATTGCACCCAAAACTATAAGATACCTAGGAATAAACCTAACCAAAGAGGCTAAGAATCTATACACAGAAAACTATAAAGTACTCATGAAAGAAATTGAGGAAGACACAAAGAAATGGAAAAATGTTCCATGCTCCTGGATTGGAAGAAGAAATATTGTGAAAATGTCTATGCTATCTACACATTTAATGCAATCCCTATCAAAATCCCACCCATTTTTTTCAAAGAAATGGAACAAATAATCCTAAAATTTATATGGAGCCAGAAAAGATCTCGAATAGCGAAAGGAATATTGAAAAAGAAAGTCAAAGTTGGTGGCATCACAATTCCGGACTTCAAGCTCTATTACAAAGCTGCCATCATCAAGACAGCATGGTACTGGCACAAAAACAGACACATAGATCAGTGGAACAGAATAGAGAGCCCAGAAATAGACCCTCAACTCTACGGTCAACTAATCTTTGACAAAGCAGGAAAGAATGTCCAATGGAAAAAAGACAGCCTCTTCAATAAATGATGTTGGGAAAATTGGACGGCCACATGCAGAAAAATGAAATTGGACCATTTCTTACACCACACACGAAAATAGACTCAAAATGGATGAAGGATCTCAATGTGAGAAAGGAATCCATCAAAATCCTCGAGGAGAACACAGGCAGCAACCTCTTCGACCTCAGCCGCAGCAACATCTTCCTAGGAACATCACCAAAGGCAAGGGAAGCAAGGGCAAAAATGAACTATTGGGATATCCTCAAGATCAAAAGCTTTTGCACAGCAAAGGAAACAGTTAACAAAACCAAAAGACAACTGACAGAATGGGAGAAGATATTTGCAAACGACATATCAGATAAAGGGCTAGTATCCAAAATCTATAAAGAACTTAGCAAACTCGGGGCACCAGGGTGGCTCAGTGGGTTAAAGCCTCTGCCTTCGGCTCAGGTCATGATCTAGGGTCCTGGGATTGAGACCTGTATCAGGCTCTCTGCTCAGCAGGGAGCCTGCTTCCTCCCCACCCCCCCGCCCCGCCTACTTGTGATCTGTCTGTCAAATAAATAAAATCTTTAAAAAAAAAAAAAAAAAAACGAACTTAGCAAACTCAACACCCAAAGAACAAATAATCCAATCGAGAAATGGGCAGAAGACATGAACAGACATTTCTGCAAAGAAGACATCCAGATGGCCAACAGACACATGAAAAAGTGCTCCACATCACTTGGCATCAGGGAAATACAAATCAAAACCACAAAACCACAATATCTCAAAACCACAGTGAGATATCACCTCACACAGTCAGGATGGCTAAAATTAACAAGTCAGGAAATGACAGATGCTGGCAAGGATGCGGGAAAGGGGAACCCTCCTACACTGTTGGTGGGAATGCAAGCTGGTGCAACCACTCTGGAAAACAGCATGGAGGTTCCTCAAAAAGATGAAAATAGAACTACCCTATGACCCAGCAATTGCACTGCTGGGTATTTACCCTAAAGATACAAACGTAGTGATCCGAAGGGGCACATGCACCTGAATGTTTATAGCAGCAATGTCTACAATAGCCAAACTATGGAAAGAACCTAGATGTCCATCAACAGATGAATGGATAAAGAAGATGTGATATATATATACAATGGAATACTATGCAGCCATCAAAAGAAATGAAATCTTGCCATTTGTGATGACGTCGATGGAACTAGAGGGTATCATGCTTAGTGAAATAAGTCAATTGGAGAAAGACAACTATCATATGATCTCCCTTATATGAGTAAGTGGAGATGCAACATGGGGGGTCAGGGGGATAGGAGAAGAATAAATGAAACAAGATGGGATCAGGAGGGAGACAAACCATAAGTGACTCTTAAATCTCACAAAACAAACTGAGGGTTGCTGGGGGGAGGGGGGTCAGGAGAGGGGGGTGGGTTAATGGACATTGGGGAGGGGTATGTGCTATGGTGAGTGCCGTGAAGTGTGTAAACCTGGTGATTCACATACCTGTACCCCTGGGGATAAAAATACATTATATGTTTATAAAAAAATAAAAAATAAAAAAATAAAGATGAAAAAAAATCAGTATCCAGCTACCATAAAAAAAAAATGGCAATGAACAAGTCAAACTCTCTCTCTTTGCAGATGACATGATACTTTATATGGAAAACCCAAAAGATTCCACTCCCAAACTACTAGAACTCATACAGCAATTCAGTAATGTGGCAGGTTACAAAATCAATGTACAGAAATCAGTTGCTTTCTTATACACTAACGATGAAAATACAGAAAGGAAAAATAGATAATCGGTTCCATTTACTAGAGCACCAAGAACCATAAGATACCTGGGATAAACCTAACCAAAGAGATAAAGGATCTGTACTCAAGGAACTATATAACACTCAGGAAAGAAATTGAAGAAGACACAAAAGATGGAAGATCATTCCATGCTTATGGATCAGAGGAATAAACATTGTTAAAATGTCTATACTGCCTAGAGCAATCTATACTTTCAATGCCATTTCGATCAAAATTCCACCAGCATTTTTCAAAGAGCTGGAGCAAACAATCCTAAAATTTTTATGGAACCAGAAGAGACCCCAAATTCCTAAGGAAATGTTGAAAGAGAAAAACAAAACTGGGGCATCATGTTGCCTGATTTTAAGCTTTATTACAAAGCTGTGATCACCAAGACGGCATGGTACTGGCACAAAAACAGACACATAGACCAGTGCAACAGAGTAGAGAGCCCAGATATGGACCCTCAACTTTATGGTCAACTAATCTTCGACAAAGCAGGAAAAAATATCCAGTGGAAAAAAGGAGGCTCTTCAATAAGTGTTGCTGGGGAAATTGGACAGCTATGTGTTAGAAGAATGAAACTCGACCATTCTCTTACACCATACACAAAGGTAAACTCAAAATGGATAAAAGATCTTAATATGAGGCAGGAATCCATTAGAATCCTAGAGGAGCACATAGGCAGTAACCTCTTCAACATTGGCCACAGCAACTTCTGTCAAGATATGTCTCTGCTGGTGCCTTGATCTTAGATGGCCAGCTTCCACAACTGTGAGCAATATTATTTCTATTGGAGGGGAGGGATGGGTGATGCTGGTGGCGGGTATTAAGGAGGGCATGTATTGCATGGAACACTGGTTGTGGTGCATAAACAATGAATCTTGGAACACTGAAAAAATAAAATAATTTTTTAAGTGATAAAAATAAATAAATAAAATAAAAAATAAAAATAAATATAAAAGCCACCCAGTCTGTGACACTTTGGCATAGCAGCCTGAAAAGACTAAGATAAATGGCTAATGTAAGCAGGGAGATGGAAACTCTCAGAAAGAATTGAAAGGAAATGCTAGAAATCAGAAACACGGTAACAGAAATGAAAAACGCTTTTGATGGTCTCATCAGTAAACTAGACACAGCGAAGAAAAGAGTCAGTGAGCTCGAAGATATGTCAATAGCAAAAGGAGAAGATAGAAAGGGGCACAAGAAATAGAGAAAGCAATAATGGCCAGACTTTTTCAAAATTAATGACAACAACAACCCACACATCTAGAAAGCTCAGAAAACACCAAGCAGTATTAATACCAAAATGCATGTTTACACACACACACACACACACACACACACACACACACACACACACTCATTTAGACACAGTACATTCAATGTGTGGAAAACCAAAGACAAAGAAATTCTCGAAAGAAATTGGGGGAACATCTCGTCTATACAAAAACATGGATAAGAATTTCAGTGTTTTTCTTCAGAAAACAGAACTGAAATATCAAAAAAAAAAAAACAACCTAGAATTCTATCCCTTAAGGAAATAATCCTTCAAAAATGAAGGAAAAATAAAGACTTTCTTAGAGAAACAAAAACCGAGGAAATTCAGTGTCAGTAGATCAGCACTGGAAGAAATGTTAGAAGTTGTTTCTCTCTAGGAAGAAGGAAAACAATAGAGATTAGGAACTTGGGTCTACATTTTTTAAAAAGGAAGAGCATCAGAGAAGAAATAAATGAAAGTAAAATAGTTGTATTGTTCTGATTTTTGATTGACCTGAAAGATAATTATTTGCTTAAGGGAATAATAGCATTGCTTAAGGGAATAACAGTAATGCGGTGTTGTGTGATTACAGCACATAAATTATAGGGATGTATCAAGGGGTAGGAGAGGGGAAGTATACTATGCATATAAAATACATGCACTATACATGGTAGGATATAGTGCAATTGGAAGACTGATGTAGTTTACTTTAAAAAATGTATTGTAAATGCTAGGGTGGCCACTAAAAATTCTAAAAAGAAGTAAAATTGATATGCTCAGAGAGGAAATAAAATGGGATTACATAAAGGCTCAATTAAAACAAGAAATGGCATAAAAAGAGAGGAATAAAATAATTAATGAATATAAAATGGTTAATAACAGTAAATATCAATCCAAATATATCAATAATCACTTTAAAGTGTATAGCCTCAGAAATTCCTTAAATGATAGAGATTCTCATGTGGAATTTTAAAAAAAATCAACTCTGTATTGTCTACAAAAAAGACCCACATTAAATATAGAGAAAGACTCACACAAGTTAAAATTGAAGGGATGGAGCAAGATGTATTGTGATAACACTAATGGAGGAAAAAACTGGAGTAGCTATTATAATTTCAAAAAAAGTAGATTTCAGAACAAAGAAGATTAACAGAGATAAAGAGGGACATTAAATAATGATAAAGGAATCACATCTCTAGGAAGACAGAATGATCAACATGAATGTGCCACATGATGGAGCATCAAAATATGTAAGGGAGGGGCGCCTGGGTGGCTCAGTGGGTTAAGCTGCTGCCTTCGGCTCAGGTCATGATCCCAGGTCCTGGGTTCGAGCCCCACATCGGGCTTTCTGCTCAGCAGGGAGCCTGCTTCCTCCTCTCTCTCTGCCTGCCTCTCTGCCTACTTGTGATTTCTCTCTGTCAAATAAATAAATAAAACCTTAAAAAAAATATGTAAGGGAAAAAAAAAGAAATGAAAGGAGGAATAGACAACTTCACTATTATAGCTAGAAACCTGAACAGCCTCTGCCAGTAACTGATACATCAAGTGGGCAGAAAATCAGTAAATCTATAGATAACCTGAACAGACTATCAATCAACTTGATCTAATTGACATGTTTTAGAATACTTCATCCAGTGATAATAGAACATACATTCTTCTCAAGCTTACGTGGAACATTCACCAAGATAAACCACATTCTGAGCCATGAAAAATACCTTAACAAGTTTAAGAGAATAGAAATCATACAAAGTATATTCTCAGACCACAACAAAATAAAATTAGAAATCAGTAACAAAAAGGTAGCTGAAAAATCCCCAAATATTTGGGAATTAAACCATACTTCTAAAAACCCATAGGTCAAAAGGAAGTTCAGCTAATGTTTTAAATATTTAAACTAAATAACAATGAGAATGCAACTCAGCAAAATTTGTGGGATTCAGAGAAAGTACCAAAGAACCAAAATCAAGGGACTGAAAACTAGTTCTTTGAAAAGATAAATAAAATTGATAAATCCTTAACCAGGACGAGAGAAAGATGGAGAAAGGGAGGGAAGGAGAAAAGAGAGAATTCAAGTCACCAATATAAGAAATGAAAGAGAGGTCAGCATTACTGATTCCTTGAGTATTAAAAGGATAATAAAGGAATACTATTAACAACCTTTGTCCCAAAATTTGATAATGTAGATGAAATGAATGAATATCTTAAAAGGAATGAATATCTTGAAATTCACACAAAGAGGAGTAGACAACATAATTATCCCTATACCTACAAAGAAATTGAATCAAGAGTTAACAACCTTTCAAAAAAGAAAGCACTGGGTCCAGAAGGTTTCATTGGTACATTCTGCCAAACATTTAAGGCAGAAATAATATTAATTCTCCATAATATCTTTTAGAAGATAAAATCAGAAAGAATATTTCCTAACTTGTTTGTGAAGTCAGCATTACTTTAATATTCAAACCAAGTAAAGATATTTTTAAAAAAGAAAATTATAGATGAATATCTTGTGCTTATAGATGCAAAAATCCTCAGCATGGGTACCTGGGTGGCTCAGGGGGTTAAAGCCTCTGCCTTCAGCTCAGGTCATGTTCTCAGGGTCCTGGGACCAAGTCTCACATCGGGCTCTCTGCTTGGTGGGAGCCTGCTTCCCTCCCTCTCTCTCTCTCTGCCTGCTGTTATCTCTGTCAAATAAATAAATAAATAAATAATCTTAAAAAAAATAAATCCAAACAGCACATTAAAAAAAAATCCTCAACAAAATGTTAGCAAATCAAATCCAACAATGTATAAAAAGAACTACATACCAAAACCAAGTGGGATTTATTCCAGGCATATGAGGCTTGTTCAACATTCAAAAGTTTATCAATGAATTGATATAATTCTCATATCAACAAGCTAAAGAAGAAAAATCATTTAATCATAATTTAACAAAATCCAATGCCTATCATGATAAAATTCCCGGCAAACTAGGAAGAGAGAGGAACATCCTCAAACTGATAAATGATATCTATTAAAAACCTAAAGGTAACATCCTACTTAAGGCTAAGAGACTGGACACTTCCCCCCTAAGATCAGGAACAAGACAATAATGTCCTCTTTTACCACTCCTATTCAGCATGGCACTGGAAGTTTTAGCTAGTGCAATAATGAAAGAAATAGAAATAGGCACATACAGATTGGAAAGAAATAAGTAAAACCAGATAATAATTGTGTATGAAGAAAAGCTCAACAAAACTGTCCTAGAACTAATAAGCAAGTTAAACAAGGTCCCCCAGTACACACTTAAAACACAAAAGTCAATTGCTTTCTTATAAACTAGGAATAAATAATTGGAATATGGAATTTAAAAAATACTCTGATAGTTAATCCTATGTGTCCACTTGACTGGCCCACAATGTGTATATATTTGGTCAAACATTGTACTGGATGTTTCTGTGAAGGTGTTTTTTTGGATGACATTAACCCTTAAGTCATCAGATATTATAAAAGCAGATTATCTTCCATAAGATGGGTGGGCCTAATCCAATTAGCTGAAGATTTTTTAAAAAGTAGTAGAACTTTTAGACTAGTAGAACAAAGTCTAGGCTTCTCTGAGGAAAAAGGAATCCTAGAAGCAAACTGCCTTTGGACTCAAAATACAACTCTTCCCTAAGTTGCCAGCCTGCCAGCCTACCCTTCAGATTTTGGACTTAACAAGCCTCCACAATCATGTGAGCCAATTCCTTAAAATAAACCTCTCTTGATAGATGATAGAAAAATACATAGATGATAGATAGATAGATAGATAGATAGATAGATAGATACCCATCCTGTGGGTTCTATCCCTCTACAGAACTCTGACCAGTACAAATACCAACTAATACAATATCAACAAACAATGGAATGATCATGTAAAATTTAACAAAAATATATACAGGGCCTGCATGTAAAAAGCTACCAAATACTGATGAAGGGAATCAAAGAAGATAAAAAATAAATGGAGAGATATCCCATGTTCATGGATGGGAGGTCTCGATATTGTTGTCAATTTTTCCCAACTCAATCTATAGATGGAAGGTACTTTCAATCAAAATCCCACAAGACTCTTTTGTGAACATCAATAAACTAATTGTAAAGTATGTATAAAAAGGCAAAAAACCTAGACAGGCAATACAATACTGAAGAAGAAGAACGAAGTTGGAGGACTCATGCTATTTGATTTCAAGATTTACTCTAAAACCACACAAATTAGGACGGCATAGTATTGACAAAAGAGCAGAGAAACAGGTCAATGGAATAGTTTAGAGAGATCATAAATAGAACACAAAAATACAGTTACCTGATTTTTGACAAAAAAGAAAGGGAAATTCAATATTAAAAAGAACTTTTTTTCAAAAATGATGCTATAACAATTAGATGTCAATATGAAAAGAAGATCTAGACACAGATCTTACACCTTTAACAATAATTAACTCATATTAGCTCTAAACATAAAATGGAAAATCATAAAACTTCTAGAAGAGGAGAAAAACCATGAAAACTTGAATTCGATGATGAGGTTTTGGATACAACAAGAAAAGTATGATCCATGAAAGAAAAAAACTGAATTCATAATTTGGACTTTATTAAAATTAAAAACTTATGTTGTGTAAAAAACACTGTTAAGAGAATAGAAATACTCAGCATAATCTCCTCTAACTCACTTACTTGTGGAGCATAAGGAATAACACAGAGGACATTAGGAGAAGGAAAGGAAAAGTGAATTGTGGGAAATCAGAGGGGGAGACAAAGCATGAGAGACTGTGGACTCTGAGAAACAAACTGAGGGTTTTGGAGGGGAGGGGGGTTGGGTGAGTCTGATGGTGGGTATGAAGAGGAAAAAAGAGAAATACAATCCACAGGCTGGAGAAAAAATTTTCAAAACACATATCTGATAAAGGACTTATATTGAAAATACACAAAGAAGCTTAAAACACAATAAAAAAAACATTTTTTTAAATTTTTATCTTATTTTTTCAGTGTTCCAAGATTCATTGTTTATGCATCACACCCAGTGCTCCATGCAATATGTGTCCTCCTTAATACCCACCCAATTTTAAAATGGATAAAAGATGCAGACACTTCCCCAAGGAAGATTTATGGATGGCAAGTAAGCATCTGAAAAATTCTCAACATCATTTTTCATTGGGGAAATGCAAATCCAAGCAATAATGAGATATCATGACATACCTATATGAACAGCTAAGATGGCTGGAATGAGCTAAAATAGAAAACAAAAAACTGACAATATTGAACGCTGGCAAAAATGTGAAGCAACGGTAACTCCCCTTTATTGTTAGTGAGAATGAGAAGTGGTACAGACACTTTGGAAGACAGTTTCCCAGTTTCATTTATAGCGAAACTGGTTGGACCATATGATCCAGCGACCATGATCCTAAGTACTTAGCCAGTCACTTTGAAAACTTTGGTCCACACAAAAACCTGCATGGAAACTTGAGCCATAACCATCCCAAACTGGAAGCAACTAAGCACTCCCTTCAAAAGGCGAGTGACTAACCCCATGGTGGCACTTCCATGCAATGTGATTCCATTCTGCATAAAAACAAAAGAGCCACCAAGTCCCACACATGCAGGGATAAAATTCAAATGCATATTGTTGCATATCCTGAAAAGATAGTTACTTTATGATTCCAATTATATGATATTAGGGCAAAGGAAAAATTTACATAAAGACATTGAACAAGTTAGTGGCTGCCAAAGGTTTAAACTGGGCATGGGAGAAGGTACATGAAGCAACGGATTTTTTAGTGTACCAGAAGTATTCTGTCTGACACTGTAATGGTGCATATGTGATACTGTGCACTTCTCAAAACCCACAGAATTTTACTCTATAAAGAGGGAGCTTTAGGGGAGCCTGGGTGGCTCAGTGGGTTAAGCCTCTGCCTTTGGCTTAGGTCATGATCTCAGAGTCCTGGGATCGAGCCCCACATCGGGCTCTTTGCTCAGCGGGGAGCCTGCTTCTCCCTCTCTCTCTGCCTGCCTCTCTGCCTGCTTGTGATCTCTGTCAAATAAATAAAATCTTTAAAAAAAAAAAGTGAAACAGTGTCACTTAAGAGGTAGGGGGAAAGGTGCTGACCTCAGTCACTCCAGAAATGAGCAGTCCTGATGACAACAGAAACTGTACCTAAGCACTGTGCTCTATTGATAACGTATTCCCCACTGGCATACACATTACCAGTTCTGAAACCACCGTACCTCTGGACTGGAACTGAACAACTAAGGAAATGGGTGGGGATGGTGGCGGCCAGGTTTCTCACTGTTGGAGTGGGAGATTGGAGACAAGCAAGGGGAGGATGCTAGAATGACCCAAGTAGTAACAGATTAGAGCTGAGACATAGACCCATATTTTCAAAGATTTTATTTATTTATTTGAGAGAGCAAGTAAGAGAACATGAGCAGGAGAAGTGGCAGAGGGAGAGGGAGAAGCAGTCTCCCCACTGAGCCGGGAGCCCGATGTGGGGCTCAATTCCAGGACTCCAGTGTCATGACCTGAAGGCAGATGCTTAAGTTAAGACTGAACCACCCAAGCATCCCCATAAACCCATGTTTAGTTTGATATAGATACAAATGGTTTCATCAAGAAATATTTACAGCCAAATGTGTATGCCCAGTTAATATTCTCATACATATTTCCTTGTTCCATCAGGTGACAGCACCCAAGAACGCCACCACTCTGTAGCAGTATACACGTCTAGCACTCACATCCTGGTTTCCAACACTGCTCTGCAATGAGGACCAAGGGGTCCTCAGAGAAATGGCTGATGCTAGGACTGGGGCAAGAAATGCACAAGAGGAGCCCTTAGCATTTTGTAGTGCAAGAGGCAGGGAAGTGCTGAATAATAATATAATATAGTTAATTAAAAACTATGACCAGAGGTATATCAAAAAGCCACGGGAGCCAATTAAAAGAGCTCCCATTTGTCAAAGCTGGACAAATTTGAGCAACAAAGTGAGTAAAGTCATATTAGATTATGACTCGATGTATAAAATAAATATCCATGACTCCACACTGACATAAATGATTGAATACAGAAATTAACAGGGGAGGATAGACAAGTGTCCCATGCAGAAGAATTTGAAATAACTTATATAGATACTCTGTTCTCAAAGATGTGGAGCATCTCTCTCCACTCTAAAGCAAGTGACTTCCTTCCAAGAGAACAGTATAAAGGGGTGGGAGTAACTTTACAGTAAAGAAATGCAATTAGGACCTTGCCTGGTGTTGGAAGTCAACATCCACAGTGACAAATCATGCTGACAGAGTGTCCCCCGTGATATGAGGTGGTGCAAATAGTACTTAACACCTGTGGTCTGTCTCCCCAGAACCTATAACCCCGGTCTGATCATTAGAAAAACATCAGACAAATCCCAGTTGAAAGACATTCTGCAAAATACCCAATCAGCAATTCCTCAAAACTGTCAAGGTCATCAAAAACAAGGAAAGTCTGAAAAGACAGTACTGCCTAGCAGAGCTTAAGGAGATAAGACAACCAAATGAAATGCAATATTCTGAACAGGATCCTGGAATGGATAAGGGGCATTTGGTAAAAATGAAGAAAATCCAAATAAAGTTTGGACTTCAGTTAACATATGAATATTGGTTTGTTTAAATAAGCTATAAAAATATACAATCAGTGAATTCCTTAATCTTGCATTTACTTTATTTACTTAATTCTTACTGAGCTGAATAGTGTAAGTTCTTCTTTTAAAGAAGAAAATTCTTCCTGAATCCAGAAAATTCTGGAAATTATAAAGAATACCAAACGGACAGAATGCTGCCCAATTTTTTTCAAACGACTCTTCATTTGAGACAACATCAGAAGTCACAATGGGTGTGACTCATTTCAGAATCATTAATACGTGGTCTTTTTCATAGGCATGCAGACATGTTCATTTCCTGGTTCTACGCTTTCAAGTTTTGTTGGAATGGCACCTTCAGAGCATGTTCCACATCAGTGAAATCCATTTTTTTTAAACAAAAATATTTCAAGTTATTTTAATCCTAAATTTAGGGTTGGCTTTTGTGTAAGCTTTTTGCTACATATCCTTAGCAAACAAGAGTTCATACCCCCATGACTTCAAATAATAAAGATGCAATATTTATTTCATTTGTGCTCTGAGGACCAGATTGTTTTTTACTTGAGGGTTATCTGTTGTTTCACATAACTCTTCCAGTAAATATTTCATCTTGTCAAAATAAAATATGATTTCTCTAACAGCGTCTATCTGCTATTCCCTTCAAGTACTGGAGAATGATTGAAAAGTCCAATTTGGTAAGATATTCCGTATCCTGGAAGATCCAGAAAACAGCATGTATAATTATTGCATTCATTGCTCCAAAAAATGTCATGATGGGTATAATGGAGTCATGACTCCCAGCTTGGATTTTCAGCCAAAATTCTGGTTTGTAAGCTCTCCTCTTTATTAATACAGTATTATGAGTGCCTTTACCATAGGGGCTCAACTATTTTTTAAATCAATGCCTAAAATGGCAAGTGGCTTATCTTATCTTTTAGGTAAGTCAAAACCTATACATTTTACAATGCATTTATTTATTTTTTTAAAGATTTATTTTGTTTATTTGACAGACAGAGATCACAAGTAGGCAGAGAGGCAGGCAGAGAGAAAGAGAGGAGGAAGCAGGCTCCCCACTGAGCAGAGAGCCCGATGTAGGGTTCGATCCCCAGGACCCTGAGATCATGACTTGAGCTGAAGGCAGAGGCTTTAACCCACTGAGCCACCCAGGTGCCCCTTTACAATGGATTTAAACCAAAGACATAGTCACTTCTTTTGATGTCCCTGTTTTCTTTTGCATGGCAGTTAATAACACATACAATAAATGTTAGTTGTTCAACAGAACATTAGTCCTTCGTACAATGTTGCTGTAAGTGAGTAGTATTTACTTTTTTAAACATTTATGTATGATTCTCCTGCTTTACTCATCATTGAAATATGGATCTCACTTGAATTTTCCGTCCTTGACAATGTTCATATGCTTCCATCTTGGTCTATATTCCATGTCCAACCACTCTGTCATTTAATTTTGAAATCACACCTACAAAAGTAGGACAATTTCTATTGCTTTCTTTAAATATTATACTAGAGGCATCATGCTAAAAACACACACACACACACACACACATGCTCATGCTTGTTAAATATTGGACATAAAATTTTTTAGGAATATTACCTCAACGTATTTCAATTTCACATATCTTTCTTGAACACTGAGAGCTGTTGGCTGCTTATGCAAACTTCTTCTCATGGTAATAATCACACTTGTGTTATCTTTATGTGCAAGGGATGTTTTGTGTTCTTATCATTAAGAACATGGGTGTTTCCCATTACAGATAGCATCTTGGCCAAAGCTCAGTTGTAAAATATAGTTATGAAATACTTTGCCTTCATTTTTTTAGTTTTATTTAAATTGTAGTTAGTTAACATACCATGTAATATTAGTTTCAGGTGTACGATTTAGTGATACAACACTGTTATTTAACATCGTACTGGAGTCCCAGCCACAGCAATCAGACAAAAAAAAAGAAATAAAAGTCATCCAAGTCAGTAAGTAAGAAGTCAAACTTCCACTATTTAGAGATGACATGATATTCTATATTGAAAACCTAAAATACTCCATCAAAAAATTGCTAGAACTGATACACAAATTTGGTAAAGTTGCAGGATACAAAACCAAGGAAATCAATTGCATTTCTACACCAAAATGACACCAGAAAGAGAAATCGAGGAATCAATCCCATTTACAATTGTTCCAAAGCTATAAGATACCTAGGAATAAACCGAACCAAAGAGATGAAAGACCTGCATTATGAAAACTATAAAATACTGATGAAAGAAATTGAAGAGGACACAGAAATGGAAACACAACTTCATGCTCATGGATTGGAAGAACAAATATTGTAAAATATCTATGCTCCCCAAAGCCATCTACAGATTTAATACAATCCCTACCAAATACCAATAGCATTTTTCGCAGAGCTAGAACAAACAATCCAAAAATTTGGAACCAGAGATGGCCCTGACTAGCCAAAGCAGTCTTGAAAAAGAAAACCAAAGAGGGAGGATTCACAATTCCAGACTTAAAGCTCTATTACAAAGCTGTCATCATCAAGACAGTATGGTACGGGCACAAAAACACAGAGATCAATGGAACAGCATAGAGACCCAGAAAGGGACCCTCAACTCTCTGGTCAACTGATCTTCAACCAAGCAGGGAAGAACATGCAATGGGAAAAGGTCTCTTCAACAAAAGGTATTGGGAAAACTGGACAGCCACATGCAGAAGAAGGAAACTGGATCACTTTCTTACACCACACACAAAAATAAAATACTTTGTGTTTAAACCTGAAGCATAAAAATTGGTTTCTGTTTTTCTTTTTCCACTTGAAACAATTTGGATATAAAATACTAAGTTTTCAGTCAGGCTTACCAAAAGGAAAATCAGAATCATCTATTTGAATCAGGCTGTGTTTTCCACAAACATTCGCATGCAGTCAAGACACTGTGCTGAGGTTGCCACCTTCTTGCCCAATTAACTGATGTTACAAATGTCACCCCATCTTCTAGCAGCAGGCTGGGCTCTGTCTGTGGCTTCTAGTTGTGTCTAGTTGTGGATTTGATAAGAATTAGTCCTTTCCATTTTCAGTGTTTGATCAAAACTGCAATCTTGGGACGCCTGGGTGGCTCAGTTGGTTGGACGACTGCCTTCGGCTCAGGTCATGATCCTGGAGTCCCGGGATCGAGTCCCGCATCGGGCTCCCAGCTCCATGGGGAGTCTGCTTCTCCCTCTGACCTTCTCCTCACTCATGCTCTCTCTCACTGTCTCTCTCTCAAATAAATAAATAAAATCTAAAAAAAAAAAAAAAAAAAAAACCTGTAATCTTCCCTTAGTAATGAATACAAAGAGATTTTATCTGACCTCTTTAAGTTTTCTGTTTGCAGGGGAATAATTTTCTTGCTCATTTTCATTATTTTGTCAGTAATTAAATCTGACTAATTATAAAATTTATAATATCCTGTTTGCAAATTTCATGTGAGTCATACTTTACAAAAGTCTGTTTAATTTCCCTGTCTCCAGATTATTTTTTAATCTAAGCAGAGCTCCCTCTCTGAAAAATTTCTTATTTCTTTTTCAGCTTTTCATTTCTGAGCTCCAATTTTATATTTTCTGTTTACACACACACACATATTAACTTACGTTCATTCTCCATGCTCCAAAGTAACCCACCACTTTATAAGATATATTTCAGATTAAAACATACAATGAAATATTATGAGAATGTGTACATTTGAATAAACTTCCACCAAAATATAAATTAAATAATGAAATATGGAAGTCTATAAATGTATTGAAATACTATTAAGAATTTACAATTTTAAGATACTTGTAGTCTCTCCAAAAAAGTTATTTTTCTTCTAAACTACTTAAACCAACTTTTCAACTAAAGGTGAGACACAAATCATAATTAATAAATTCAAGAATTTTATATCAAAGTTATATAAAGCTGTAATTATGTCAATTTTTTTAAACTATAGGTTAATTGTATTAAATGTTTTATAGGTAGAAAGCTACTCACAGTTCAAATGTTGGATCCTTCTAGATGCCAGTGAGAAGACCCACCATCATGTTTCCCATCATGGCCCAGCACACACCTGTACTTCCCCACCCCCACACCCTAGCAATGCCTGCACAGGGGCTTTCGGAGGGCTGGAAATGTTCTTCACGTGCTCCGCACATTTGTGTTCCACCTACATTCATACGTTGGGAATGAGCAAGTGATGTTATTAGGGAGTGGGGCATCTGGGCGGTGATTGGGTTCCTAAGGTGGAGCTTATAAGCCTCCCCAGTCCGTACTTCATTATAGTGGCCTGAGCGCACGAAGACAGCTCTCTTCTTGAACTTGCTGGGGCGCGACCAGGTGTTTCATGGGACGGCTCCACAGTGTAATTTCTTAAACACCACGTTTATGCTTGTGCACTTCTCTATGCATAATACTTCAAGGGAAATTTTTTTTAAGTGAATCGAGGGTTAAGAAAAAAACGCTAGACAATTGATTCAGTCATTCATTCAGCAAATATTTATTACACTGTGTGCCAGGCTCCTTGCAAATGTTCAGAAGCAAATTCAGCAGTGGAGACTCCGCTCTGTGCTGCAAGCAGATGTGCCTGGACAGTCCCTCACCTACTCCCAGCTGTGGCCAGAAATACAGCCAAGGGCAAGATGCGTGAGTCCACACCTTGCAACCCAGAGCCTTCTCTCCCTGAGAGCAGCCAGAATCCGGGCTCCTTTCTAATCAGACCCTGGACAGAAAATGCAGGCATGTGTCAATCATCCCACCAGCATCCTTCATTAAGTAACCTGCAGCCTCACAGCTCTCATTCCCCACCGGGGACAGGGGACGTCCAGTATCACACCGCCACCCTCCAAACTGGCCTGGAGCAGAACCTCCCAGACCGAGGAACGCTGGGTTTCTCAAATCTCCCTTGTTCTTAAAAACTTGTCGGTTTTGGATGAGGTTTCTGCCATCTTAATTTTGAGTTTATTCACCAAGTGATCATGATGAAGAAATTTATATTTTATTATTATTTTTTCTGATAGTTTGTTTTAATTATAATTTTATTTTTCAGAGTACCAAGATTCATTGTTTATGCACCACACCCAGTGCTCCACACAATCCATGTCCTCCTTAATACCCACCACCAGGCTCTCCCAACCCCCAACCCCCTCCCTTCCAAAACCCTCCGTTTGTTTCTCAGAGTCCACAGTCTCTCATGGTTCATCTCCCCCTCCGATTTCCCCCAACCCCCTTCTCCTCTCCTTCTCCTAATGTCCTCCATGTTATTCCTTATGCTCCACAAGTAAGTGAAACCGTATAATAACTGACTTTCTCTGCTTGACTTGTTTCACTCAGCATAATCTCCTCCAGTCCCATCCATGTTGATAGAAAAGTTGGGTATATTTTACTATTTTTTAAAGATTTTATTTATTTATTTGAGAGATAGAGAGAGCATGAACGGGGGTGGGGGCAGAGGGAGAGGGAGAAGAAGCAGATTCCCCACTCAGCAGGAAGCCCACCTTGGGACTTGATCCCAGGACCTTGAGATCATGACCTGAGCCAAAGGCAGACATTTAACTGACTGAGCCACCCAGGTGCCCCGAAATTTAAAATGCAATATAAGAAATCATTGCTCATATTTCCAGTGGGACAAAACACCACACATCAACTACTCTTCTTAAATCAATATGATGGATAGCTTACTTTCTAATGGAACAAGCTTCTTGATAATCCCAAATGGACACCAAAAGCCAGGTTCAAATGAATGTTTATAGCGTAATCCCCACAATCCTATTATATTCAGGAAAGACTGAGAAAACTATAGGCTGTGTATAGCTGAAATTCCAGACCCAGTGCAGGAGATCAGTTCGCCCTCTGCCAAAGAGGCAGATGAGATGAATTCAAATCCTCTAAAACACCACAGATGGATAAATTCCATAACCTAGCTCACTCGTAAACAACCACGTTTTGACTCTAGCAGTGAAATATCCTGCAAGCTTCTTCTGCTCAGAAAAGTCCAAATAAGAAGAAAATTTACTAAAAAATGAACACACTTGAATCTTAGTAGAGTATCTGGTAATATTAATTCTTTTCTTCTAATTCTCAATATCTTTCTGAATTTCTCAATATCTTTTTACAGCATTTAGAGAATGCTGCAAAACCTCCTTGCAGCTAATTTAATACCTATGAATACCCCCATGGACATTATAAAAAGATTGTGCACTTTAAAGGATTAAGTACATTTTATTACAAAGACACAGGCTCAAATACCTATAAAAGCCTATTATCTGAAGAATACTTTCCCTGTTTAAAAACTCTCCACCTATAATGAGCAATTTTAAAAGAGCACATTATTAAGTTAAAACGCACCACCATCAACAAAATAGTGTTTAAGTACAATTCAGACTTGAAAGTCAAGAGAATTAGGAAGAAAGTTCAAATTTCAGCATAACACTATCCTGTATTTATAGAAAGCCCCTTTTAACGGAATTATTATTCACATAATCTCGTATTTCTCTCATTACCGTTCACTAATACTATCCTAATTAGAAGTACTGTTGTTGCTGTTTTGTATAAGGTAAAGCCACTCCCAGGAGGGGCTCAAAGTAAATAATATTAATTAAAACTAATCTCTGTAATTCCCACTGAAGTCAAACTGAAGTGGGCAGTTTGCTTCTTTGAACGTAGGAATGCACTCCCACGACGGGAACCTACCCCAGCAAGGTGAACTTGTCCAAGTGTTTGTAGTTCACGTGTTCCTGGGGGTTTTCCACTTGCTGCGCTAGTGCTCCTTGGTTGCCTATCTGCAGTTCACTGACAATCATGCTTTTCTTTTTTAATTTATTTTTATTTGACAGTGACATAGAGATCACAAGTAGGCAGAGCAGCGGGCAGGGAGAGAGGGAGAAGCAGGCTCTTCGCCAAGCAGGGAGCTTGATGTGGGACTCAATCCCAGGACTCCAGGATCATGACCTGAGCTGAAGGCAGTCACTTAACCAACTGAGCCACCCAGGCACCCCGACAGGCATGTGTTTTAACCCCAGAGTGAATTCACACGAACAGGGGCTGAGGGTCCACCCTTGGGCAGAGGTCTCTCAGAAGCTTGCACACCGCTTCCCAGAGCCATGCACTAGACCAGCCCTGCTCACTGGCATCCAGGGTCTGGTCAGGAGGAGGGCAGGGAAGGGAGAGAGGTGGAGGAGGGAAGGTGAGTAGGAAGGGAGAAGAAGCAGAAAATGGAGCAAAAGAGCAGGGGAAGAGGAGGGAAAAAGGGAGTGGAAGACAGGGAAGGGGGGAGAAGCAGCCTTCATTACACTGCCCACTTCCAGCAAAGTTCCAGATGCCTAATCCCAGAGAACAGTTTGCTTAATGGCCAACCAGCTGGTCTCAGTGGCTTATACATTCTAATTAAAAAAGAAATGTATACATCATCAACCTGGTTATCCTTATTATAAATTCTTACAATCTATTTACATACACAGTCATGTTATCTGGAAAGAAATGTAGATGTTCCTAGTTTCCAATCTTTTTAATTTTAAAATTGTCATTACTATGACTACTTTTAGTATCATTGTTACTGAAATTCGAATGCAATAGTGTATCTCTAATACAGCACCTTGAATAAGAAGGCATTCACTTAGGTTGGTTAACGAATCACCAGGGAGGGGCAGGTTCATTTGGCCAGTCCTGCTCTCACAGACCAGACACTAGTCCCATCCCCATGAGCCCAGCGAGAGTCTCGGAGCCCCACAGCTGACAGCTGTTCCACCAGCTCCAGGGAGTTATGAAGCAAAAGGGGATCCTCAGAGGACGGGGTCATAATCAGGAGCACTCACCCAACATGATGTGGCTACTTGGTCTGTTATAATTTGAGAAGACTCCACAAATTTACCTCCTCTGTCACTCAAAGGAGGCTCCATGTCACACCACTAACAGGACTTGGCGCTGTAGGAAATAGGGTTTATTGGTGTTGGAGCACATGCGATCCTCTGAGCTCATTACCTGCAGAGACCTGCGTTTCCCATGCAGTGGGACCTCACCCCTGGAAGCTCCATGTTTTCATCAGACAGGGACCAAGGGACATCTACGCCATTCTACCACTGGAAGCAACCTGGCTGGGGAAGGGTGGGCCTCTGAGCTGTCTGGACATAATAGCTTGTTTATCTGCTCAGCTGTCAGACCAGCGAGAGCAGCTCTCTGCAGAAGAATGAGGAAAGGAGTCTCCAAGTTGCCCAGATTTGATCAGGGGTTGGAGGGGGGGGGACGGTAAACAGGCATATCAACAGAGATTTCCATCAACTCAGCCTTCTTCTCACTCAGAGGTTCTCTCTGCATCATAAGGTTTACTAAAACAAAATAAATACCCCTTAGAAGCACTGATGTGGTAACCAGGAGGCAGAACTGCCTTTGGAAACACTTTGAAAAGACCCTTTCTAGGATGCAGTCCCAAGAAAACAGTCAGAAACACAGACAAACGTCTGTGTACAACTCTGATCACAATGGGATTGCTTCTGAAAGGGAAAATGAGACAGTTTTGAAAAGACAACAAGCCTTGCAGTTTCTCTTCGAGATGAACACCATGTGGCCGTGGCATTTCCAAAAGGTGCGGAAGAACATAACGCGAGCAGAACAAAATGCTAAGTGGGAGAGAGGATGAAAAATACACTTATATGAAATGACCTTATGTATACTTTGGAAAGATATAATATGATGTTTGGGAAAAAATAGGTATTTCAAGATTAATAATTTTTTTGTGGTGGGAAAAGTGTTGGTGTTTATATTTCTTTTGTAACCTTACATATCTTCCAAGTTTTCAATAATGAGCATTTATAATTTTACCACCAAGAAAACGTTATTTCTAAAAGGCTCTGTGGACTTTTTTATTATTTCTTTTTATTTCTTTATAAACATATAATGTATTTTTATCCCCAGGGGTACAGGTCTGTGAATCGCCAGGTTTACATACTTCACAGCACTCACCATAGCACATACTCTCCCCAATGTCCATAACCTCACCCCCCTCTCCTGACCCCCTTCCCCCCAGCAACCCTCAGTTTGTTTTGTGAGATTTAAGAGTCACTTACGGTTTGTCTCCCTCCCGATCCCATCTTGTTTCATTTATTTTTTTCCTACCCCCCAAACCCCCACATTGTGCCTCCACTTCCTCATATCAGGGAGATCATATGATAGTTGTCTTTCTCCGATTGACTTATTTCACTAGCATGATACCCTCTAGTTCCATCCATGTTGTCGCAAATGGCAAGATTTCATTTCTTTTGATGGCTGTATAGTATTCCATTGTGTATATATACCACATCTTCTTTATCCACTCATCTGTTGATGGACATCTAGGTTCTTTCCATAGTTTGGCTATTGTGGACATTGCTGCTATAAACATTCAGGTGCATGTGCCCCTTCGGATCACTACGTTTGTATCTTTAGGGTAAATACCCAGTGATGCCATTGCTGGGTCATAGGGTAGCTCTATTTTCAACTTTTTGAGGAATCTCCATGCTGTTTTCCAGAGTGGCTGCATCAGCTTGCATTCCCACCAACAGTGTAGGAGGGTTCCCCTTTCCCGCATCCTTGCTAGCATCTGTCATTTCCTGACTTGTTGATTTTAGCCATTCTGACTGGTGTGAGGTGGTATCTCATTGTGGTTTTGACTTGTATTTCCCTGATGCCAAGTGATGTGGAGCACTTTTTCATGTGTCTGTTGGCCATCTGGATGTGTTCTTGGCAGAAATGTCTGTTCATGTCCTCTGCCCATTTCTTGATTGGATTATTTGTTCTTTGGGTGTTGAGTTTGCTAAGCTCTTTATAGATTTTGGATACTAGCCCTTTATCTGATATGTCGTTTGCAAATATCTTCTCCCATTCTGTCAGTTGTCTTTTGGTTTTGTTAACTGTTTCCTTTGCTGTGCAAAAGCTTTTGAGCTTGACGAAATCCCAATAGTTCATTTTTGCCCTTGCTTCCCTTGCCTTTGGCGAAGTTCCTAGGAAGAAGTTGCTGCGGCTGAGGTCGAAGAGGTTGCTGCCTGTGTTCTCCTCGAGGATTTTGATGGATTCCTTTCTCACATTGAGGTCCTTCTTCCATTTTGAGTCTATTTTCATGTGTGGTGTAAGGAAATGATCCAATTTCATTTTTCTGCATGTGGCTGTCAAATTTTCCCAACATAATTTGTTGAAGAGGCTGTCTTTTTTCCATTGGACATTCTTTCCTGCTTTGTCGAAGATTAATTGACCGTAGAGTTGAGGGTCTATTTCTGGGCTCTCTATTCTGTTCCACTGATCTATGTGTCTGTTTTTGTGCCAGTACCATGCTGTCTTGATGATGACAGCTTTGTAATAGAGCTTAAAGTCTGGAATTGTGATGCCACCAACTTTGACTTTCTTTTTCAATATTCCTTTGGCTATTCGAGGTCTTTTCTGGTTCCATATAAATTTTAGGATTATTTGTTCCATTTCTTTGAAAAAAATGGATGGTATTTTGATAGGAATTGCATTAAATGTGTAGATTGCTTTAGGTAGCGTAGACATTTTCACAATATTTCTTCTTCCAATCCAGGAGCATGGAACATTTTTCCATTTCTTTGTGTCTTCCTCGATTTCTTTCATGAGTACTTTATAGTTTTCTGAGTATAGATTCTTAGCCTCTTTGGTTAGGTTTATTCCTAGGCATCTTATGGTTTTGGGTGCAACTGTAAATGGGATTGACTCTTGAATTTCTCTTTCTTCTGTCTTCTTGGTGTAGAGAAATGCAACTGATTTCTGTGCATTGATTTTATATCCTGACACTTTACTGAATTCCTGTACAAGTCCTAGCAGTTTTCGAGTGGAGTCTTTTGGGCTTTCCACATATAGTATCATATCATCTGCGAAGAGTGATAGTTTGACTTCTTCTTTGCCGATTTGGATGCCTTTAATTACTTTTTGTTTTCTGATTGCTGAGGCTAGGACTTCTAGTACTATGTTGAATAGCAGTGGTGATAATGGACATCCCTGCCGTGTTCCTGACCTTAGTTCTTTTATTTCTCCAGAAAGGGCTTTTATCTCTCCAGAGAGGGTTTCTCTAATATCTTCCATGCCTTTTTCGAGCCCAGCTAGAACCTTGAGAATCGTCATTCTGAACTCTATATCTGACATATTACCAATGTCTATATTGATTAGGTCCTAGCCTTCGGTACTGCCTCTTGTTCTTTTTTTGGGGGTGAGTTTTTCCGCCTTGTCATTTTGTCCAAATAAGAATATATGAAGGAGCAAATAAAATACTAAAAGGGTGGTAAAGACCCCAGGAAAATGCACTTTAACCAAATCAGAGAAGACCCCAAATCGTGGGAGGGAGAAAGGGGATAAGAAGTTCAGAAAAAAAAAATTAAAAAAAGAAAACAAATAAAGAAAAAATATAAAAAAGAAAAAATATATGTATATTAGACTGGTGACTAGAACAGGGTCACCCACTTAATTTTGGGAATATTTTGGTCTCTTAGAAGAAACTGCCTCCCAAAATTTTAAAGAATGAAAAACATATATAAGGGTATACACAATGAAGGGATGGAATATGCCTGTAAAGATGAAAAAAAATTTTGTTTAATTTCTAAAAAAGTAGTTGATAAAGTAAGTTGGTTGGGAAAATAAAGAAAAAGAAAGTGGAGAGATTTTGCTCAGGCTGGAGACTAGAATAAGCCCAGAGCTAGATTTAGGGTATATTTTGATCTATAAGAGGAAGTTGTACCCTAAATTTTTAGAAGAAAAAACCCTATGTGTACACAAAAAATAAAATTAGATACATGAAGGATAAAATATGACTATAATAATGAGGGTTCAAAAAAGATTATTATTATTTTTTTAAATGAAAGATATTGTTAAGATAAATTAGTTTAAAAACGTTAAAAGAGGAAAGGGTTAAGTTTAAAAAAATTTAGAAGAAAAAAAATTTTTTTAAATTAAATTAACTGTAAGACTAAAGAATCATGGGGAGAAAGCCATGAATTCCATGCTTTGTTTTCTCCTCCTCTGGAATTCCGCTGTTCTCCTTGGTAAGTGAACTTGGTCTTGGCTGGATTTCTTGTTGGTCTTCTGGGGGAGGGACCTGTTGTAGTGAGTCTCAAGTGTCTTTGCTCGAGGCGGAGTTGCACCGCCCTTGCCAGGGGCCAGACTAAGTAATCCGCTCAGGTTTGCTTTCAGGAGCTTTTGTTCCCTGACGCTTTCCATAGAGTTCCAGAGGACGGGAATGAAAATGGCGGCTGCCCAATGTTCACCCCGGAGGAGCCGAGAGCTCGGGGTCCCACTCCTCAGTGCACCCTCAAAGAATAGCTCCCAATCTCTCCCATCTCCCTGGCCTCTGGTCGCGCTCCGAGCTCACTGAGCCTGTGACCGATTCAAGGTAACCCCGATCTGAGAGCTCACTCCTCAGCTCTGTCTCTGTAGCCGGCTTCCCTGTTCTCTCTGTGACACTCAGACATTCCCGGTCCTTCGGTGACCCCGCGGGACCTGTGGCCACGCAGACCCCACGTGGGCTTCACCCCGGTTTAGCCTCTGGAGCGATGTCCCTCAGTGGAACAGACTTTTAAAAGTCCTGATTTTGTGCTCCTTTGCTCCATCCACTGCTTGCTGGGATCCGGCCCCTCACCCCACAGTCTATCTTCCCGTCGCTTTAGATTCACTTCTCCACTGTCCCACCTTTCAGAAAGTGAGCGATTTTCTGTTTCTAGAATTGTTGCTCTTCTTCTCTTCAGTCTCCTGTTGGATTTGTAGGTGTTCACTATGGATTGGTAAGCTATCTAGCTGATCTCCTGCTACCTGATGTAGTCTGAGCCTGCTACTTCTCCGCCCAGGCTCTGTGGATTAATGAGATGTTCTGTGTGAAGGGAGGAAGCACCTGTCCTGGGTCCAGTCTCCATCCGAATCCCGGCTCAGCCCCTCACCAGGGTTGTCCTGGACCATAGGCTTGCCCTACTGCACTGTCAGCTACAAAGCAGGGATGAAAAACATTCCACCCCCCGGAGTGCTGAGGAGGGCATGAAAGAATGTACACAAAGGTATTAGGGAAAGGGGGGTCACTCATCTATTCCCTGAATAGGAGTGAATCATTCTAACAGAGATGAAGAACTCATTATTTTCAGTAAGAGTCTCACAATGGAATCAAACCATAACTCTAAACATATGTCTCACTGGACATGCACAGGGCCATGAAGGTTTCCTAAAGATGTGAAGGGGAGCAGGTGAGCCATGTTCTGGGGTGTGGGTACATCATGGAAAGGAGAGAGAAGAGGGAAGGGGCCAACTCAATTGGTCCCAAGTTGGACCCAAACTGGGCTCTGAGCCTTTTGGGGGTGTGATGGTGAGTGGTGTTTCTCTTGCTGCCTTGCTCCCCCATCCGCATGGCTCAATCAACAGAAATCTATTTTCTAATAGTTCTGGAAACCAGATGTCCAAAATCACGGTGTCCACAAGGTGGGTTCCTTCTGGGGGGTCTGAAGGACAGTCTGTTCCACACTTTCCTGTAGCTTCTGGTGTCACCAGCAGTCCTTAGGGGGCATTGGCTTCCCAGATGCATCATTCCTGTCTCTGCCTGTCTTCACAGGGCCTCCTGCTCCCCTTCCCTCCTCCTTCCCATCCCTCCTCCCCCCGTCTATGTGTCTTGCTTTTCTCTCTCCTAATGATACTACCATTGGATGCAGGGTCCACTTGAACCCAGGGTGACTTCGTCTTGAGATCATAGCTACATCTTCAAAGACTTTTATTCCAAATAAGGTCACATTCTGAGGTTTCCAGTTGGCCATAAATTTTTAGGGAGGTTGAGGGAGCATCATTTGACCTGCTATACTAAGAAGCATCAATGCTTCAAGAGGAGGCAGTGGTCCCAGTCCTGCCTAGCCCGTGGCCCCAGCCCTAACCTCAGCCCCTTCCCAGACAGCTGTCCTCTTCTCCTGGGTGGTTCCATGAGAACTTTTAACTAATCCCTTCCCTTTTGGGTCCAGCCTTCTGGAAACCCCTCACATATCATTCCCCCAGCTTCTAGGCCCTAAATTCATCCCAGACTGAAGCCAGTGAGGAAAGAGGAGAGAGGATGGAGATAGGAAATGCCTTCCTCCCATGCGGTAGTGAATGCTCTCCCTTTGTCACCTTTCTCTGTCACATGGGCTGAATACCACTGCTCAGAGCTTATGCTGGCTTGAATCGTCAAACTGCATTTACTGGAAATACAATGCCATGGTTGATTTCATACTGAGTGAAAATTCGCCATAACTCTATTGTGCTGCTGAACTGGGAGTTGTACAGCTTCCCTAATTAAAGAAATTTACCCTATAAAGGCCTTATTTATAACTTTTCTAGAGTCCTTTGGCATTAACTCTAAGCACAATCTTAGAATCCACTTCTTCAGTGTCAAAATATTAGAGTAATAATGAAGTTTGGAAACCTCTGTTGACCCAAAGGTATATTCGCTCACAGTTGTAAGTGTAATTCTCTTTCTTGGATGCACTTCTGCAAGGTGGGGGATGGCTCCAAGGTGTCAAAATGAGTGATTTTAATGCTGGAGCCTTAAGAACATCCCTTGGCTTAGAGGGCCTGTGCTTTGGGGAATTAAAATCATCCAAACAGATCGATAGGGCTCAGTTCCAGCATCCTGAAGCCTCATTGCTCCTGTAGAAGCAAATCCAGTCTCCAACAATAATGCTGACATGTGAGCCTCAGACCTAAATCACAGGAAAGTTTCCAGGCAGCCTGTCCAGCTGCCACTTCGTGGAGGGAAGTCCAACCTCCAAGGCTGACTTGCATCTGGCTTCTCCGCCAACACATATTTAAATCTTTCCATTTTCCCAACTTTATCTTGAGAAGGATTTTTTTTTGGGGGGGGGGGGATGGAATTCTTTCCTACCATTGCTTTTCATTCATTAAATGCAAATAAAAATATATGATGACAATTAGACATTAGAGAGGAGGCAGTGTTGGTAATCAAACTAAGCAAACTGGAGAAAGTTTTTTGTGGAATCTTACTTTAGGAGGCCACCAACTTTCTGGGATGAAAGTGACTCTGTGCCACAGATTGAAAGCAAAAGTTAAATAGAATAGTTATTTCGGACAAGAAGAGAGAATTTACTTTAAAAGAAGTCAGCTCAGGGGGTTAGAAGTGGGGGGGTGGGGTTATGGATATTGGGGAGGGTATGTGCTATGGTGAGAGCTGTGAAGTGTGTAAACCTGGCGATTCGCAGACCTGTACCCCTGGGGATAAAAATATATGTTTATAAAATTAAAAAAAAATAAAAAAAATAAAAGAAGTCAGCTCAAGCTCTTTCCTGCAGCTTTCAAACTAACTGTAGCTAAGTAAAACTTTGATCATTGGAGCAGCTGGCACCAGAACCTTTTAGAAAGGAAAGAATATTTAGGAAAACATTTTGATAAGTCACTTGGAAGAAATCTAAGACTTTGAGGGCAAAGTCTTTAGGAGATGCAGCAGAAAACAATGGGAATTTGAGACCCATGTGAGAGAGAGAAAGAAAGAAGAAAAGAGGACTATCGGAGACGATGAGGCAAAAGCATGACAGAATGAGTCAAAAGACTGGAGAGGAGCTTTGTGACTAAAACTATGGAAAATTCAGTTTGCATTGATACAATATTAACTCTCAATGCTCCCCAAGGTTCTATAGAGTCATCTACATACTGAAATGCTCCAGTGAGTGATGAATTTCATGTCAAAATCAGAGCTACACAGATGGAGGACCCCATATGCTAACTGGTAAGATAAATGTTATACTCAACTAAGTCAGGGGAAGCAGGTTCCTGCTGGACCAAAGGCAATCCTGAGAAGATATGCCCCTAGAGAATTTATCAAAATGTTGGCAAAAGCACTACTCCCACAACAGTGAAATAAGGATTGAAACAACTCAATCCAGGTTCTAAGAGGCAGGGAGCAGGAAGGGGGAGGTGAGGGAATGGAGGCATATGGGTAAAATGATGATGATGGTGATGATAATGAACATGATTTTACAATGATGATGGTGATGATGGTTATGACAGTGATGACAATGGTGATGATGATGGTGATACCAGAGATGATGGTGGTGATGACAGGGATGATGATGATGGTGGTGGGATGGTGATGACAATGGTGATAATGGAGGTGATGGTGATGACGATGGTGATAATGGAGGTGATGGTGATGATGACAGTGATAGTGGAGGTGATGGTGCAACGGTACGATGGCGAAGATGACAACGGGGATGTTAATGCTGCTGCTGCTGCTGCTGCTGCTGGTAATACTGGAGATGATGGTGGTGTTAATGGGAATGATGGTGATGGTGGGATGGTGATATTGGAGATGATGGTGGTGCTGATGGGAATGATGGTGATGGTGGGATGGTGATGACAGTGATGTTAATGGTAATGGGGATGGTGGTGATGATGATGACTTTGTGCTAGATCCATGGCACCTTAATTAAGCTATTGGATCTAATGGTCACAATATATGAGGTTTGTCTGTTGCTATGGCTATTTTGTAAATGAGAATTCCAATAGGCTGAGTCACCTAGCTAGGAAGAGACAGAGAGGATATTCAGACCCAGATGAGCCTTGAGTCTGGAGAATTTGCAGCTTTTCACCAACAGTGAGAGGTCAGCCCCCATGGGGATATGCCCTGGAAGTCACAAGTGAGTCCTGGGCCTCTGATGTTAGGCCAGTTACCTGCCAACAGACTGGAGCAGAAAACCCTATAACCATTCAGGCAGTACTCAGCATAAGCCCTACATAGGTACTTCCTATCTAAGAAAGACCATCACCATAGCAGAAACAAGGAAGTTCCAGAAAGAGAAGAAATGGCATAAGGCGGGGGAGGGGGGGGTGAGTGTGTGAGAAAGTTTCCAGAGCTGTTTGTACCTAACAAGGATGGGCTGGATATGGCAAAAAAACTGTCACAGCAGATCAACCTGGAGATCGGCTCTCCTTGCCTCTCCTCACTCAGAGTCCTCTTCCTCCGACCTCCCACTCTGATCACCAGAAACATCTCCTGCAATTTTTAAAAATCTAGTGCACCACCTAGATGGCAACCACAGCAGGGTTGCCAGACTGAACACAAGGTGCTGAACACACGTTAAGTTTGGATTTCAGATAGACAATGAATGTTTTTGGTAGACGTAGGTCCTATGCAATCTTTGGGAAACTCACATTTAACAGGGCACTCACATTTTTATTTGCTAAATCTGCCAAGCCAACCCTTTACCAGGACCAAACTCTTCGTACTGTTCCACTTCTCTCTACTGTTCATTAATTCAGGGGAGAGGAGAGCAAATTCACTGCGTTTTCCCACAAGCTCAGATTCTCAAACATAGGGGCAGGAAAAGAAAGTCAGGATAAGTTGGGTGATCTCCCTGATTCCTGTGTGGGTGGGGCTGTCTCAAGGTACCTGAGAGCAGGTATTGCTTAAAGGTTACCACATGTGCCTGGGAGGATGGGGGTGGTCGTAGAGAATCAGCTTTCATTCATTCTTTCTTTTATTCATACATTCAGCAATAGGTATTAGGCACTCCCTCTGAGCCAGACAGGACGCTAGGCTCAGAGGATACCCTGAAAGTAACAACAAACAAGTTTCTGCCTTCAGGGAGGCAACACACGTTGGCAGACTCCTGTCCCCTAAACATTCCCATGTTGACATCCTAACGCCCAATACCTCAAAATGTGACCTGATTTGGAAATAGGATCTCTGTGAGATAAATAATAAGATAAACCCATTAGGTTGGGCCCTAATTCACTATGACAGGTGACCTTATAAAATGGGAGATTTGGACACAGACAGACAAACACACAGAGTAACAAGGTGGAGTGCCCTGGGAAGAGGACGGAGTGATGCAGCTACAGGCCAAGGAAGTCTCAAAGCCACTGGAAGCCAGGAGAGAGGCCTGGACCAGACCCTTCCCTGCTGCCTTCAGAGGGAACACAGCCCTGCCGCCATCTTGATCTCAGACTTTGGGCCTCCGTAATCATGAAACAATATAGTTCTGTTGTTCTAAGCCATACAATTTGTGGTACTTTGTTACAACAGCCCTAGGAGACTAATGCACTCATTAACCCAATAAAATCCTGAATGTGTTCAAAATTACCACTGTTGAGCAGTCTCATGGGGGGCAGGGGACAGTGCTGTGTAGGTCAATTTCAGAAGGTCCTTCCTGGTCAGAAGACTCAGGGACCACCTCTCTGAGGAAGTCACACTTGTCTTGGGAGCTAACAGGGCAGGGGCACAGCCCGTGATCCCAAGGGGAACAGACCACCTGCCCCCTCCAGGTTGTGAACATGGGTCAGCAAGTGTCACTTTCCACTGAAATCCAGGACTTGACACTGGGGATCAGATTCACTCATCAGCAAAAATCTTGGCAGAAGCAATCCTTGGGTGACAAGACCTATGAATGCATCACTGATGAGATTAAGACTCCTCCTCAAGATGTCACCCCAAGGGGATGTGGTGAGGTCCCGAACCTGCAATTTGAGCTCCATAACTGCCACGGCCCCGCAGTGAATGCCGGAATGTTGTAAAGGGAGGCAGGAGAGGGAGGTGTGCATTCACACTCTTCTGGCCCTGTTAGAGAGGATGGATGCCCCAATTTTGGATATCCCCTCCCAGGCTTCTTCTGCAAATAACCCCAGAATTGGAAAGGGCACTGTATCTTGCTACCACAGCACATTGGAGACATCTCTTAAGAATATCCAGCTCTCTCAGCTCCAATTTTATGCTCACTAAGCAACCTTGTGAGTTGTTCTGTTTGGGTTCTGATTAGGTGATTTTTTTTTCCAGGCCCTGAGCCAGGACTATTCTCAGAACCAGTGTTCAGGCTGCAAAGGAACAGAATGGATGGGAGGTCAGCACTCTGACACCAGTCAGGGCCATGCAAGCCAGAAAAGGGGGAGAAGATAGGTCCGAGGCAATGAGGAAGAGCAGGGGAGCCTGGAGAATCCCCCAGAACTCAGCCCAGCTGACAGCCAAGGGGAGGGCTTGGCTAATGTCCCCAGGCATGTGAATGGGACCCATGCCGTCTAAGGGAAGCAGGTGGAGCATCCCTAGGAAGGGGGGAAGCTGGCAGGAGACAAGGCCACTGTCTTCAATCAAGAAGGATGGGGCCCTGTGGTTGGTGCGTCCCTGAAGGCAGAGTTGGCATCTGTCAAGCCTGCAGGGCTGCTTCCAGAAGACTCGTGGTCATCCCCACTCTCCACAGCCAAAGCCCTTTGGTACCTGAGATATCTGGCTTGAACGCTGCAGACTGTTTCTACAGCTTGGTTAGGGCTGCACAGCCCCTGAAAGCCGGTTTCAGATACTTCCCCTCTTCCTGTTTGCTTTACCTTAAGCTGAGCACCACTGTCCACGGTGAGCACACTTGAGGCAAAATGTACCCTAAATCAGACTAATTGAGAATTCTCCTGCAAGACCCAACTGGAAGACTCTAGGGTCTATTGAAAAGTTTGTCCAGGGGCGCCTGGGTGGCTCAGTGGGTTAAGCCTCTGCCTTCAGCTCAGGTCATGGTCTCAGGGTCCTGGGATCGAGCCCCGCATCAGGCTCCATGCTCAGCAAGGAGCCTGCTCTCCCCCAACTCCCCTGCCTGCCTCTCTGCCTACTTGGGATCTCTTTCTCTGTCAAATAAATAAATAAAATCTTAAAAAAAAAAAAAGAAGGAAAAGTTTGTCCAATGGTAGATAAAGTAGTTGTGTATCAATTTATAACGTGTTAAGTTCAAAATTGGTGGTCACAAACTTGGAAGCTCAAAAATGGCTGGTTCTAGCTCCATCATGGATTTCCACTGACTTTACACTCTGTTCTGAGCCCCTGTGTAGGCCACCTCACCCACCTCATTCCACCCACATCCCTTTCCTCCCCAGGTGCGTGACACCTGGGCTCAGATGAACTTATGCAGTGACCTCATGGTGCCAAAGAAGAAAGACAATTTGGCCTGTGGCTATTCTGTGTCCCAGCAGGTATCCATAGAGAGTGCCTTCTGCAACATGGTGGGAGCATCCAGTGGTGCTCCCTGTCCCTACTGCAGCCAGATTCTCAACCCGGGCACTTCCCCGACAGACAGCTCATTACCGGCCACTCCTTCCCACTGCCCATTGCTTTGGATGCCATTTCCAAAACAAAACAGAACAAAACACCCTGACCTGCTATGTACTTAAAAACAAACAAACACACAAACAAACAAGAAAATCTTATAAAGAGACAAGGTACAGTCCAATTCCAAATGATGAAATCACCCAGAGCACTTTGGCTGATCAGAACTAGCACGACCTGCACCCCCGGGAGGGATTGTGCTTAATCAAATGGCATGAAAACGGCTAGTGCTGCAGCGTGCTGGGGCTCTCAGCCACCATCCTTATGGGCTCGCCCTGCTTTGGCGACGTGGGCAGCCACTTTCTTAAATTAAAAGGTGACCGCTCTGTGGAGAGCCCCTTGGCGTGTCTGTAGAACTCAAGCCTGTCTCTCTCGGATTCTGTTCCCCTCTGACTGTGACCCGTAGTTGGAAACCCATGGTGGAACTCGAGGAAACGCCAGGCTAGCCCTCGCACCTTGACTCACGGCTCTTGATTGGGAGCCTGGAGAAAATATCCTGTCACCCAAGCAGGAGGCCCACCGCCCAGACCAGAAAGCCCGGCGCAGGCCTCCCCCGGCCTCAGCCGCTCCTCTCCGGGAGCCCCGAAAATGACAATGCCAGCAGTAGTGGAGTCGCAGCTCTCCTGTCACTGTTCCAAATTTACAACCTCGTGATTTATTCCTCCCGTATTCGGAGAAAGAATACAGGAATTCCAGTATTGCTGTAAATTATTTTGCTTACACAGAGGGGTTTAATCCAGCCACTTCCATCGGCTCTTTCTCCCAGATGCTAACAAAATCATTTTCTGCCTGAAAGAAATAACTTCAGAGGAAAGGAAAGCCCTGCGTACATTCAAAAACCATTTGAATTATATTGTGTTTTACTGGGAAGATCTCAGAGTTGATTCTGCTGGTTGGAGGGACTGTGAGCAGCTCTTAATTCCAACGTCCTGAGTGGGGTGGGGGGGTACAGAGGCTCGCTGAGGAGCTGGGTCTCTCCTTTCCTTGCCAGGCTCAGAAGCTCACTCTATGCCAGATTCCGTGACTCCTCCTCTTGAGAGGGCGGTGCCTGTCAGGTATTTTAGGGGGCTCTGGGAGAAAGTGGATGCCTGAGACGGAAGACCCAGTGAAGCCCAGAGAAACGACCCTCTCATCTCTGGAGCTCTCCACACACAGGCTGAGAGGACGATCCAAGCAAGAGGGACGTCTGAGGAGTCCCTGGGATGGCACCCCCACATGCCTCTCCAGGGCCTCAGCACCACCAACAGCCCCCAATCACTCAGACGCAGCAATATGGACAGAGATGTCGGTAACTGTCCCAGACTCCAGTGAGGCTGTGTGCGTGAGTGTGTGCGTGTGTGCATGTGTGTGTGTGTGTGTCTGGATTAAAGCTGTGCTCATTTCTCATTTTCCTCCCAGGCTGCTAGATTTCCTTTTCCATCCAGTCAATAACCTGCATTCACTTTTATCCAAGAATATCTTAGCCTCACTGTGCCCCTAAACATCATTCATTATCTAAGCAATGATACATTTCCAGTCAGCAGATGCCAGCCATGCGGTGGACGGTGAGCAGCTGCATCTGTGCAGAAATGTTCGATCATGCCAGGAACGCACGGTGCACGTGGGCAGAGAGTAACAAAGACCAAGACACACCAGAGCAAACACCTCATGATGAAGACGGAAGGTTCCAGGAAACCAGCCGAGTCTTCTGCCATCTCCTTGTGTCTCCGGGACCTGGTGCTATCAGAAGCAGGTTGCTGTGACCCTGGGAAGCAATGGCCGTGGAAGGGATTGTGACATGCTGCAACGGTGGAAGGGGGGGTTCTCTCTCTTTATTCAGAATTTCAGAATGTTCTTTTCTGAGCCAAACCAGAGATGACAACTTTCCCAGCTCCTATGGATTCCCAATAGACAAAAATGCAATATTCTAATTCTGAAGCTGGTATGTACTTTCCTTTAGTTACCCAGAATCCATGGGTTCCCTATGGCAGATGGTGGCACTGGTGCAGATGGCATTTCCTGGGATGGATGAGAGCGGTAGAAGGACAGGCTTACGAGGGTTCAGGGCACTGACGGCAGAGAGGTTTACAAGCTTACAGTACTATTGCCATTTGTACAGGACACCAGCGCCCTCCGGGTGGAGACCCCCATGCGTGGCCCACTCCTCGGCGCACGATAATGGCCACTTGATTTCTCCTAAACAACTGTGGAGCAATTTGCATTCCCCTTTCATCTGATGACACAGAGGCAAGCACCTATGTCTATCTCTTCAGCGCAGAGGGGAGGCTCAGCCCCACAGGGAAGCAGCTACCCCAGGCATGACGTCCACCCTGGCTACGGGTCTCTGCTGACCGCCAGCTTATCTGCCTTCAGAAGAGATCAATTCCAATGGATTCGTGCATGTGCCTTTGCTGATGAGCTGTTTCTCTTCACCAATACATGCTTGAAAAACATCCCAAGTGGGAGAGCCTTACAGGATCATGCCCTCTATTAAAATAAGCCCTGTGCAGAGGAGGATGTCCTATGAATGGTCTGGGAACTTAGCTTCTAAGAACGTTTCTTCAGTGTCTAAAGTCCCCTTCCCCTCTTCCTTTCTTTTTTTTTTTTTTTTTCTCAGCACAACAGAGTGTTTTACAGGTTCTGTGTTGCTTAGGGAGAAAAAACATGGCCCATTTAACAAGTCGATTTCTTCCATGGCTGTGCAATTTCTTTGTAGTTTATGAACAAATTTTGTCCAAAGAGACAGCAGCAAATATTGGTTACAATGTAATCAGATGGATAAAGCCAGAGCAGAAAAGTAAATCCTTTGAATTACTGTCACAGCTTCATCACAGACCTTGTGATTCTGAGCAATTCGTGAGCCCGTGATGGTTACAGGTTAAACCCATCTACAGGAAATAAACATAGATGGGAAATTCAGAAACTGGAGCTCAGCACTATTGTAGCTTCCAAAATCTAATTGCGGGAATAAATGCCTTCCCCCTCAACCAAGCACACAGAGCCCTCACTTGTTGAATGAATGTTGAATGATTTTACCACAGAGAGTGTATTAGTCAGCTCAGGCAACCATAACAAATACCACACAGAACAACAGAAATTTACTTCTCGTATTTCCGGAGGCTGGGAGTCTGAGATAAGTGTGCTGGCTATGGGGGGTGGCCAGGGATCTCTTGTTGGCTTACAGATGGCACCTCCCTGTTGTGTCCTCACATGGTCTTTCCTTGGTGTGTGGGTGTGGGGAGACCTCCCTCCTACCCTTCTTTTTCTTTTTTAATTTTCCTCTAATTTTTTCTATTATGTTCAGTTAGCCATTGTATAGTAGTACATCATTAGCTTTTGATGCAGTGTTCAGGCAATGTCCACAATAGCCAAGCTGTGGAAGAGCCGAGATGTTCCTCAACAGACGAATGGATAGAGATGTGGTTCATATATACAATGGAGTATTCTTCAGCCATCAGAAAGGATGAACACCCAACTTTTGTATCAACATGGATGAAACTGCAGGGGATTATGCTAAGTGAAATAAGTCAGTCAGAGAAAGACAATTATCATATGGTTCCACTCATATGTGGAACATAAGTAATAGCATAGAGGACCACAGGGGAAGAGGGGGAAATCTGAAGGGGAGAAACCAGAGAGGGAGATGAACCATGAGAGACTACAGACCCCGAGAAACAATCTGGAGGTTTCAGAGGGGAGGGTGGTGGTGGGAGGGATAACAGGGTGGTAGGTGTTAAGGAGGGCATGTGTTGTGATGAGGACTGGGTCACTAGCCGTCAGGGAAATACAAATCAAAACCACAATGAGATACCACCTTACACCAAATAGAATGGCCAAAATTAACAAAACAGGAAACAACAAATGTTGGTGAGGATGTGGAGAAAGGGGAACCTTCTTACACTGTTCATGGGAATGCAAACTGGTACAGCTACTCTTCCTTTAAAAAAAAAAGATTTATTTATTATTTTAGAGAGAGAGCAGGGGTGGGGGCGAGGGCAGAGGGAGGGAGAGGGAGAGAACCTTAGCAGCTCTCCTGAGCTCAGAGCTCGATCCAACAACCCTGAGATGATAACCTGAGCTGAAACCAGGAGTAGGTAACTGACTGAGTCACCCAGGCATCCCTCCTCCTCTTCTTATAAGGCCACCAATTTTACTGGATTAGGACTCCCACCCTTATGACCTCATTTAAACTTGATTGAGTCCTAAAAGCCCTAACTCCAAATGCAGTGACAATGGTGATTAAGGCTCCAACATATGAATTTGGGGAGAACACAGTTTGGTTCATAGCATAAGGCCATGAGCATTCAGTAGCTTTGAGCTTTGAGCTCAAAAACTTTGAAAAGTTGCCACGTGCATATACTATACCACATACACACAAAACATATGTAGGGAAAGATACAGATGCAGATATGGGTACATATATGTGGATAGAGACATGTGGTAGGGAAGTGAGAAAATACAACAAAATCGTCATGGGGATGCCACAGAGGATGAGTGCGGCATCGTTGGGACATACAGAAGGCACTGGATGGCTCCCAGGGAATCAATAGGATTCACACCAGATTGAAGGGGACTGGAAGTGAGTATCCAGGTGCTGGCCAAGGCCCCCGGGTGGATGAGGACACCCCCAGGTGTGTGAGGAAGTTCAGAGACCAGGCAGGTGGTAGCATAGGTGGCCTTGAGCTACAAGCTAAGGATTTGGGCAAGAACATTGTGAATTAGTGAGCTGTCATAATCCTGCGGAGGAACCACATGTGGTGAGAGAGGTACTTTGAGATCGTGGATCTCCTGAAAGCCAGGAGAAGGAGCTGGGAAGGAGCATCTCTGAACTCCTCCAACAATGCAGGGCAGGAGGAGGAGGGGGAAAGCAAGGGTGGCATGGGGGAGCATTGTAATTACTATATTCTTATGTCTGAGCTTGAACTCTTAAATTTCATACCAGTGTATCGGATTCAGAAAGAAACATGTTTCTCATGCATTAACACTGCTGACACTTTCCAAAATCCTTCCAAAACCATCAATGAAAAGATAGAATGCAAATGGAAATAGAACTTAGCTACCTGAAGTGTTCCCTTGTAGTAAACACCAGAGGTAATAAAATATTTATGTCTGGTCAATCCATGGTAGCGACTCTTTGACCCAATAAGTTAATTGTTGTGGTTCTCCACAAAATAAACGTGATTTGCTGTGCTAAAGAAAACAGCTGGGCGTTCAGAGCACTCTGAAGGTTAAGTATAGCTACTGTGATATTCTGATGTTTTTACATCAAAAGTAAAAGAGTGAAGAGAGTTTTTATTCCTATGATCACAATGTTCAAAAAAGCCATGTTATAGATCTTCTTGACTGTATCATGATTCACCACTATAGAAATGAAAATAAAAGGAGATGTGCTCCCTCAGACCTTTTGGTATATGTCAAAAGCTAATCTAAGATGTAATTTCTACTGAAATTTCAGAAGCAGTGAAGCTGGTTGAGAACTAGCCCCACCCCCACCCCAGTAACAGTCGTTCCAGCACTCCTCCTGACATTGGCAAAGACAATGGCTGTTACTGGGTTTTGTTTCATATGTTGGGGAGGGGGAAGATGGGTGAAGAGGAAACTGATTTTTGTTAAGTTGAAAAAAAAAAAGATTAAAAGAAAAGAATGATTAAAATGATTAAAAGAAGATGGCGGAGAAGTAGCAGGCTGAGACTACTTCGGGTAGCGGGAGATCAGCTAAATAGCTTATCTAAAGATTGCAAACACCTACAAATCCAACGGGAGATTGAAGAGAAGAAGAACAGCAATTCCAGAAACAGAAAATCAACCACTTTCTGCAAGGTAGGACTGGCGGAGAAGTGAATCCAAAGCGACGGGAAGATAGACCGCGGGGGGAGGGGCCGGCTCCCGGCGAGCGGCAGAGCAACGGAGCAAAATCAGGACTTTTAAAAGTCTGTTCCGCTGAGGGACATCGCTCCAGAGGCTTAACTGGAAGCCCAGGCGGGGTCAGTGCGGCCTCAGCTCCCGCAGGGTCGCAGAAGGATCGGGGGTGTCTGCGTGTCGCAGAGCTTACCGGTATTAGAGCGGGGAAGCCGGCTGCAGAGACAGAGCCGAGGAGTGACTCTCAGCTCGGGGTTGCCTTGAGCCGGTCGCAGGCTCGGTCAGCTCGGAGCGCGGCCGGAGGCCAGGGTGACGGGAGTCATTGGGCGCTGTTCTCTGAGGGCGCACTGAGGAGTGGGGCCCCGGGCTCTCGGCTCCTCCGGGCCGGACACCGGGAGGCCGCCATCTTTATTCCCGTCCTCCGGACTCTGCGGAAAGCGCTCAGGGAACAAAAGCTCCCGAAAGCGAACCCGAGCGGATGACTCAGCGCGGCCCCGGGTAAGGGCGGTGCAACTCCGCCTGGGGCAAAGACGCTTGAGAATCACTACAACGGGCCCCTCCCCCAGAAGATCTACGGGAAACCCAGCCAGGACCAAGTTCACCTACCAAGGAGAGCGGCGGAATTCCAGAGGAGAAGAAAGCAAAGCACGGAACTCATGGCTTTCTCCCCATGATTTTTTAGCCTTGCAGTTAATTTAATTTTTTTTTTCTTTTTCAATTTTTTTTTCTCTTTCTCTTCTTCTGCTAAATTTTTTTAAACTTTTACCGTTTTCTTTTTTTAACGTTTTTTAAATAGTTTATCTAATATATATATTTTTTTCCTCTTTTTATATTTTTTCTTTATTGGCTTTCTTTTTTTTAATAGTTTCTTTTTTTTTTCTTTCTTTCTTTCTGAACCCCTTTTTATCCCCTTTCTCCCCCCTCACAATTCGGGATCTCTTCTGATTTGGCTAAAGCATATTTTCCTGGGGTTGTTGCCACCCTTTTAGTATTTTACTTGCTCCTTCATAAACTCTTATCTGGACAAAATGACAAGGTGGAAAAATTCACAACAAAAAAAAAGAACAAGAGGCAGTACCAAAGGCTAGGGACCTAATCAATACAGACATTGGTAATATGTCAGATATAGACTTCAGAATGACAATTCTCAAGGTTCTAGCCGGGCTTGTAAAAGGCATGAAAGATATTAAAGCAACCCTCTTGGGAGATATAAAAGCCCTTTCTGGAGAAATAAAAGAACTAAAATCTAACCAAGTTGAAATCAAAAAAGCTATTAATGAGGTGCAATCAAAAATGGAGGCTCTCACTGCTAGGATAAATGAGGCAGAAGAAAGAATTAGCGATATAGAAGACCAAATGACAGAGAATAAAGAAGCTGAGCAAAAGAGGGACAAACAGCTACTGGACCATGAGGGGAGAATTCGAGAGATAAGTGACACCATAAGACGAAACAACATTAGAATAATTGGGATTCCAGAAGAAGAGGAAACAGAGAGGGGAGCAGAAGGTATATTGGAGAGAATTATTGGAGAGAATTTCCCCAATATGGCAAAGGGAACAAGCATCAAAATTCAGGAGGTTCAGAGAACCCCCCTCAAAATCAATAAGAATAGGTCCACACCCCGTCACCTAATAGTAAAATTGACAAGTCTTAGTGACAAAGAAAAGATCCTGAAAGCAGCCCGGGAAAAGAAGTCTGTAACGTACAATGGCAAAAATATTAGATTGGCAGCAGATTTATCCACAGAGACCTGGCAGGCCAGAAAGACCTGGCATGATATATTCAGAGTACTAAATGAGAAAAACATGCAGCCAAGAATGCTATATCCAGCTAGGCTATCATTGAAAATAGAAGGAGAGATTAAAAGCTTCCAGGACAAACAAAAACTGAAAGAATTTGCAAATACCAAACCAGCTCTACAGGAAATATTGAAAGGGGTCCTCTAAGCAAAGAGAGACCCTAAAAGTAGTAGATCAGAAAGAAACAGAGACAATATACAATAACAGTCACCTTACAGGCAATACAATGGCACTAAATTCATATCTCTCAATACTTACCCTGAATGTTAATGGGCTAAATGCCCCAATCAAAAGACACCGGGTATCAGAATGGATAAAAAAACAAAACCCATCTATATTTTGCCTACAAGAAACTCATCTTAAACCCGAAGACACCTCCAGATTTAAAGTGAGGGGGTGGAAAAGAATTTACCATGCTAATGGACATCAGAAGAAAGCAGGAGTGGCAATCCTTCTATCAGATCAATTAGATTTTAAGCCAAAGACTATAATAAGAGATGAGGAAGGACACTATATCATACTCAAAGGAACTGTCCAACAAGAAGATCTAACAATTTTAAATATCTATGCCCCTAACGTGGGAGCAGCCAACTATATAAACCAATTAATACAAAATCAAAGAAACACATCGACAAGAATACAATAATAGTAGGGGATTTTAACACTCCCCTCACTGAAATGGACAGATCATCCAAGCAAAAGATCAACAAGGAAATCAAGGCCTTAAATGACACACTGGACCAGATGGACATCACAGATATATTCAGAACATTTCATCCCAAAGCAACAGAATACACATTCTTCTCTAGTGCACATGGAACGTTCTCCAGAATAGATCACATTCTTGGTCCTAAATCAAGTCTCAACCGGTATCAAAAGATTGGGATCATTCCCTGCATATTTTCAGACCACAATGCTCTAAAGCTAGAACTCAATCACAAGAGGAAATTTGGAAAGAACCCAAATACATGGAGACTAAACAGCATCCTTCTAAAGAATGAATGGGTCAACCAGGAAATTAAAGAAGAATTGAAAAAATTTATGGACACAAATGATAATGAAAACACAACGGTTCAGAATCTGTGGGACACAACAAAGGCAGTCCTGAGAGGAAAATATATAGCAGTACAAGCCTTTCTCAAGAAACAAGAAAGGTCTCAGGTACACAACCTAACCCTACACCTAAAGGAGCTGGAGAAAGAACAAGAAAGAAACCCTAAACCCAGCAGGAGAAGAGAAATCATAAAGATTAGAGCAGAAACCAATGAAATAGAAACCAAAAAAACAATAGAACAAATCAACGAAACTAGGAGCTGGTTCTTTGAAAGAATTAATAAGATTGATAAACCCCTGGCCAGACTTATCAAAAAGAAAAGAGAAAGGGCCCAAATAAATAAAATCATGAATGAAAGAGGAGAGATCACAACGAACACCAAAGAAATACAGACAATTATAAGAACATACTATGAGCAACTCTACGCCAACAAATTTGACAATCTGGAAGAAATGGATGCATTCCTAGAGACATATAAACTACCACAACTGAACCAGGAAGAAATAGAAAGCCTGAACAGACCCATAACCAGTAAGGAGATTGAAACAGTCATCAAAAATCTCCAAACAAACAAAAGCCCAGGGCCAGACGGCTTCCCGGGGGAATTCTACCAAACATTTAAAGAAGAACTAATTCCTATTCTCCTGAAACTGTTCCAAAAAATAGAAATAGAAGGAAAACTTCCAAACTCATTTTATGAGGCCAGCATCACCTTGATTCCAAAACCAGACAAGGATCCCAACAAAAAAGAGAACTACAGACCAATATCCTTGATGAACACAGATGCAAAAATTCTCGCCAAAATACTAGCCAATAGGATTCAACAGTACATTAAAAGGATTATTCACCACGACCAAGTGGGATTTATTCTAGGGCTGCAAGGTTGGTTCAACATCCGCAAATCAATCAATGTGATACAACACATTAATAAAAGAAAGAACAAGAACCATATGATACTCTCCATAGATGCTGAAAAAGCATTTGACAAAGTACAGCATCCCTTCCTGATCAAAACTCTTCAAAGTGTAGGGATAGAGGGCACATACCTCAATATTATCAAAGCCATCTATGAAAAACCCACCGCAAATATCATTCTCAATGGAGAAAAACTGAAAGCTTTTCCGCTAAGGTCAGGAACACGGCAGGGATGTCCGTTATCACCACTGCTATTCAACATAGTACTAGAAGTCCTAGCCTCAGCAATCAGACAACTAAAAGAAATTAAAGGCATCCAAATTGGCAAAGAAGAAGTCAAACTATCACTCTTTGCAGATGATATGATACTATATGTGGAAAACCCAAAAGACTCCACTCCAAAACTGCTAGAACTTGTACAGGAATTCAGTAAAGTGTCAGGATATAAAATCAATGCACAGAAATCAGTTGCATTTCTCTACACCAACAACAAGACAGAAGAAAGAGAAATTCAGGAGTCAATCCCATTTACAATTGCACCCAAAACTATAAGATACCTAGGAATAAACCTAACCAAAGAGACTAAGAATCTATACTCAGAAAACTATAAAGTACTCATGAAAGAAATTGAGGAAGACACAAATAAATGGAAAAATGTTCCATGCTCCTGGATTGGAAGAATAAATATTGTGAAAATGTCTATGCTACCTAAAGCAATCTACACATTTAATGCAATTCCTATCAAAGTACCATCCATTTTTTTCAAAGAAATGGAACAAAGAATCCTAAAATTTATATGGAACCAGAAAAGACCTCGAATAGCCAAAGGAATATTGAAAAAGAAAGCCAAAGTCGGTGGCATCACAATTCCGGACTTCAAGCTCTATTACAAAGCTGTCATCATCAAGACAGCATGGTACTGGCACAAAAACAGACACATAGATCAATGGAACAGAATAGAGAGCCCAGAAATGGACCCTCAACTCTATGGTCAACTCATCTTCGACAAAGCAGGAAAGAATGTCCAATGGAACAAAGACAGCCTCTTCAATAAATGGTGTTGGGAAAATTGGACAGCCACATGCAGAAAAATGAAATTGGATCATTTCCTTACACCACACATGAAAATAGACTCAAAATGGATGAAGGATCTCAATGTGAGAAAGGAATCCATCAAAATCCTCGAGGAGAACACAGGCAGCAACCTCTTCGATGTCAGTCGCAGCAACATCTTCCTAGGAACATCACCAAAGGCAAGGGAAGCAAGGGCAAAAATGAACTTTTGGGATTTTATCAAGATCAAAAGCTTTTGCACAGCAAAGGAAACAGTGAACAAAACCAAAAGACAACGGACAGAATGGGAGAAGATATTTGCAAACGACATATCAGATAAAGGGCTAGTGTCCAAAATCTATAAAGAACTTAGCAAACTCAACACCCAAAGAACAAATAATCCAATCAAGAAATGGGCAGAGGACATTAACAGACATTTCTGCCAAGAACACATCCAGATGGCCAACAGACACATGAAAAAGTGCTCCATATCACTCGGCATCAGGGAAATACAAATCAAAACCACCATGAGATATCACCTCACACCAGTCAGAATGGCTAAAATTAACAAGTCAGGAAATGACAGATGCTGGCGAGGATGCGGAGAAAGGGGAACCCTCCTACACTGTTGGTGGGAATGCAAGCTGGTGCAACCACTCTGGAAAACAGCATGGAGGTTCCTCAAAATGTTGAAAATAGAACTACCCTATGACCCAGCAATTGCACTGCTGGGTATTTACCCTAAAGATACAAATGTAGTGATCCGAAGGGGCACGTGCACCCAAATGTTTATAGCAGCAATGTCTACAATAGCCAAACTATGGAAAGAACCTAGATGTCCATCTACAGACGAATGGATAAAGAAGATGTGGTATATATACACAATGGAATACTATGCAGCCATCAAAAGAAATGAAATCTTGCCATTTGCGACGACATGGATGGAACTAGAGGGTATCATGCTTAGCGAAATAAGTCAATCGGAGAAAGACAACTATCATATGATCTCCCTGATATGAGGGAGAGGAGATGCAACATGGGGGATTGAGGGGGTAGGAGAAGAGTAAATGAAACAAGATGGGATTGGGAGGGAGGCAAACCATAAGTGACTCTTAATCTCACAAAACAAACTGAGGGTTGATGGGGGGAGGGGGTTGGGAGAGGGGGGTGGGGTTATGGATATTGGGGAGGGTATGTGCTATGGTGAGTGTTGTGAAGTGTGTAAACCTGGCGATTCGCAGACCTGTACCCCTGGGGATAAAAATATATGTTTATAAAGCTGTTAAAAAAAAAAAAGAAAAAAGAAAGGATGAATACCCAAGTTTTGTAGCAACATGGACGGGACTGGAAGAGATTATGCTGAGTGAAATAAGTCAAGCAGAGAGAGTCAATTATCATATGGTTTCACTTATTTGCGGAGCATAACAAATAGCATGGAGGACAAGGGGAGATGGAGAGGAGAAGGGAGTTGAGGGAAATTGGAAGGGGAGGTGAACCATGAGAGACTATGGACTCTGAAAAACGATCTGAGAATTTTGAAGGGGTGGGGGGTGGGAGGTTGGGGGCACCAGGTGGTGGGTATTGTAGAGGGCACGGATTGCATGGAGCACTGGGTGTGGTGCAAAAATAATGAATACTGTTATGCTGAAAAAAATAAAAAAATTTAAAAAAAATGATTAAAAGAAAAGAATGATTAAAATGATTAAAAGAAAAGGCGTGTGCTCACTAAAATGTTTACAGGGCAGGTAGGTACAAATGATTAAAAGAGAAACCCTGAACTCTGAAAGTCAAACAATACAAAACAAAGCACAGTGGTGTCCCACCTTTGTAACATACTCTGGGGAGGGGAACCATATACTCTTTCACCTCTGCTGTGGACAGCAAATGCTCCAGATGTGAAACAACCTATCAGAGATGCTGGAATTAATAGTAATGAGGACCACGGGTGTCAGTTGAGGCCACTCTCCAGAAACATCCCTGGGGATACTGAATATAGGCATCTGCTTGGAGCACAGTGAGCAAATTTCCTTTGCATGACAGACAATTCAGAAGGCAGGGGAAAGTGTATGTGTGAACCACTTTTTTAAATTGAAAATGAAAGGAGCTCTATGAGGGCATCACAGGAGGGTAGAAATACATCCCCTTAAAGTCAGATTACCTCATCTACTGGATGGCAGGATAGAAACAAAAAACTAAAATGGGTTTTTAATCACAAAAGGCAAACATCTGAACACATTTGAGAAGTGCCAGCACAGTCAACTTCCTCCAGGCTAAGCCTGTCACATGGGCTCACCTGACAGCCACTCCTGGGCCCTGTGCTCCTCTCCCCTGGCCTGAGCCAGGACCAGGGAGAAGCCCGCAGAGCTGCCTCCTGCAAGGTCTCCACCCCCTCACTGAACCACTATGCTATGTTCCTCTGCCATTCCTGTGCTCTCCAGCCCTGACACATCAAGGCGCCCATGAATGCACTAGCAACACTCATGATTATTTTCAGACAGCACCGCACGGGAGGGCTTGAACTCACCGTGGCATCAACCTCAGAAAGGAAATCCATCAATGAAGAAGCAACACATGCACAAAGGCATTTTGATGCCACGTGCTGTTTCAATAGTCACCTTTCCCTATTTCCTCAACCTCAAGACAGGTGCACTTGTGCTAAGAGATCCTCATTTTAACAGACATGTCCGCCAATAACTGAGAATTTAGAGAGGCCTGTGGGGTCTTACCATGAGGCCTGTAATGCCTGCGGTGAACAGAGCAGAGAGGCTGGAATCACCCTGAAGAGCTGAAGCTCCCAGGCTCTGGGCCTCCTAGACCCACCTGTGCGCACATGAGCAGGTGTGAGAAGGACCGCAGCATGCCAGTCGGAAGGCAGGTAGGAAAACGACCCAGAGAGAAGCTGGCCGGTATCAGTGAAAGGCCCTGGCAGGTTGTCTGGCCTCCCTTTCAGTGGTGAGGGACTCCCGGTGTAAAATGAGGCTAAGCCTGGCACCATTAAACCACTCAGCCAACCGGCTTTGGATTCCACTGCCTGTGGATAAAACGTATGCTGACCTCAACTTCAAACCACACATACCATGTACCTGCCGAGCCAGAGTTTCACTGTAAATTCAACAAAGCAGCCTGCTGGTTCCACAGATCAGTCTTGCTAGCTTGGCTAACATGAGTCTATCTCTGAAAGATGGAGCCACACTCAGCATGGCTGAGTCGGTCCTGGGAGCCACCCTTCTGATCTTAGGAGGTTGCTTGGGAGACTAAACAGCAAGACAGACCCAGAGGAAGACAGGCCAACGACATCCTCCTGGTCAGCTACATCCCCAAGAGCAAAGTGATTTCTTTGCGAGATGGCTAGCACAGTTCTGAACTCAGACTCTGGAACCGGAGAAGATACATAGCAAACTGAGCCTCCACCTTGATGGCAAATGGGCCAAGGGTGCTGAGCTTCTGAGGGACCCCCATACTGTCTTCCACAGTCAAGCCCAGCTCTTTATTCAGTGGCAGCAAATCTGTGGGACACTACACCCTGCATGTCTCTACTTCGGTTTTCCTGCTGACCTCGGCCTCTGGGTCTAGTCTGCATTTTGCCCGACCATTATCTATCCTTCATTTCTATTTTACTTTCTAAAACCTGTCTGTGTTCTCTGCAAACTGTTTCAGATCTTGATTTAGTCATGCATTTCCTGATTACTCCCTAAAGATTGTCTGCCCTCCCCCCACACCTCCCCAAGTCTGTCCCACTTCCTAGCCTGCACAGGTGGCTCAGTGACCGCCCTGTGAGTGTGGCCAATCTCACCAGCCTTTGGAGATTCTCACTACACTAAAGAATGGGAACTCCTCCTTGTCCCCCCCTTGGAAAAAGGGAATTGCGAACATCAGGAAGAATGGTGGCTGGCATGAATGAGCCGCTCACTATTGAAGGGACGGGGAAAGAAGGCATGAGTGAATGAAGGCCACCAGCAGTGGAAGGCCACCAACCTGCTCCTCGTGGAGGCACTGGTGAAATGGTTCAGGAATCCATCTCCTTCTATGGATGAATTCTCCTGGGGCCATGGGGCTACCCAGAGATAGTTGCGTGTAAATCAGGGAGAAAAATTCTGCCATAAGAAAGGTTTCCATTCATCAGCGCCCCCTCTGATCTCTGCCTGTCTAGCAGACGAGCCATGTGGAAGTTTATGCAATCTTAGTAGACTGTGGCAGTGGCCGTGGCAGTAACCATAGTAATGGTAGGGATAATAATAATAATAATAACAATAATAATAACAGGCATCTAAATTTGAGTAGCACTTCATAGCTTTCAAAGTGCTTTCAAATGCATTTGCTGCTCCATTCCACTCCTTCACTCACCCTGAGATATACAGGTAATCACTACTGTGGCCACGTCTTTAAAAGTTCCTGTGATTTTATTTTTTTTTTTAAGATTTTATTTATTTATTTGAGAGAGAGACAGTGAGAGAGAGCATGAGCGAGGAGAAGGTCAGAGGGAGAAGCAGACTCCCCATGGAGCTGGGAGCCCGATGTGGGACTCGATCCCGGAACCCCGGGATCATGACCTGAGCCGAAGACAGTCGTCCAACCAACTGAGCCACCCAGGCGTCCCTCCTGTGATTTTAAATAAAGATTCAAGGGCACAGGGAAAAGGAAGCTTTCATCAGCATATAGGAGGAGATTTATACAGTCCACTCACTGGATCATCCCAGGAAGGGCAGGCACCATCCTTCATGGCCAGTGCCCCTGGGCACAGGAATGACAGTCGGAACTGTCACCTCCATTGTCCACAACTGCCATGGGTACTCAGTGAACAACTTAGTAACAATCAACAAGTGAGACTTTATCAGCTCAGGACTACCAGAAAGCGAGTGACCTTCTGAGGCTGGGTCACAATCTCATTTCTGTTCCCTCTCACTGGAATTTTAATCAGCCTGAGCATCAGTTAATGACTCTTTCTTATCCATTTGATTAAAACACAAAGTCATTGAGGCAGCAGCAAATTGGATTTTTTCCCTGGCCCTCAGTGCACTGTAGTAATGAAATCTATGACTTCCAACCTCCACTAGTAAAGAGCCAACATGTACAGTATGAAAAGCAGGAAGGCTCATTTGTCTCCTGGAAGAAGGCCCTCTGGGAGCCATGCATCTCTAGAAGAGAGCACCTATGTGTGGGGGACTGAAGACTGAACACCATGTGCAATACAATTTCATTTCTTTAAAAGCAGCTGCAGATTTTATTATGTGGATGAAATCATACCCCATGTACTAATTTAATAAGCTCCTTTAAGCTTACCAGAGTCTTTTCTTGGGAAAGGCTGCATTCATATCCCACTGGCCTGTGCACAGGAAGATTTCCATCTATGACCCAAGGGAGAAAGAATAGTGAAGATTGAAAACAAGGAAAAGCCACTCCAATTCATATTCTGATTAAACTTTACAGATGCTGATTATCACAAAATTGGATTGTAAAAGTTAAATAGCAAGGTGAGCGTCCAAACATTTGTCACTCTAATATATAAAGAAAGTGGTTTGCCATTACCCTTGGTTAGGCCTTTCCAGTGACCCCCTCCTGTCCTGTATCTCATCGCCTCAGGTTCTAAGCCTGCAGGCAAAGACTGTCTTGTCAGAGCTCAGCACTAGTCCTGCTTGTGAAGACGGTTTAGAGTAGTTGCTCCAGGTGAGCACAAGAACCTGTGATCCACTTTTCCCACTCCTTTTCCTTTTCAGGAAGAAATCAAGGGACAAAGAATTGGAGACAAACAAACTGTTGAAGTAGATTTCTTCTGAGCAACACATAGAAAAGCCTTATTTGTTTCATAAGAGAATAATGTTAGCTCAAACATCTGATTTTATATTTATATTTACTCATTCAATAAAAATTTATTGTTTTTTTATGTGTCAGGCACCAGAGACACATCCATAAACAAAATGTTTTAAACCCCATGTCCTTACAGAGCTTTCCATTGTATTATAAGAGTATGCCATATAATTTTAAAGTAACCAGGCAATTTTATGAAACCTGGGTAGTATAGATCCCCTGAACGGATAACCCACCACATCCTCCTGGCCCAGGAAACTTCAGCACTCTAGTGCTGGACAGCTCCTCGTCTCATTACAGGTGCTCCCAGGCTAAGAGCAGAAGCGACTCAGCATTTGACTTCTCTGCATCCCAAAGCTGCAGAAGGTGCTGAGCTACATGCAGACATAGCTCGGAAGTGAGGAAAATTCATGTCCCAGGGCAACCCTTGGGAGATGAAAATCCATGGATAAATGTCCTAGTGTCATTTCTCCTCCAGTAAAACAAATGTGAAACATGGTTCTTCAAATCTCCAGTGGGTTGACGTTCAGCCTTTCTCAGTGGTAACCCACATAGTGAGGAAACCTTGTTGATGTTTCTCCTTTCCCTACAGGACATTCTCACTCTCTCACTTCTATTTCCCTGAGATGGTCCCTTTATGAGTCACAGTTCTCCAGAGGAACTGAACCAAATGAAGATATAGATATAGATATAGATATAGATATAGATATAGATATAGATATAGATATAGATATAGATGATACAGTTATTTGTTTATAAAAGAGTAACATGAGATAGAGATGAAAGAAAAGAGCAAGAGACAAAATGAGATTGATTTATTATAAAGAATTGGTTTGTATGATTATGGAAGCTGAGAAGTCCCACCATCTGTAGTCAACAAGCTGGAGACCCAGGAAAGCCAATGGTATAAATTTCAATCCCAGGGCAGGAGAAAACTAATGTCCAGCTCTGTCAGGGAGGCAAAGTTCCTTCTTGTTCAACCATTTCGTGCTATTCAGTCCCTCAGTTGACTGGGTAAGGGCCACCCACATTAGGGATGGCAACCCGTTTTATTCAGTCTACCTATTCAAATGTTAATCTTATCCAAAAACACCCTCACATACACATTCAGATAAAAATGCTTGACCAAAAAAGAAAAAACACCTGACCAAATATCAGCATTCCGTGGTCAAGAGAAGATTAGGGAACACCATTTAAACTGCAATACATGTGTCCTTAAGTTTCCATACTGGATTTTAAGGGGAAAAAAATATATCTACATGTATGTGCATATATATATATATATATATATATATATATATATATAATTAATGTTAATGGCAACACTACACACTGACAGGTTCATAAAAGCATTATGGAATAAAACCTACATTAATAAGGAAAAATCTAAGTAAATAGTATTTTAGCATTAAAGTGAAGAAGAGTAGTCAATAAAAACATTGAGCAACATGAAAGAATGCACCACTGTCTTGAGCGTTTCACCTGCGGAAGGAGACCGTTCATGGTGCTCAGTTGTGTGGACCAGTCAGGCTTCTCACAGAACCTGTATTAGCCATCAGGAAACTAGGTAGAAGACTCAGTGTTTGGCTAAAATCTGCTGTTTGACTCATGTTTGGCTTTTAGAAGGAAATTAGTCAAATGACTGTATCAGGGCCATTGCTGGATCCCAAACTTGTGAATACTTGAACAGCACATGAGTCAGAGGCCACTGTCATATCCAGTCAGCAGTATGGGCAAATCCTAATACTTATATGTATTGTCAATATTTGAATATCAACTTTCAAAATCACATATAATAGATAAATCTTGGAGTTAAAATCTCCCAGTGGTTTTCCTATGTTAAAATTCTGCCAATCCGTTGAGCTATAAATTTACATTTGTTATCATAAAGCGCAAAGCAGGCATCATCACCTTCAGCAACAGGGCCACCAACCACCTCCACTGCAGCGGCTGTGGTCAGCAGCACCTCACGCTGGTCGCGCTTATGCTCTACCGTTGTCAGCAGAAAGTGAGCAAGAATTTCACATCACAGAATGTATACTTCTAGGAGGATCACAAAATCAGTTCTATCAAACTTAAAACATGACCACCAAAAAATAACAATGATCACATTTCTAACAAAATTCAGATTTATGCTTATATCCTAGAAATTAATTCTGTGATGGCAACACTCAGCAGATGGTTGAGATTCAACATTTGGTATGCTGTCATTTGATGCCTCTCTGATTTAAACACCAGATTTTATTGGCCCTTAATAACTTAGTAGGGTACTAGCAAGTGGGCCTTAATCACATGTAAAAATAAAAGGCCACCAAATCACTTTCCCTTCATCCATAGCAGCAAAGAAATGTCTTGCATACAGCGTATCCAGCTCATGAGCGTGTCTTATAGTCCACGTCTGGGCCCACAGACCAGATGCCGAGGATCACTGCCATCCTATCCTACCCAGCTAACACGGCATTCACCAGTCTATTGTTGGTAAACAGTTCTTCATAGGTCTTTCACGTTGCTACTTGGCTTATGATCAGAGACACTGACTTCCCTTCATTCTAAGAATGCCCTTTCTCTCAGGGATATTTAAATAGTGAGTACATGTTTGTACATACCACAGAGCAGTGGTCCTCCATCGGGGGAAACTTTGCCCCACAGTGGACATTTGGCAATGTCTGGAGACATTTTTGCTTGTCATAATTGGGATGAGGATGCTAATGGGATCTGGCGTGTAGACACCAGGAACGCTGCCAAGCAAATATCCTGGGATGCATAGGAAAGTCCCCAACCACAAAGAATTATCTGGCCCCAAATGCTCATGAAGCTTAGGTTGAGAAATTCTCTGCAGAAGTCATCTCTCCCTCCAGAGCAAAGAGCAGGCATGCTTACTGCCATTACTAAAAGATTCAGGTCCCTGAAACTCAAGTTCCTCAGTTGGAACACACCAACCATGTGAACAGGCATCCACCGTCCCTCCAGACCTACCTGGCCCGGAGCCCATGAGACTTGCAGGCAAGGGCAACCACTCTGCTGAACTTGACAAACTCCTCCATCTCTAAGCCAGGGGCGTTGCGTCTTACACCAACTGTGCCAGACTAACTTGTGAGCTTGCCACTGGGGCAAAAACTCAGACCCTTCCCAGTCTTGACACGGTTCTGGGAACAATGGTTATTCTTTGGGTCCAATCTATTGATGTCCACCAGTTGGACACTTACACGTGCTAAAGAGCAACCTCGGGACAAACCAGGTCCATGCAGGGCCAGCGGGGCAACAAAGCAGCTTTGTGCCCTATGGGTTTCCACCCTGCCTTACGTGTGACACTAGCTAGGGATGCAGAGGGTGACAGGCTCCCAGGGCTGAGAAGGCACCCCTGGAGCAAGAGGGGATGCTGCGACAGCTCACTCCAAAGGTAATAAGGAGCGGGACAAAGCCAAGGCCATGGTTGCCAGGTTTGCCTGTATCAGGCTTTGGAGTCCGTCAAAATAATTTAGTAGTTCAATATTATAGTCCCAGTTTCAATTCGTTTTTCTAACAGGCAGGTTCCTATTTGGTCTGGGAAGAGGGAATTAAGTAGGGCAGGTTAGCCCCAGGCAGGGCAAGCTGCAGCAGCTGAGGGAGGGATCCGCACGGAAGGGGGGGTGAGGCCAAGGGAGGGATCCGCATGGAAGGGGGGGGTGAGGCGGAGGGAGAGATCCGCACGGAAGAGGAGGGGAGTGAGGAGGAGGGAAGCCAGGCTGTGAATCCATGTCAAAAGGCCAGGCACTGGAATTGCCTTCAGAGCCCATCAAAGTCTATCTGTAATTTCCAGAACAAAATCACCTGAAACCATTGCTTGGTGACTCCCCCATGTCAGGGTACTGACCCCTCACTCACGGTCTCCCAAAGTGTTAGAATACTACATCCAAACCTCCCTGTCCTTGTTCACTCACTGGCCTTCAACAGCCAGCCAGGAGTCAAAACTTTATACCTCAGGGTTCAAGTTCAGGCACAGGTTCCAATCCTTGGGTGAAATAAAATATAAGTTAAGTTCCATAGCTTATCATCCAGCCTGTAGCTGGGAGGAAAAATAATTTGGTGAATGTTTGAGTGTTCCGAGGGGGCCCATGATACATCCTAGAGCCAAGAAGGCAAACTATGGCTCTCAGGACAAATGTGGCAGCAACAGAGACCAGATGGCCAGCAGAGCTGAAAATATGGACTATCTGCACCTTTACAGAAAGACTCATGCATCCCCAAACCCTGGGTCCAAGGAAAGAAAAGGTGAGCCTCCAGCTGCAGATCGTCCGTGGCTCGACACAGGCAGATCCCAGATGCCAGAGCAGGCGCAGAGGTTCCAGAGTCTCCCCGCCGCAATGATGAGGGACCTCTTTGAAGTCTTGGAGAGCAATCGGCGGGCAGAGCCAGGCTCTGAAGCAAAGAGGGGCAAGGGAATAAATGTGTGATGGGGGGTTGGTGGAGGGAGAGGTCAGGGTTAGGGTTAGGGTCCTCCCAGCACAGGAGGACCTGTCCTCCCCCTAAACCAGGGGAAGCAGCACCCTTGCCTGGGTAGCATGGAAAGTGGGGAGCAGGAGCCCCCTGAGGCCAATTAGGAGAGCTGTGAAGAAGGACAAAGAGAAGGTAAAAAATAAACCTGACGCTGTCTGTATTTTTTTTTAATTTAATACCATCTCAGACCCTAGAGATTAGGGCTGCCCAAATGATGACCATCAGGCTCCCAGTCTTCCAAGTCATTGATCGTGGAAGTCTGGGTCAACATGAACATGATACACCACTGGATTCAAAAGCTCTGAAAAGTCCGGCAGCAATGAGGGACACAGGACATGTCGACTTGGGAACTGCCTCTACCCTCTGGCGCTGGTATTCCTGAGATCATCCTTTGGGGGAAGTTGTATTCCAGCCCAACCCTGACCTTTACAGATCAGATCACTCCCGCCACACTTTGTATGGCCCTCAGCGTTCACATCACACAGCCATTCATGGGTGAGTGGGAGCCCCCTGGTAGGATGGGGGAGAGCCCGAAACCAGCACTGACACACACTCAAAAGGCCCTTCCTGCACCCTCTGTTGAAAGGTGGTCCATGCAAAGTGTTTACTGGAAAATGTCCAAACGAAGGAAGACGGCTCTCTCCCAGGCCTCTTCCCTCCCCTTGCTCTTCTCTGAGACAATGACTCTCACCAAGGTACCTATCTAGGTCACTTCCGAAAACAAACCAAAACAATTAATCACTGATCACCTAGGGGTGGGGAATGGGGTTTGGGCGGGAAAGAAGGAACCAACATTGTTGAGGAGGAAGAGCAACGTTGTTGCTGTCTGTGGAGGGCACCGCTGGACACTCTGTACCGGGCCCTCACGCTCACAAGTAAGTGGAAGACAGACTCTTCTCTCCACAGATAAGGAGACAAGGTGCTAACCTCTGTTTGCATCTGACTCCCAAGGCCATCAGCCTGCACTCCAGCCGTTAAACATCTGAAAACTCCACAGTGCACCCACAGGTCTAGATCCTAACACGTTCTTCTACAGTGTAAAACTTACTCATAAATCAGATTTAGTGACCTGTAGATGAAGGACAAATTAGCCCAAAGCTTAGTGTCTTAAAACAACACGTACTTATTTTGTTCCCTCTTCAGCCAAGCAGGGGTTTAGCCGGGGAGCTTAGCTCTGCTCCCTGTGGCCCCAGTTGGGACAACTCAACTGTACCTGCTTCCAAGGGGCTGCATCCCAGAGCCAGGGGGTCGGGGATCCACTCCGAGTGGGCTCTGCACAAGGCGGCTTGACTGCCTCCAAGTCGGCTGGGGTCCCATGCTACGTATCCCAAGAAGTGGGGAGTAGCAGTTACCAGCTTCTTGAAACCAGCACCAAGAAATGAGACGGCCACCCCCACTGCCTGTCCGACCAGAACCAACCCAGATCCAGGGGGCAGGGTCACCACCTCCATCTCTGTCCAAAGTGTTCACAAGTAAAGGAATTTTGGAAAAATGCTTCCAAGCTTCCACAGTGACTTATTTGTTATATCTTTTATCGGTTCATTTACTTATTCTTTAAGAGTGGCTTTAAACATAACTGGACTGTCTTTCCGCTCAGGCACCGCACTCCCTTAGGCCGCACTCAAATGTTAGCCAGAGCCGCCCTGCGTGTGTATCAGGACGCAGACGCAAATCCTCCCAGAAGCCTGTCCCCGTGGCTTGGGGGTGACAGAGGAGACCAGCTGGAGAAAATGGTTTCTTCTGAAAACTAAGGAGGAGGGAGGGTCCTGTGAGGCAGAGCTCACCGCTGAGGCACAGTCCCCACGACCAGCAACTCCTTGCACCGCTCTTTCCTGACAGCCTGGACCTCTGAGCCAGCAACCCCAAGGCCTTTGCCATGTGACGTGTGGCCTTTCTGCACCCTCTCTGTTTTCCTCCAAAACCAGGCAGCGGGGAGTTTCCTTTCAGGCTTCCCGCCTACACGACCTCCCCTCGGATGGCCTGTTAATGGTTGGTCCCTGTTCCCTGTTGCCTTCCCTCTGACACACAGCTCATCCTTTCTACCACTTGAAAATACTGTACACACACACACACACACACAAGCACGCACACACACAGACGCACACACAAAGTAAGCTGGAATTAGATGAGCTGCGGGAAGAGCGGACACCGCCTGAATGAGTAAATGTTCAAGGACTGTTTTTGAGAATCACAGGCTCTTGATGCGGCTGTCACCTTGCAATGATAACATTCAAAAACAAGCAGGTGATTGTCACAGGACCACAGGTCATTGTGCCCACGGTGGCTGGAGGGAGCCCAGGAAACCTTATGCTGAACCTTGGACTCGGACACAGCATTTCCTAGAGTACTGCCTGCACCCCAGCCCCGGGGGAGTTTCTCACTGTCTCCCACCCAGAGCCCCCTCTTCCTGAGCTCAGACCTCCTACTCTCCATTCACTCACTGGTTCAGAAACGTGCCAGTGCCGCCGAAGCCCGGTCCTGGATGAGTCTGCACACGTGTGTGCCCGCGTGCACTTGCGTCTCAGCACCTGCAGACACAGCAGCTGGGAGCCAGGGGGCCTGGTCCTTGCTCCCCACAGCAGGCTGGAACTCTGTGGCACACAGGGAGGCCAACGGGGTCCAATATCTCCCACACCGAGCATGGACGGCACGAAGCGGGGACTGGACAGGTGTTCACTGAGTCAGTAAATGGGCAGCAGTGACCAAGGGGTCTCCAGACCCTCTTCTCACTCCTTGTCTCCACTTCACAAGTGCCCACCTGACACGTTAGCTCCACTCTTCACTGCAGGTATAGTCCCCTTTCTGGTCAACCCCATACCTGTCCCACAGCACCCCTGCCCTCCCCGCTTCCTGTCCCCCACCTGCAGCAGAAAACCTGTTGTCCCAGCCTTCCCCGCACCCTGTCTTCAGACTTCATCTCCCACCACTTGGCTTTTTGCTCCTGTTTCACAAATAACCCTGCCCCCCACATACACATGCACACACACACACACACACTCACTACACACACTCACACACACCAGCTGGCCTATGTATGTCCCTGTGTATGAAACGTCCTCCCCTGCTACAATGGGGCAGACCATCCTTCACAAAGGCAGGACCCCACCTCCCTCAGGACAGCCCCCTCCCCCGGTGAGCCTGAGTCCTTCCTGCCTCACTCCTAGATCCGCTTTTACAGACTTCAGATCCGAAATGTGACACTCATCACTGCCTCCCTTGCTCTCGAGCTCTCTCTGCAGCTGCCCTCGTGGCGTGCGGTCCCTGGGGAGCAGGCATGGTGCGTTCCCAGCTTCCCATCTCTCAGGGTCCCTCGAAGAGAGCACCACAATAGATATGCGCTCAAAGCCTATTGCACTGGGAAGGGGAAGCAGCGCCTGCGCCAGAGAAAAGGGCGACGCCCAGCTGCTCGTGGAGCCTCCGCGCTGCACCGGAGTCCTGGGCCAGGCAGTGCGGTGTCCTCTCCACGAGAGGTTCTTGCTCCCTTGTCCAGCAGCCCAGCGAGGCGCTAACTCTGTGCGGGATGTTGTTTCCAAATGCAAAACACTGACGGCAAAGGACCCAGTGGTACTGAAAATCCGATCTCTGCGGGACCCCCACTCCAGCACGGTGTGTCCACTGGCTCGGCCCTGGAGCCCATCGCCTGTGTGTCTGGTCACAACCCCCTTCAGGTCAATCCTCCCTCTGGTGGGAGGCAGCCCTGAGGTGCTGGATGCAGAGGGGGTGCAGTAGGGAGTAAGGAAACGTTGGATGAGGGAATCGGACACAAAGGCATGCTCGCCACGATTTCTGAGAGGCCGTGGCTGCTGCTGGTACGGAGATCTGAATCATGATTTATGGTTCACAGAGCTTGTGTGGACGCGGAAGAGGGGGAGAGAGAGCTGGCCTCACAGACACAGCACAAGAAATAGCTACCCTGGGTTAAAGCTGATAAATTACGGCCCCCACGGAAGTGATGGGTTTTTCCAGCTGAAACCTTCGGACTCCGGAAGAACTTTCTCTGCCTTCGTTATTGACGCTATTAGGCACCATACGTACTGAGCCTTGGGACCAGCAGGGACGTAAGCAACGTGAACTCAAGGATCACACCAGCTCTCAACGGAAAAAGAGCTTGTTATGTCCTTCTAAACCAGCAGCAAAGCGGAGGAAATCAGGTCATTTTTATAGTCTGAGATTTCAGGGTGCTTTTCATACTGCGTCTATTTCCTTTTTAAAGACAGTTGTCAGAAGTCACTTTCAAGAAAACACTTGGAAATTGAATAGAAAACATCTCACACATTTACTTTCCTTGTTTTTGTGAAATTCAAATAAGACGTGAGCGACAGGCCCGGAGCGCTCATCCCCCACGCTCCGCAGACGCTTGCTGTCCTCGAACCCTCTCTTCGGGGAAGTAGGAAGGGAGACTGGAGGTCTGCTA